>NC_056735.1:151772491-152087491 GCF_019279795.1 Protopterus annectens | reverse complement strand
AGGGAGGATATATGATATGAGGGTAAGTACCTTGGACAGGGAGGGGTGTTTGGAAGTCGCAAGCCCATGAGCCCCCAAATGGAAACAGTGGGACTGAGGTCCCCACCCATGTGCAGTCACCACTGTACCTTCACGACCCCAAAGGTGGCCGTGCTGGGGGCTGGGTAAGAAGGGGCAGGCTCACCCTCCAATTGCACCACTCGGCCCTCAAGCTGGCATAGCTGGTCTTGAAATGCCCTATCAATCTGCCTACACACCACGGCCAGGACCTGATGACGGGTGACTGGTTCCTCCCCGCTCCCGGGGGGGGGGTGAGCCCCATCCCCTGCGGCGATTCCACCTGAAGGTGATGCAGGGCCTATGGAGGAGGATGTCCCAGGCTGGGCCCTAGACATGCTGGTGCCCGGTGCTCTGGCCAGCTGAGGTGGGACAGGTGGGTCCGCTGGGACCGGCCTTCCCATACGAGCTATGGTGTTGCAGTTTACAGACAGATATGGGTTAGTAGTAGTCAACAACATTCAGGATTAGTTATGACAGCATGCATAGGTATACCCATTAACCCAAGGCACCAAATTTAAACAAGTTACATAGCGAGCAGAATGCATGCATATATTAGAACAGCAGTGGTCATTACAACAGCATGCAGGTTTTATTGATGGCAACAGGCCACCAGTATGGGTGTATTTTCACATGGCACATGCATAGAACCAAATTTGGATATTTATGAACCAATAGGACATATGTCGCAACATAAGTTTGGAGAGTAAACATACTCATTGAGGTGTATAATTGGGTTATTGTTGCACATGTGATGGGGGCAAGAAAGAGACTTCAGTTAACAACTGATACATCCCTGTAGTTTTCTGAATTTTATTAGTCACTGCAGTGATTTGTCCCTTACATGTATTATTACACTACCTACTGGCCTTACTTTGTACAATGGTATGTTTGAAGATTAGTATATATGTGGACTGTGTCTAACGTATAGTCTACACCTTTTACCTGTTATAGCTGCTGAGAAGATCTTTGTTAACACTACTTGACAATTTCTACACATACTCCCAGATTCCATGTTGATGTTATATACATACCCCTCAATCCGTTATTGCACACACTCTGGTTCAGGCTTGACAGGATGCAGGTGTTAATGTGACATATTATGAGAATTGCTCTCATACACCTTGGGTGTGATGCTACAATGACAGTTTTGTTTTCATATACATTCTCTGACTATGTACAGGTTTGACTATTGGTTATATGTCATCACAGGCTGCCTACATTTCTTGGATCATCACACTGATTTCTCAGGGGAACAGGGTATCAGGCAGCAGATTTAGGCCATTTATCTGCACATGCTGGGCAGATCGGAACAGTTGAGGGGTATGAATATGCATACAGCTTACTATCTGAACATTCTGACGCAGTCTGTACAGTTGATGGTTATGATTATGTTTGCAGCTTACTCTCTGATCATTTTAGCAAACTCTGTACAGTTGGGTCTAATTATGCATACAGCTTTCTATCTGAACATTCTCACAAATTCTGTACAGCTGTGGGGTGTGATTATGTATGTAACTTACTACCACTCCCAGGATTCAGTCCGTGCTGTGTGTGGTAAAACTATTACAGTTAACATCACAGTACACTGTGCTGTGAGGGAATTGGTGTAAAGCTTTCAAATGTTTTCTCTCTAAGTCTCCCTCAGTTGTACAATATGACTAACCTCTTGTTATAAAGAACTTCCTACACATTTTATCTGCATACCACAGTGTGTGTAGCACTGCTTAATACTACAGTACTAATTATAGCATGCAAAGCTACAACATGTTAAATCAGAGTATACACAAGCACTCCAGGGGTTATACCTTTATTCACAGGATATGACCGTTCATGCAAGATTATTACTGACCTGCCTCATGACACAGCCTTTGCAGCCTAGCAGCATGGGCTTGCTGGTTCACAGCCCGCTCATCTGCAGCTGTCAGAGAAATACAGTGACATTTAGCCATACCGATCCATAGTATACATAAGCTAGGCAATTATTATCTACTTAGTGGAATGGGTGCTTACTCAGTACTGGGGCATCAGCCATCTGCCCGCACTCCTGGATCCACTGTTCCAGTAGATCCCCCTACGCTGCTTCATGTCAGCATGGTGATACCTGACCTGCTTACCAGTCCGGGGGATACCTGTGGCACTTAGTACCAACTTCACTCCCCTTTCACCCACTAAAGGGCCCATTTCAATACCAAAAGATTGCCAAATTCCAATAATCACAGCCACACAGGTAGAAACAGCACTCTCCAAATCTAAGAATACAGCATCCATGAGACCAGATGACATTCCCAGCCTGTGTACTGCATGAACTACAAAATGAACTGGCACCCCACCTAAGTGTCATGTTTAATCATAGCCTCACCTCAGGCTTCGTGCCCACTGAGTGGCGCACAGCTACAGTTATCCCACTCCACAAGGAAGGATCCACCTTGGATCCCGGGAACTACCGTCCCATCAGTCTGACAAGCCTGATCTGCAAGGGCATGGAACGCATTATCATGGAACTTATAAACAAAGACATTGGCAACCTCCAGACACTGGATCCCACCCATTTTGGGTTTGTGAAGGGTCGATCTTGTCTCCTGAATCTGATTGACTTCTTCGAATCGGTCTCCAGAGCTGTGGACGAGGGTAAGGAGGTCCACACAGCCTATCTGGGCCTCGCCAAGGCCTTCGACACCATACCCCACTCTGGAATCATAGATGAACTTACTAAGCTGGGTATAAATCCCTACGTCACTCGATGGGTTGCCAACTGGCTTACTGACAGAACTCAGACTGTAAAAGTAGCCGACTCCAAATCCAGCTCCAGACAAGTGACAAGTGGCGTACCTCAGGGTTCAGTCCTGGGACCACTCTTGTTTGGCATCTACTTCTCTGAAGTACAGGCCAACACTAAGGGACTCTGGCTAACAAAGTTTGCAGATGACTGCAAACTGGGAGCCATTATTGAATCCCCAAATGATGTGGATATTCTACAAAAGGGCCTTACAGAAACAGATGCCTGGTGCCAGAGCCATGGGCTCAAGCATAATGCCAAGAAATGTATAGTCACCCCCTTTGGAAAAAAACATGTACCCATGAACTACCACATAGGTGGCAGGACACTAATCATCGAAAGTGCGATGAGAGACTTAGGGACACAAGTAGACAGTGGTCTCACTTTCGATAACCACATCGCCACAACAGTCAGGAAATCCTTCTATGTGGCACACCTCATCACTAAGGGCTTTTCATCCAGAAAAAAGGAGGTCATTGTCCCACTGTACTCATCCCTCATTAGACCCATTATAGAGTATAATGCCCCATTTGGTATGTACCTCACAAGACATCTGCAACAGCTGGAAAGGCCACAGAAATGCCTCACTAAAAGAATCACAGGCCTAAAGCAGATGCCATATGCTGACCGTCTAAAAAAACTCCAGCTATACTCTGTGGCATATCGTCTACTCAGAGGCAATCTCTGCTTAACATACAAGGCCATGTCAAACCCTGAGCTGTTGGACATGCTCCACTTAAAGAAATCCCAATCCCTCAGAGCCACACGCTCCAGGGATCTAAACCTTATCATCACAATGAACAAAACATGCTGGAGGGATAGGTTCCTGACCCAGAGACTCCCCATACTCTGGAATACACTGCCCATACATGTCAAGCAGAGCACCTCATTGGCCGTCTTCAAAAGGAACCTTGATGATTGGATGGAAGATAGAAAATTCACCCCAGGGATCATGTCAGTCACCCTACTAGACAGGGGCCCAGAGAAGTAAATATTGTGGGAAAAAAATTCAAGGGAATTGTTATGGCTAGGCTTGCATAGGCCTTAGGGCCGATAGCCTAGTACCAACCTATGAACCTATAAACTAGTGAGGTCATTGGCGAGACTGTCCCAGGCCTCTGCTTTATACTGGGAGCCCTGGTAATGGCCCTGCAGGAGTCTCTGCTCATGGTGTTTGACCAGGAGCCACACCATGTATTTCGACTCATTAATGCCCCAGCGCTGCACTCTGAATCGAGTGCCTTCACCTACTCCAGCCATTTTGCCTACAGTAGGGAGCTGCAACCAGTTATGGGGATTATTGGTGCCTGTGGGGTTTAAATACGCCCAATTTCCCGCACTTTCCCATGATTGGACGGTTTTGAAAAGGCTAAGCCATGGGCACACCTACTTACCTAATGTTGGCATTGCTTAAAGGGGCATACCACTGGGCAGATCGAATTAGCCAGCCTACACATTGCTTACACCACCTGTGCAATGCTTAGCATTGCTTAATATGTAATTAGCATTATATTGTCCTTTTGACATTGATTTATAATTTGTTACATGTTATATCTGAGTCTGATATCTGTGATTCATGTGTACGTACACTGTATGGGGTCCTGGGGACTTCAACACCTTATTACAGTAACACCTCACATCTAGCCTTACTGCAGTACTCCAGTTCACATATTTATGTTATGTAGCAGGTTATACAACATCACACTGTACATAGATTCAGTTCACATGTTCGATTTGACTTTCCTATGGTGAGGATTTGCTTGCTGAAAGCTCACTGATATGTATGATGGCTTAGTAGTCAACTGCTGTGACTGTAGTGTACAGGGCCCTGAGTTTGAGCCTTACAGAAGCTGTTTATTTTGTTGCTGAGCAGAACACAGGCTGTTGGGTACAGAGTGACTAAGGCACTTTAAAGCAGTTGTAAGCGGGTGTGCGCGGAGCTAAGCAATGCCAACCTCTGGTTGCAGTTTATTACACTCAGCTTCTACTTTACTTAATCTGTGTAGGCAATGGTTACCCTCACGCAAACACACTTAAACATGCTTGCTAGTGCTTACATATGCTTACTACTGCTTATTTGTGCTTAAACCTGCTTACTAGTGCCTTATTCATTATGCCACTGACACTTCACATGTGCATTTAATGCAGTATTCCAATTCACATTTAAATGTTATTTAGTAGATTGTACAGCAAAAAAATGTTCATATACAAATTTCACATGGAAAATAGTATGTGCTGCAGTGGGAGTTGAACTGGGAATGCCTTCTCATTAGGCGGATGCTCTGCCCACTACACCATTGTATGCTGCTTCATTTGCATATATCTTCCTTGTTATCCTCTTCAGCCTTTTAAGCTGCTTTAACCATAGCTGTTCGATGGGCACACTCACGCAACTACAGTTGGCTTTAATCGGTGTTTAAAAAAAAATAAAAGGGTTTCTTTATTTACTTTTTCAATACTGTTGCTGTTGTACACATGGGGAACTGTTGGTGGGGATATGCAGACAGCTATGAGCGATCTCCCTCATCTCTTAACACTTTCTGCTTTTCTACATTGCAGGGACGTGTTTATTCTGAGAGCTCTACTCTCAGACATGCCCCCTGCACTCGTACATGCTCTGTGTAAGCCTGGGAGCTCGGGCAGCTCGCCTTCATTTATATGCATGGCGCGCTGCCATCCTGCTCCTAAACGGGCACTTCCGTGTAGGACTAAACTAGTCCTGCACGGAAGATTACTGAATACGGGGGAAACTTTTAAAGAAGTGTAAATGTGAGCACAAAATCCTGCCACAGGATAGGTGCACATTATGTGTACTTCCCTTAGGGGGCGAATACTTCTCTGTTGAATGTGATACTTGTGCATTGTTCAATTCACCTGCAATTAAACATTGGAAAAACAAGGTGTTATAAAAATTAAATGATGGCTGTACCTCTGCTTCCATTGGTCTGTGAACTCAATATCATTAATGACCCCACAACCTCTGGGACTAACCTTGTACCTATCAAGGATGATTTAACAAAGAAGCATATGGCTGAGAGTTGCTAAACCTGGTAAAGACAAAGATTCCTCTGAAGTTCCTTTTGCTGAAAAGCCGATTTTTGATTTGATGAAAAGTTGATGTATACAAGCTTATACATAAACTGTAAAATTCACTGGGACATTGACTCATGCCAGCAATAGTTTTGATAACTTTGGGGCAAGCTTGGCTTGGCTGAAAAATGACTCTCTGGGCAGTAGTTTAGTAATCACCTGTAACTCTGAGACTTCTACATTCATTGTTTCTCCTACAGGAAAATCAGAGGTTCCATTTAAATTCTCTTGAGAAGATCCTCATTACACTGGTTAGAACAGACAGTGTGTTGCCTTTTTTTCAGATTCTGAAAAGCAGACAGGGTTTTCTTCTCCTCCAAGCCATCTTCTACCAATTTTTTTAGGAATCATTATATTGTTTTTTTAATATTTTTTTCTAGAAAAAGATGATGGGGGGTTTTGTAAAAGACCAGGAAAAAGTATGTTTATTAAGGTTAATACTTATTAAGTATATGGTAAGCAAATCCCTCACAACGACTAACATTCTAAGTGTTTGTTTTGTCATAGTGTAGAGCATGACTTGGACTCGTGTTCTTGTTGTTCGTCATTCATCCCAACTTCCAGAAAAGGGGTGCAAGCCTAATTCCATGCAGCTGTGGCATCTGCCAAAGCCTCTAGAACCTTCCCACCAAAGAAGAAATACTGCAAGAAGAAGAAAAAGTGGGAAATCAAGGATGCTTCAAACACTTTGGTTTTCTTGGGCCTGGTGACCCCACATGTGGTGAGGTGCTTTTTTTAGACCCTGTCAGCCTTGGACAAAGCCTCGGCACAACTTCTGTGCAGGCACACACACCATCAACTTTTCGCACATCCTTCTGGACTGACGGATCCAACTCACTTCCTTCCTGACTCTGACTGCCCTTCAGTGTCCAGAGCACACGCACTGTAATTTCAGAAGGGGAAGGTGGGAGTTCCGCTGTTCTTGTATGTGAAGTGGTTTCTTGGTAACAGCATCATGGTCATGTTTCCTTGTCATTGACCTGAGACCTCCATTGCAGCAGTTCTGTTGATGTACAAAGCACTAGTGCACAAACCAAAATATGTTAAATTGCCTCACCCTAGGCTGGGTTGTGCCTGTTCCCACTCCATTTTATGGGCTTTATCTGGCTCCGTAGCCAAGCTAACGGAGTGCTTTTGTATCTTTCTTGAAAACTAGAAGGCCAGACTTGGATGTCTCTGAAGTGTCTGTAGCCCCTGCTTGTAAAAAGAAAAGGCTAGTTCCTGCTGAATTAGTATTCATATACCGAAAGGCAAGTGAACTAGTGTATGTGGACCATAGTCCATTTACTGAAAGTTATGATTCTGACAGTGAAGACACTTTGTCCTCTGCTTCTCCTCCAGAGGCCATTTCCTTTGAAGATGCTCTTAGTAGGATGAAGGGAGGTGTTCCAGTGGAAAACCAAAAGAATGCTGTTAAGATCAGCAAAGGTACAAGGCTTACATAGGTTTGCCAGAACCCAAGCCTGTAGCACTCTTGCCAGTACTAGATGTCCTGGAGGATGTCTTTAACAACTCATCTGTGGAGCTGGATGCCTTTACTTCTGCTCCTAGTAAGCCTGATCAGTTCTACATGGTCAATGACTCCCATAAATGCCTTTAAAGGGATTCTTTGGCAGATTTAGATATGGTGTCTTTGGATCCCAGCAAGTAAGGCACCTCATCCAGGAATCACATTCCCAATGATAAAGTAAGTAGAGCACTTAACAGATTTATGGAAGAAGTTTACATCTCTGCTAACCTTTCCCTCAGAGCCTTAAACTACTACTCCGACATGCTTAACTACCAGTAATCCCTGTTGCAAAAGGTGAAGGCTAAGACAGGGAATTTAAAATTAAGATCTGCAGCAAGAGATGCTGAACCTTTATGACATGTCTTTACAGGTGGCCAGGTACACTAAGAAATGTGGCAGTGATGCTGTGGACACATCATGCAGGGAGGCAGTTTTTGAGTCTGTAATGTCGAGACATGCTTGGCTGGGGACCTCACTCCTTATAGGTAATGTTAAAACAGAGATCCTTAATGTCCTTTTGAACAAGGGCCTTCTGTTTGGACCTCTTACTCAGGAAAACTGTACGAACCTGGAGGAAGAGGATGAAACTACCCAGTCTGTTCGGCAGATTTTTCAGACCCAAGATCCAAGATATAGCTGCACTTTCCCAGCAAATTGTTTGCCTTTTCAGCATAAATAGGGCAGTGCCAGACCTGGCAAAGGGAAGAAAAGGAAATTTGAGAAGAAGAATGGCATCTGAGACACAGATACCCAGTGGAAACAACCATGACCTAGCCAGGTGGCCTCCTTCCCCTTTCTTGTCCAAGCCCACCACAGCCCAGACCCTTCCCATCCTACCCTTCTTCACCACTCATAAGTTGGAATGCATGTGCCCTTCTTTATAAGGAATTGAGAGGGAATCACTGAAGCTCATTATATACTAAATATATTCAAAACAAGGATACATATGGTAATTTCTAGACATTCCATGATTAAGGTGCACCCTTAATGTTCCCATAGAATAATTACCCATAATTTTAGAAGTAAAACAAGAGATGGTAGGCCCAGAGGCCATAAAAGGGGTCCCTGTGAAGCAGGAAGGACAAGGCCTTTTAGGACCAGTTTAGATCTCTCATATCTGAACAAATTTCTCAGTCTTCCAAAATTCAAAATGTTTACCCATCAAAGCCAGTTCCTCATGCTCCTTTCAAATGCATTATGGAAACTCTAGAACTGAAGGACTCTTATCTCCATTTCCTTATTGTCAGAAGGCAAATAAAATATCTGAGGTTTGCAAAAGAGGCGTACACATCCAGTTCACCTCCTCACCCTCTGGCATCTTCACAGTCCCCAGCCACTGTGGTTGTATTTTGCAGGACAAAGTGTGTACAAAATTTCCTTTCCTTTGACAACTTTCTAATCCTGGTGGTGTCCCAGTTGGACATCCTTTGCATTTTTTGTATTCACCCTGACTTGCTTCAGGAACCGAAGTCTCAAAGTTGTTAAGTTTTTGTCAGAAACTTATTTTCCTAGGGATGTGCAGGAGCACCTCTATGAGCAGTCTTTCTTCCCTATGACAGAGTATCTCACCTGACTGAGTAGTTCCAAAATATTTACAACAAACAGAAACCATGACCAGAGAGTTCCTCATGATGATAGGCTTCATGACATCATGCATTGTAGTGGTTTCCTTACCATGCATGCACATGAGGAAACTCCACTGGTACCTGTGAAAAGCTTGCACAGCTACTTTTTAGAGACCAAGATCCCTTTTCTGTCTTGCATCAAGTGTGAGCTGTTGTGGCAAATTCAGCAGTGTGTTTGGAATCAGGGAGTGCCCTTTAGGGCACTACAGCCTACAGTGACTCTGAGCATAGATTCATCACTTTCCTACACCAGGGCGTGCTGTAGGTCTGGACCACCAATACAACTGTAATGTTGCACATCAGTAAGAAGAAATGACCTATATCCCATCAGAGCAGATTGTGTTAGCAGATAGGCTAAGCAGATCTCAAGCAGACCCCCCACAACTGGATGCTAAATAGAGATGTATTTTTGGAACTGACCAGATTGTGGGGTGTACTGGGGATGCATCTTTTTGCCTTACATTTTAACAAGTAGATTAAAAAGTTATGTGGAAATTCAGCAACTCCAGAAATATGGAAAACAGATGCTTTCTCCCTCTTCAGGTCTGTTTCTTTACTCTTTTCCTTCATTTCCATTGATCTCCAGGGTACTGATCAGTATCAGGGAAGAGAAAAAAAAGCAACCCTACTAATGCCCTTTTTGCCAAGATGGTGCTGGTTCCATCACCTGAGCAGCATGGCAAGAGGAATGCGCAAAGAGCTGCCTAAGGATGTGGATCTTCTGTCTCAAAACAGGTTTCCTGCTGCACCGAAATCTGGACACTGTGAGGATGACCGCTTGGATGATATTACCCTAGTAGCCAAAGGTATTTCATCTAGATCCAGAGATGTTATTGACCTCGTATATTTAACACTTATCAGACCCATTATAGAGTAAAATGTTTTAAATGTGTATGTCACACAACATTTCAACAAACTTGAAAAACCCCAGATGTTCCTTAAAAAGATATCTTAGTTGTTAGGAGAGACTGAAAGCTCCACCAGTGTAGTTTGTATATCAAAGACTTTTGAAGGTAATCTCAGCCTCACCATGTGAAATCTGATGGTGCTTGATCTGCTATATCTCACTAAGACAGCTCTGCTAACACTAGCATCCCAGAACTGAACCTTCATCAGCAAATAAATAGAACACAGTGGTGAGAGAGAGAGTCATCATTCAGTGCCTCCTACTTCACTGGAATAAACTTCCTTTGTAGGTTAAACAGTGTGGATGTTCATCGTGCATACAGTTGCAGTCATAACAGATGGGTTATCCTGCCGTCAGGCGGGTCCTCGGTCGGCCGAATTCCAAAGTCTAGGTCCGGCGTCGGATGTCGCCGCTTCTTCCCTGACGTCATTGCGGCAGGGGTATAAAAGAACCAGCCGAAGCCATTTTCTTCAGTCTTTCTTGCCGCGCGGTGCCCGAAGCAGAAGCAGTTCGCAAGTTCCGGTCGGCCAGCTCCTGAGATTATGAATATTTTTCAACCGAAGTCTTCTTGAAAGCAACTTTTCTTGCCTCAGACCGATGTCAGACAAAGTTAATAATTGCATTTCATGTGGGAAGCAAATACCGCATAAGGATTTCCATTCCCTCTGCATTCCTTGCTTAGGCCCAGACCACGACGTCTCGGCCTGTCGTTTTTGTGCTACATTCAACAAACGCACTATTAAGCATCGAGCGGAGTTCGCCCAACACTATTTTGGCAAAAAGTTTAATTACATTATGTCATCGGATACTCCGACTCCAGTTTTGAGTAAAAAACGCAAAGATAAGGACCGACATATGAGGTCCGTGACTTCTACCGACACCACGCTAAAGCCGACTACAGGTGCTCCGGTTCTCAGCGAGGCGCCTACGCAGCCCCTGACTACTGATGACACTTCCTTAGCGGTGTCTTCTGTGTCCGAGGTCGCAGGCTCCTCTGCCCACACCCTGATTACAGATACCGATGCCACTCTTGGCGGGGAAACTCAGAGTTTAGACAGGCCTGCCACCTCTCAAGGTGTCTTCAGGCCTTCTTCTTTTTCCATTAAGGCTTTCACTAAATCTAAAGCAGCCATGCATACTAAAAGACATGCTCCACAGGGCCCCTCTCAAGGCCCCATGCCTAAAAAACAGATGCTCAAAATGGCTGAGGATTTAATTACTCTTATCAGGGGTTCTCAACCCCCCTCGGACAAAAGGCCCAGAGTGGAGGAAGAATACCCTTCCTCTGACCAGGCCTTCATTACTTCAGAACATTCTGAAGACCAGGAACATTCATACTCCCCTTTTGAAGATTCAGATGCAGAGGAGTCCATTCCCTCTGTCTCCCCCCCTGAGGACTATTCTTTTGGGGAAACCTTGCATACCTTGAGGGAACACTTCCACTGGGAAGGCCAAGATTACTCAGACTCCAAGAAAAGGCTCAGGGATTTCCTCTTGCTCCCTCAGCACAGGCCTCTGGCTATCCCTCCTGTCTTAGACATACTAGATGATGTGTATTCAGAGGCCAGCCTTAACCCAGATTCTTTACCTCCAGCTCCAGTCAAGCCTGACAGGTATTACGGGTTCCTGATTCACACCAATTCCTATACAAAGCCATGCTGCTGACCCAGAAACTATTTCACAGGGTCCCAAGGAATTGAAGTCCCTTAAACACTAAATGCTTAATGTAACCCTGTTAAAACCTTTTTTTCTTTAATTTTCAGGGGAAAAAAACTTTTTACAAACCTTTGGGAAGGAAAAGGGGGGAGGGAATGAAAACTTTAACCTTTCAGGTTCTGTTGGCCCAAAAAATTTTTCCCCCGGGTTTTTTTTCCCATGATCCAAGATATAGCTGCAATTTCCCAGCAAATTGTTTGCCTTTTCAGCATAAATAGGGCAGTGCCAGACCTGGCAAAGGGAAGAAAAGGAAATTTGAGAAGAAGAATGGCATCTGAGACACAGATACCCAGTGGAAACAACCATGACCTAGCCAGGTGGCCTCCTTCCCCTTTCTTGTCCAAGCCCACCACAGCCCAGACCCTTCCCATCCTACCCTTCTTCACCACTCATAAGTTGGAATGCATGTGGCCTTCTTTATAAGGAATTGAGAGGGAATCACTGAACCTCATTATATACTAAATATATTCAAAGCAAGGATACATATGGTAATTTCTAGACATTCCATGATTAAGGTGCACCCTTAATGTTCCCAAAGAATAATTACCCATAATTTTAGAAGTAGAACAAGAGATGGTAGGCCCAGAGACCATAAAAGGGGTCCCTGTGAAGCAGGAAGGACAAGGCCTTTTAGGACCAGTTTAGATCTCTCATATCTGAACAAATTTTTCAGTCTTCCAAAATGTTTACCCATCAAAGCCAGTTCCTCATGCTCCTTTCAAATGCATTATGGAAACTCTAGAACTGAAGGACGCTTATCTCCATTTCCTTCTTGTCAGAAGGCAAAGAAAATACCTGAGGTTTGCAAAAGAGGCGTACACATCTAGTTCACCTCCTCAGCCTCTGGCATCTTCACAGTCCCCAGCCACTGTGGTTGTATTTTGCAGGACAAAGTGTGTACAAAATTTCCTTTCCTTTGACAGCTATCTAATCCTGGTGGTGTCCCAGTTGGACATCCTTTGCATTTTTTGTATTCACCCTGACTTGCTTCAGGAACCTAGGTCTCAAAGTTGTTAAGTTCTTGTCAGAAACTTATTTTTCCAGGGATGTGCAGAAGCACCTCTATGAGCAGAGTCTTTCTTCCCTAGGACAGAGTAACTCACCTGACTGAGTAGTTCCAAAATATTTACAACAAACAGAAACCATGACCAGAGAGTTCCTCATGATGATGGGCTTCATGACATCATGCATTGTAGTGGTTTCCTTACAATGCCTGCACATGAGGAAACTCTACTGGTACCTGTGAAAAGCTTGCACAGCTACTTTTTAGAGACCAAGATCCCTTTTCTGTCTTGCATCAAGTGTGAGCTGTTGTGGCAAATTCAGCAGTGTGTTTGGAATCGGAGTGCCCTTTAGGGCACTACAGCCTGCAGTGACTCTGAGCATAGATTCATCACTTTCCTACACCAGAGCGTGCTGTAGGTTTGGACCACCAATACAACTGTAATGTTGCACATCAGTAAGAAGAAATGACCTATATCCCATCAGAGCAGATTGTGTTAGCATATAGGCTAAGCAGATCTCAAGCAGACCCCCACAACTGGATGCTAAATAGAGATGTATTTTTGGAACTGACCAGATTGTGGGGTGTACTGAGGATGCATCTTTTTGCCTTACATTTTAACAAGTAGATTAAAAAGTTATGTGGAAATTCAGCAACTCCAGAAATATGGAAAACAGATGCTTTCTCCCTCTTCAGGTGTGTTTCTTTACTCTTTTCCTTCATTTCCATTGATCTCCAGGGTACTGATCAGTATCAGGGAAGAGAAAAAAAAGCAACCCTACCAATGCCCTTTTTGCCAAGACGGTGCTGGTTCACCTGAGCAGCATGGCAAGAGGAATGTGCAAAGAGCTGCCTAAGGATGTGGATCTTCTGTCTCAAAACAGGTTTCCTGCTGCACCGAAATCTGGACACTGTGAGGATGACCGCTTGGATGATATTACCCTAGTAGCCAAAGGTATTTCATCTAGATCCAGAGATGTTATTAACCTCGTATATTTAACACTGATCAGACCCATTATATAAATGTTTTAAATGTGTATGTCACACAGCATTTCAACAAACTTGAAAAACCCCAGATGTTCCTTAAAAAAGATATCTTAGTTGTTAGGAGAGACTGAAAGCTCCACCAGTGTAATTTGTGTCTCGAAGACTCTTGAAGGTAATCTCAGCCTCACCATGTGAAATCTGATGGTGCTTGACCTGCTATATCTCACTAAGACAGCTCTGCTAACACTAGCATCCCAGAACTGAACCTTCATCAGCAAATAAATAGAACACAGTGGTGAGAAAGAGTCATCATTCAGTGCCTCCTACTTCACTGGAATAAACTTCCTTTGTAGGTTAAACAGTGTGGTTCTATGTCTTCCTTCAGATTAAACAGGGACAGCTAGATAAATGCTCTCAAATTTACCCAAGGACTGACTGACCCTTCCCTCCTAGAAAAGGAGGTAAAGGCCTTAGGGTGGGTATTGGCAATGTGTACATGGCCATTAGAGTAATACACTTGAAACTCCCGTGTATACTTAGGTAAATGTAAAAAAAAAATCCTTCTAGTGCCACCCAAGGACCTAGAGTCTGTGGTCCTGGAATACCTGTCAGCCCTTTACAAATCAGATTTAGCTCACCTGTCTAGGACTTGTGAGGACTAGAACAGTCTGTATTATGATGGACATAGTGCAGCTGTGTTAGGAATTTAACATAAATGCAGATGTTTGTATAGATTCACTATAGCAGTCCAAATACCCTCCTTCCTTCACCAGTTTCCCTTCTTTTCTAATTTGATTGTTGCCTCTTGAGTTGGGATAGTTTCCTTGTTCCCATTTTATACTTTTCCTGTCACCTTCCCATCAGGCCCCATCTTCTCCCTTTGTCTACCTATCACCTGTAAAGGAGGAGGGATCCTCTAAGAGGGATTTGGAGCAGATGGGCCTGTGCCACCTCACTTGCTATGGCTCTGATGCCAGAGTAATCCCCCTAACTTTGTGGGGGGAGGGAAGAAAGCAAGATCTGAAGATGCCATCAGCTGTCACTCCCTTTATTCCACCCGAGTGTACTTGCGCCTTTGGTGGTAGGGCATCAGTCAAAGTTCTGGGGGAGGGTAGTGCTCTGGAAGTCAGACATATAGGATATCCCAAATATGAGAACTGCAGCAATGAATCAAATTGGACATCTGCATTTATAGTAGATACCAAGTACAACTGTTCTTACAGCAACTTTGGTCTTGAGAGAAAGCGTTTTAGTTGTCTGGAGTATTTTCAGTCAACAGGATGGATGAGTCAGAGGTTGTTTGCATCATCATTCTTTTATATGCAACTCTTTACAAACTTCTTCATGTTTTGAACTCTGCCTTCAAGGCCCAGTAGGAAGCACAAGTGCAAGAGAAAACAGATGAACTCTCCTCAGGAGTCGCCCACTCTGTTGATATCAATAAAGATGGAAGCATTGATTCTCCACTGTCTTGTGTTGATAGCGTTTTACTGGGAGAAACCTTGCTGGAACCTATTTACACCCCTGACCAACACCAAGTGCAACAAAGACATGCATCTGGAGCTTTTCTCCCCGGGCCTCCGCTGAAAACAGGCTCTGTGGAACCTAGTCGGACTTTCCCGGTCAACAAATGATAAATAAATAAATAAACAAATAAACAATTCTTCCTGTATTTGTCTTCCAGAGGAGTGTCCCAGGGATACTTTAGCCCATAAATGGAGTAAGGATTTCTTTACCCTTTTCTCTCTTTACTGTTTATCCTGAAGTTTATTCAGAAAGCCAGGCATAACGTATCCAAAGTCATTCTTATAAACCCATTTTGGACCTGACAAGTGTGGTCTCCTTTGCTCACGGCTCTTCTTTATCTTCTGGAGAAATCTGTATATCTGATGCCCATCAAAAAACACCTGACCCCCACTTTCTAGCATGCCTTATCCAAATATTCGTTTCCTGTGTCTAACTACATGGTTTCTCCAGTTCTGATAGTTGGTAGGGACTCTTCATACCCTGCAAGAGTAGTCCAAATCCACACCTGTACCTAGAGGCCTATTACCAGGAAAACATACAAAAGTAAACTAAATATGGTTTTCATTATGGGTATTTCCAAAGGTTTGAATCCCTTTAAGTTCCACTGCTTATGGTATTCGACTATCATTCTCAGATTGTTGACATAGGTGTAAGCTATTCTCCACTGAAGGTGTGCTTTCCTGCCATATCACACTTTCTTCATGGTTCTTACTTTTTATCACTAGCATCTTTGAAAGCATATAAAGCTTTTCTCGGAGATAGTTTCCTTATCCAGCCTCCAATCCATGATCTTGTCCCTCCATGAGGTGTGTGCTTTGTTTTAATAGAAATTGCCTCTTTGTCACTCAAAACCAGTTACTTAGGCAGAGTTATTTTTTTCGTGTGTGTGTGTGTGTGTGTGTGTGTGTGTGTGTGTGTGTGTGTGTGTGTGTGTGTGTATGTAAGAATTTATTTAAAATATAGTTACTGTAAGCAGGTAACCACCAGAAGGCACTGAATTTCAGAGGTAGTGGTGAGAAGGGGGTCTGGAGAGCTAGGTCAAAAACTCTGCTCAGTGAGGTATCCAGTGTGAAGCCCATTTTAGGTGTGGGTGGTGATGTCCCATACCAGGGCTGCAGTGCACATTTCCTGCATTCTGTCAAGGCTAAGCTGCACTTGGTGACTTGTTTAGTGATTAGTATTTTTTTTCACTTGGTATATGTTATCCTGTTTGTTACTAGTGGTGTAACTCTAGAGACAGTACCCTTGATGGCCATCGCATTTTAGATTAAAAAGATTGAAATTAGTGGTGGCCACAGTGCACCTAGCCCTCGTCCACTGTTTTATGTTTACACAGATGATTGACTGACTACATTAAATTTTGTTACGGGAACTACAGTAAAGCTCTGCTTTCTGATTGTACAGTTCATTCGGTAAGGGAAATGGCTGCCATTCAAGCTTTTTCCAGACGTACTTTCTTGGTTGAGGCTATGCAACAGCCACATAGGTTGCACAGACTACATTTGCAAGAACACTACAAGTTAAATGTGATCTCTGGGTGTAATGCTTCCTTTCAGATCATAGTTATTTGGAGTATCTTGTCAAGAAGGAGACCAACCAGACTGGTGAGCTTAGGATTCTGGCCTTTTGCTGATGCAGGTGGAACTTCTTATACAAGATATTAAAGTAATGTGCTTACCACAAGGTTAGGTGTGGATGAGCAGGTCCATCCTCATCACCATACCAATCCTCATTCCGCATGACTTATTGCAGGCATTGTCTTGAGAACTTTTTAGTGATTGTACATATTGTATATAATCTGTGTTAGCATCACATACCCAAGATTGGGAGAGGAAGCTAATTTGCAAAACATTGTGGGGAAAAGGGGAGGGGCTAGTAGCCTAGGGAAGTTTCAGATGCCAAGCTGACTGAAGGCGTACAGCTTTACTCCTTTTGTAAACAAGCACAGACCTGTTCATCTGCATCTAACTTCAAGCATGTAACGTTTCATTTTCTTTTATTGGAGCATTTATGTTAGTTTGCAGTTATCGGCATATCCCGTAATACATAGCCTATTTTCCAATGTTATGTCTGAGAAAAATAGTCCAGAAAAGATGTGATTCCCATACAGAACCGTTTGTGGCACTGTTGGTTAACTCCTGTTGAGATGGGCAGATAACCCACTACCTTCACTTGTGTCCTGTTGTATAAGAAGTGTTTACCCACTGAATTACATATCAATTGATAATTAATGCTACTAATTTATACATAATTATCTTATGGTAGATGGTGAAAACTGCCCTAATAAAGTCACGATCAGCAGTATGCACTCTTTGCTGCTGTTACATCTTCAAATAATGCCACAACATTGAAAAAACAAGCTCTCAGCTTAACAAAACTATACAATTCCATATGTAACAGAAATCTGTCTGCATTGTCATTTTAATACTAAGTGCTGGTGCAGGTACAGACTGACTAATGAATAAGGGCTTTTTAAAATTAAGTTGGAATACATTCTACAGTGTTGGACCAAGAATAGTGAAAGTTGTAGTTTATAAGCTTTATTAACGGTGTATAAGTACTACAAAATGTAATTATAAAAAGGGTTGATGGGGCTGAATATTGTGGAGAGTAATTAGATGTTCTTCATCTCACATTGCTGCAGTCCTTACATATGGGTAGTCCGCTGTCCTCGGTCGGCCCGAATACCAAAGTATTAGGCTGACGTCGGTCAAGGCGCTTAAAACTGACATCAGGACGTCAGGGTACAAAAGCGCATGACCGACGTCATATCCTCAGTCTTTTTTGCCGCATGGTCCGATGCAGAAGCAGCGTTGCAAGTGCCGTTCGGCGTTCTGAAATTTTTCGAGTTGAGTTTCAGACCGAATCCAAGTTGGCTAAGTACCCGTTAGATTATTTTGTTTTTCTTGCCTCAGTATTGTACGGATGTCAGAAAAAGTGAATAATTGTATTTCTTGTGGGAAACAGATACCACATAGGGATTATCATTCTTTGTGCATTCCTTGTTTGGGGCCTGAGCACGACGTAGTCGGGTGTCGCTTTGTGCTAGGTTCAATAAGCGCACTATTAAGCGAAGGTTAGATTGTGCTAGCCTGGTCTTGACAAGCGGTGCAATTATAATATGCCATCGGATTCTCCGGCCGCTTCCAAGAAGCGCAAAGACAAAACAGTTAAACCCAGGCAAGATGAGTCGTCCGTTCCGGACGCCGGTTCTTTAGAGGCTTCAGTGGAACCGGTGGGTCCGACGGAGACTTCTTTAGAGTCTCAGGGGAGACTTTAATTTTGCAGGATGTGGCCTCTCTTGAGGCAGGGCAGGCTGAAGGGGCTTCTCAGGTTACTGTACTCCCTCCCTTCCCAGGGTGGTTAGGCCCTCTCCTTCTGTTTCCAAGGCTTCTCCCAGGGGCAGGCCAGGTTTAGCATCTGTTGGTGTCACTCCTAGTTCAGCAGGGTCTGTGCCTAAGAAGCACATGCTTAAAATGGCAGAAGATTTGATTACTCTGATTAGAGGTTCTTTGCCCCTCCTGATAAGAGGCCTAGGGTGGAGCCAGAGTTGGGAAGTTTTGAACAGGCTTCAGATGTTTCAGAGTCTTGGCTGAAGACTTACAGGAGTACTCTCCTTATTCTGATTCTGATGCAGAAGATTCCACTCCTTCTGCTTCTCCTCCAGAGGATTTTTCTTTTCAGAGACACTTCACTCTATGAGGGAGCATTTTAAGTGGGAAGGTCAAGACTTCTCTGATTCTCGGAAAAGGCTTAGGGAATTTTGCTTTTACCTCAACATAGGCCCTTAGCTATTCCACCTGTTCTGGATGTTGTGCAGGATGTGTTTTCAGAGGCTTCAATCCTGATTCTCTGCCTCCTGCGCCTGTTAAACCAGATAGGTATTACAGGGTGCCTGAGGCTCATAAATATCTTTATAAGAGTCCTAGGGCGGACCCAGAAACTATTAGTCAGGGACCCAAGGGTGTCAAGGCCTCTGTTCTAAATAATCCGGTTCCTCTAGATAAAGATGCCAGAGCTTTGGATAGATGGGGAAAGAAGGTCTATACTTCTTCTACCTTAGCAATGAGGGCTTTGAATTGCCAGTTTCATATGTTGAAATATCAAAACTTTCTTCTTTCTCAATTGAAATCTAAGGTGGATGCTCTGGCAGAAGGCATTGAGTGTAAAGAATTACAAGATTTGGTGCATGTCTCTGAGCAGGTTGGTAAGCATTCTTTACAATGTGGTTTTGATGCTGTGCAGGCCTCGTCTAGGGTGGCTGCCACTGGTTCAGTTCTTCGCAGGCACACCTGGCTGAAGGATCAGAATTTTTCTGACCATGTTAAAACAAGGATTTTGGATGCTCCTTTGCAGTCTGAAGTGTTGTTTGGTCCACCTGTGGAATCAGTCTTGAAGAAAATGGAGGACAAGGCTAAGTCTATGCAGACTGTTAAGGATTTTTTGCAAGTTCAGCCTCCAAAGTTTAGTAGGAATTGGCGGCTAAGGGGTGGGCGTATCCTTCTTATGATTCTCAGTCTAGGGGTAGATCTAGACGTGGTAGGGGCAGAGCACAGAGTTCCTTCAGACATAGAACTGGGAGTTCACCTGCACAATCTTCGAGTGAGGGTAGGGGCCAGTCCTTTCGTAAACAGGCCCAATGACCTACTTTTTCAGCTGCCAGATCCCTCTTGCCTGGCGGCACCTTTGGGAGGAAGGTTGGCACTTTTCAAGGAAAATTGGATTTTAATTACCCAAGACAAGTGGGTACTGGATATCATACACCGAGGTTACAAGTTTTATTTCCATACCTTGCCTCCTTTCAAAGGCATGCCAGACGTTCCTCCTCAGCAAAGACTAGAAGCTCACAACAAATTTCTCTTCTACTTCAAATAGGAGCTATACAACCGGTCCCTCTGCCAGAAGTGGGCCTAGGATTTTATTCTCGCCTGTTTCTAGTACCAAAGAAAGGGGACACATGGAGACCCATTTTGGACTTATCTATCCTCAACACATATCTGGACATTCCCAAGTTCAAAATGTTGACGTTACAGCAGCTTTTACCTCTGCTGGGCAAAGATCACTGGATGGTGACTCTGGATCTCAAGGAGGCTTATCTTCATGTTCCTATCAGGCCCAGTTGCAGGAAGTATCTGCGTTTTGGGCTGGGACTTTTCATTATCAGTTCTCTGCATTGCCCTTTGGCTTATCTACTGCGCCCAGAGTGTTCACGAAGGTTCTGGCTCCAGTGGTAGCTTTCTTCAGGCTAAGAGGAATACAAATCTATCCTTATTTGGACGATTGCCTGATTCTGGCTCAAGGAAAGGACGAACTTCTTCATCATCTACAGTATGTGATGGCAGTGTTAAGATGCCTAGGGTATTCTGTGAACGAAATAAAGTCCAGTCTAGTACCCTCTCAGGACATGTGCTTTCTGGGTGTGAGACTGAATACAGCAGCCCAGATGGCCTTTTTGACCCCGGACAAACAAAAGAATCTTTCTCTTTATTTCCATCAATTGTCTCGTCAGTCCAGGCTGACTGCAAGGACAGTCCTTCAAGCCTTGGGGTTCATGGCATCTTGTATTCTGGTACTTCCCAATGCCAAACTGCATATGAGGAAGCTACAATGGTATCTCAAAAATGTGTGGATGCAACACTGCCAAGATATGGACACTGTCTTTCAGATAATACCTTGCATTCAAAAGGAATTTTTGTGGTGGGCTCAGGAATGTCACCTAAACAAGGGACTCTCTGTGACCCAACCAGAGGCGAGTCAGATTCTAACGACAGATGCCTCAGACAAAGCTTGGGGAGCTCATCTAAATGGAAAATGGGTACAAGACACGTGGCCTGCCAGACTTCAACATTTACATATCAACTTGAAGGAGATGTTAGCAGTCCAATTTGCATTGATAGCTTTCAAGGATTTACTTCTTCCAGGGCAGGTGTTGATTCAAACAGACAACACAACTGTCATGTGGTACATCAACAAGCAAGGGGGGACACATTCATATCCTCTATGCAGACAAGCAATGATTTTGTGGGAGACTGCTCTCAGTTTGCAGCTAAATCTTCAGGCAAGGTTTCTGCCAGGAGCACAGAACTCCTTAGCAGATGTGTTGAGCAGACAAATTATGGATCCCTACGAGTGGAAATTGGATCCTCATGTATTTCAAAATTGACAGTGTTATGGGGAACTCAGACATAGATCTGTTCGCTTCTCCACTAAATTACCAGCTGCCAAAGTTTTGCACAAAAGGTTTCATCCCACAGCTTGGAAAGTGGATGCTCTCTCATTCAATTGGAGCAATCTTCACGTGTATGCCTTTCCACCACTGCCTCTCCTCCCAAAGGTGCTCCTGAAGGTCAGACAGGACAAGCCAACCATGATTTTAATAGCTCGATTGGCCTCGACAGCACTGGTACCCATTACTGAGAAGTCTGGTGCAGGAGCCTCCATGGCCTTTGCCTTGATTCCACACCTGCTGTCTCAGGAGAACAGTCATTTACTCAATGTCAAACTTCACTCTCTACATCTAACTGCCTGGCATATTCTGTTTTAAACCCTGGAGGGTCTCAGCTTCCACAACAAGTTTTGAATGTTATTTTGGAGGCCAGAAGGCCTAGTACAAGGAAAGTTTACAGATAAATGGAGGAGATTTTAATTTTGGAGTACAGCAAAGGACTTTGATGTTTCTAAACCTAACTTAAGTGTTGCTCTTCAATACCTTACTGAGTTATTGGACAAAGGTTTGTCCTTCTCCTCTATAAAGGTTCATGCTGCAGCAATTTCTGCTCACTATGACTGTGACCCACCATTATTTTCTCATCCTTTGATTAAGCAATTCCTTAGAGGGGCAAAGAATATAAGACCACCACGTAGAGCTCCTACTCCTGCTTGGGATCTCAATTTTGTGTTGGAGAAACTCACTCTACAACCTTTTGAGCCTGCAGCGACTGCCGAGTTGAAATATTTATCATGGAAGACTGCTTTTTTGTTGGCCATTACATCTGCGAAGGGTTTCTGAATTACAGGCCCTTATGGCGGTTGAGCCTTTCTTAATTTTCCACAAGGATAGGGTGTCTTTGCGTACTAACCCTTTCTTTATGCCTAAAGTGGTTTCTAGTGTGGCTTTAAACCAAACGATTCATTTGCCTACTTTTTATGCAAACCCCCAAAATAAAGGGGAGAAGATTTTGCACACTTTGGATATACACAGACAGTTGCGATATTATTTGAACAGAACAAAAGGGTTCAGGCAGTCTCAGCAGTTGTTTGTTTCATTTGCTTTGTGTTCTCAGGGCAAACCTGTTTCAAAACAAACTATTTCTAAGTGGATTGTTTTTTGTATTGCTTTCTGTTATTCCCATCATGGTAAGGAGATTCCATCTGGGATTAGGCCTCATTCCACTAGGGCTACTGCCACTTCTACAGCTTTTTTAAGGGGAGTGGCTACTAAGGATATTTTGGAGGCAGCTACTTGGAGTTCAGTGCATACTTTCTCTAAGCATTACCACCTTCCACTTTACTCTAAATCTAGGGCTGGATTTGCCACTGCAATTTTACAGGGCATTTTGGCAGCTCCTAATGCTTTATAGTTTTGCCATCCTCCCTTACCTCTGCTTTGGGATTCTACCCATATGTAAGGACTGCAGCAATGTGAGATGAAGAACATAGTACAGTTTTGTACCTACCATAAATGTAGATGTTGAAGATCCACATTGCTGCAGTCCAATACCCTCCCTCCTTCCCTCTGTAGTTAGAGGTGGTTGTGTGGTGTGGGTTGTAAATATTGTAAATATGGTTAGTGTAGGGTGGTTGGTTGTTTTTGCTGTTTTGGCTTTGCCCTTTCTTTTCAGGGCCTTCTGACATCTGGGGCAAGAAAAGACTGAGGATATGACGTCGGTCATGCACTTTTGTACCCTGACGTCCTGATGTCAGTTTTAAGCGCCTTGACCGACGTCAGCCTAATACTTTGGTATTCGGGCCGACCGAGGACAGCGGACTACCCATATGTAAGGACTGCAGCAATGTGGATCTTCGAACATCTACATTTATGGTAGGTACAAAACTGTACTTTTTAATAATTTTGCCAGATTAGAGCAGCACTTTTGATAAAGTAATTTGTGTGTTAATGTTGCTGTTGAATAATGGTTTTGAATGTATATTAGGAGACTGATTTTTTTTTTTTTTTTTTTTGGTTTGTCATGTTGTGATACTGCTGTTTGGGAGGGGTGTACATGATAGGGCAAGCTTTATTTAAGCATATGTGTAGTTTTTTTTGCTGGAAAGGAATAGCCTATGATTGGTATTGAGATTTCAGGGTGAGGATGGCCGTGCTTTTTACACTAATGTTTGGTACGCTTGATATGTTGGCATTGAATGAATAGCGTGCATTTACATGAATTGGAATTTGCATACTAATGATGAAAAAGTAATCTGGGATCTGTCTTCACTCCCTTGTGTTTACATGGTGGTGTTTGAGATTTGTGAATGTTACCCTTCTGAATGCTCCAAATAACATGAATTTAGTTATGAAATTAATATGGTAGTAAAGTTGAATGTAATTCTTAGATGGAATTGTAGCATTGCTTTGTTGATCCAATGGTTTAGTGGTTTGTATAAAGAGACAATTTGCAGGGGTGATAACATTGAAATATTGTTGATAATTAATAAAAATAAGACTGATCCAGATCAATCATTGAGATGCTTCTGTTACATTTTGAGAAAGAATACAACACTACATTTGTAATTTAAGATCAGATTCACTTGTAGTATTAAACATTAATTTTAAGCCAATCACTCTGTGTTGCATATATACACTAACTTTTCGAAAACTTAAGTATCATCTATTATGTTTTGCAGCTGTACAACTTTTTACGTTTTTGTGAGATGCTAATAAAGGGACCATGCAGGATGAAGAAAATTAATTTATTAACAACACTGGAAGACGTAAGTTTGGTCAGCTTCTATTTTTAGCTGAGAACTAAGTTTTACATATTAATTATTAACAGACAGTATAGCTTCATTGACAAAGTAGTGTTCTGAGATCTAGGTGTTGCAGGCCAAAAAGTACAGTTGTGTACACCAACCATAAATGTAGATGTTCGAGTGTATTCACTGTTGCAGTCCTTACTTATGGGTTATCTGGCCCCTGGTAGCCCCTCGATCGGCCCGAGTACCAAAGGTAAAGGGATATGACGTCGGCTGCCATCTGTTGTATAGGACATCAGTATCCTTGATACAAAAGGAGGCAGCCGATGTCACTTCTTCAGTCTTTCTTGCCACAAATGTCAGGAGCCCCCAAAAAAAGGCTTAGATAAATATCCATAATCTTTGGTAAAATAAACAAAATAAATCCTGCACCTTAGGAAAGGAGAGCAGAATAACAGCAAAACAAGGGGAAGGAAGGAGGGAGGGAAACCAGGACTGCAACAGTGAATACACTCTAACATCTACATTTATGGTAGGTGTACACAACTGCACTATGTTCATCGTGTTTCACTGTTGCAGTCCTTACTTATGGGTTGATCACCAAAGCCCAGAGGAGAGTGAGGAGGTACCAACCCAATCAAGGATTGGAGAGAATGTCCTACAGAACAGCAGTGGCAAACCCCGCCCTGGATCTAGAAAACAAGGGCAAATTATAGTGCTTTGTAAAAGTGTGTGCAGAAGACCAAGTGGCAGCCTCCAAAATGTCCTTAGTAGGGACACTCCTTAAAAAGGCTGCAGACGTGGAGGCTGCTCTAGTAGAGTGAGTCCTCACTCCCTGAGGAGGAACCTTGCCGTGAACAGAAATTAATACCGTGCGCAATCCGTTTAGAAATGGTTTGCTTAGAAATTGCTTTGCCCTGAGCTCCAGGAGCAAAGCTGACCAATAGTTGAGCTGATTTCCAAAGATCTTATCAGGTAGAACCTGAGCTGTCTATGTACATCAAGAGAATGCAGGATCCTTTCCCCTCTATTTTGAGGATTAGGAAAGAAGGTAGAAAGGTGAATGGACTGGTTAAGA
Source organism: Protopterus annectens (assembly GCF_019279795.1). Taxonomy (NCBI): domain Eukaryota; kingdom Metazoa; phylum Chordata; order Ceratodontiformes; family Protopteridae; genus Protopterus; species Protopterus annectens. The sequence goes on along the minus strand of NC_056735.1, from coordinate 152,062,296 downwards.
GTCAAGCTAGAAACCACCTTCGGCATAAAAGAAGGATTGGTCCTCAGGGAGATCCAATCTGCATGGAAGATGAGAAAAGGCTCTACAGCCATCAACACCTGCAGTTCTGAACTCTCCTTGCTGAAGAAATAGCCAAGAGGAATGCAGTTTTCCAAGAGAGAAACTTTAAGTTTGCAGTGGCATCTGACTCAAAAGGAGGAAGAGTGAGCTTCTCCAAGACAAAATTAAGGTCCCAGGCTGGAGTAGGAGCCTTTCTGGGAGGTTTTAAGTTTCTAGCACCTCTGAGAAACATTTTCATCAGGGGATGAGAGAAAATGGGCTGCTCAAAAGAACAGTAAGCAGAAATAGCTGAAGTATGGATCTTGATAGAAGAAAAAGAAAGTCCACTTTGAAGCAATTCAGCCAAATATTTCAGGATTAGAGGAAGGGTAGGCTGAAAAGATTACCCTTTATTTTGCAGCCAGTGAGAGAATCTTCCCATTTGCCAGCATAGGACCTCCTAGTGCTAGGTCTCCTAGCCTCACAAAGAACATCAACCACCTGCTGGGAAACGGGAGAAGAAGTATATGGAGTCATACAATGAGCCATGCTGCCAAATGAAGAGTGAAGCTGAGGATGCAGAAATTTTCCCCCTTCCTGAACCAAGAGATCTGGTTTCACAGGAAGATGCCACGGAGGAAATGGGGAGAGAATGTGAAGCAGAGGGTACCAATACTGCCTGGGGGGGGTACCATTACTGCCTGGGCCAGTCTGGAGCTATGAGAATGGTCCTTGGTTTTTCGTCCCTGATCTTCAACAATACTCTGGGAAGAAGAGGAAGAGAAGGGAAGGCATAAACTGAAAGTAGCGTCCAAGGAAAAGACAGAGCATCCACTTTCCAGGCTTTGCTGTGATGCTGTCTGGTGCAAAAAAGTGGCAGAAGCTGGTTGTCCGGGGAGGAGAAAAGATCCAACTGTGGAGTGCCCCAATGCTGAATGATGCTGTAAAAGACTGTTCTGTTCAGCTGCCACTCGTGAGGATCCAGGGTTTGTCTGCTCAACTGGTCTACCAAAACATTGAGTCTCCCTGGAAGAAACTGAGCTAGAAGATGTAGGCCCAATGATACTGCTGTGGACCATAAAATAATGCTCTGTCTGCACAAGGGGTAAGAATGAGTCCCTCCCTGTTTGTTGATGTACCACATGACTGTGGTGCTGTCTGTTCTTACCAGCAGAGTTCCAGGAGAAAGAAGATGCTTGAAAGCCAGTAAGGCCTGGTGAACTGCAAATAACTCCTTTAGGTTTATGTGCAAGTGCATCTGCGGGGCGTTCCAACGATCCTGTACGCACCTGCCATCCAGGTGAGCTCCCCAGGCATAGTCCGATGAGTCTGTGGTCAGGACTTGACTTGCAGCAGGTGGATGGAAAGGCATGCCCTTGATGTTCTTCGTCTTCCATTGCTGCAGTCCTGACTATTGGGTATAGTCCGCGTCCCAGTCGGCCCGAATACCAGAGTATAAGGCTGACGTCGGTCAGGGCGCATTAGACTGACGTCAGTACGTCAGGGTACTAATGCGCATGACCGACGTCATATCCTCAGTCTTTTGCCGCATGGTCCGATGCAGAAGCAGTTTGCGAGTGCAGGTTGGCGTACTGAAATATTTCAAACGGAGTTTCAGACCGAAACAGAGTTGGCTAAGTACCCGTTGGGAACATTTTGGTTTTTCTTGCCTCAGTATTTTACGGATGTCAGAAAAAGTGAATAACTGTATTTCTTGTGGAAACAGATACCTCATAGGGATTATCATACCTTGTGTATACCTTGTTTAGGGCCTGAGCACGACGTTGTTGGTTGCCGCTCTTGTGCTAGGTTTAACAAACGCACTATTAAGAGGAGGTTAGACTGTGCCAGGTTAGTGTTTGGGAAGCGTTGCAATTATAAAATGCCGTCGGATGCTCCGACGCCCGCTTCCTCCAAAAAGCGCAAGGATAAAACAGTGAAGCCTAGGGTTGAGGAACCGGCAGTCCCGGACGGCGGTTCCTTGGAAGGCTCAGTGGAGCCGGAGGTTTTGCCAGGAGTTTCCATGGAGTCCCAGGCAGAAACTATACTCTTACAGGATGTGCCTTCTCAGGAGGTAGGCCAGGCTGAGGGGGCTTCTCAAGTGACTGTTCTTCCCTCTCTTCCCAAGGTAGTTAGGGCCTCTCCTTCTGTTGTCAAAACTTCTATGAGGGGTAGGCCTTCTTCAGCTTCAGTGGGAGCTTCTCCTACCATTTCAGGTTCTGTGCCTAAGAAACATATGCTTAAGATGGCAGAAGATTTGATTACTATGATTAGGGTTCTATGCCCCGCCTGATAAGAGGCCTAGGGTGGAACCTGAGTTTGAGAGTTTTGAACAGTGTTCTGAGGCTTCAGAATCTTCTGTGGAAGATTTGCAGGAGTATCCTACCTATTCTGATTCTGATGTGGATGATTCCACTCCTACAGCGTCTCCACCTGAGGATTTTTCATTTTCTGAGACCTTGCATTCCATGAGGGAGCACTTTAAATGGGAAGGCCAGGATTACTCTGACTCCAGGAAAAGGCTTAGGGAGTTCTTGTTTTTACCCCAGCATAGGCCTTTAGCTATTCCTCCTGTGTTGAATGTGGTGGAAGATGTTTTTGCAGAGGCTTCCCTGAACCCTGACTCTTTGCCTCCTGCTCCTGTTAAACCTGATAGGTATTATAGGGTGCCTGAAGCTCATAAATATTTGTTTAAGAGTCCTAGGGCGGACCCAGAAACTATTTCCCAGGGGCCTAAGGGTGTAAAAGCTTCTGTGGTTAAAAATCCTGTCCCCACTGATAAAGAGGCAAGGGCTTTGGATAGGTGGGGAAAGAAAGTGTATACTTCTTCCACTCTAGCCATGAGAGCTTTAAATTGTCAGTTTCACATGTTAAAATATCAGAATTACCTTCTTTCACAATTGAAATCTAAGGTGGATGCTTTGGCGGAAGGTATTGAGTGTAAAGAGTTGCTGGATTTGGTTCATGTGTCCGAACAAGTGGGTAAGCATTCTTTGCAATGTGGTTTTGATGCTGTACAGGCCTCCTCGAGGGTGGCTGCTACCAGCTCTGTTCTTCGCAGGCATGCCTGGTTGAAGGATCAGAATTTAGCTGAGCATGTTAAGACAAGGATTTTGGATGCTCCTTTACAGTCTGATGTGTTGTTTGGTTCGCCTGTGGAAGCTGTTTTAAAGAAAATGGAGGACAAAGCTAAGTCTATGCAAACTGTTAAAGATTTTTGCAGGTGCAGCCACGAAGTTTAGTAGAAATTGGCCTGCTAAGGGGTGGACATACCCTGCTTATGATTCTCAGTCTAGGGGTAGGTCTAGGCGTGGTAGGGGCAGGGCTCAAAGTTCTTTTAGGCCTAGAACAGGGAGTTCACCTGCTCAGACTTCTGGTGAGGGTAGGGGTCAGTCCTTTAAGTAAACAGACCCAATGACCTGTCTTTTCAGCTGCCAGCAGATTCTCGTCTGGCAGCTCCTTTGGGGGGAAGACTGTCTCTTTTCAAAGAAAATTGGGATTTAATTACTCAAGACAAATGGGTGTTGGATATCATTCACCACGGTTACAGATTTTATTTCCATACAATGCCTCCTTTCAAAGGCATGCCAGATGTTCCTCCTCTGCAAAGAAAAGAGGCTCACAAGCAAGTTTTACAGTTACTTCACATAGGGGCCATTCAGCCAGTCCCTGTGTCAGAAAGGGACCTAGGATTTTATTCTCGCCTGTTCCTTGTACCAAAGAAGGGGAACACGTGGAGACCAATTTTGGATTTATCTCTCCTCAACACGTTTTTGGACATTCCCAAGTTCAAGATGTTGACGTTACAACAGCTTTTACCTCTGCTGGGCAAAGATCACTGGATGGTAACTTTAGATCTCAAGGAAGCTTACCTTCATGTGCCTATAAGGCTAAGTTGCAGAAAGTATCTGCGGTTTCGAGCTGGAAATTCTCATTATCAGTTCTCTGCATTGCCCTTTGGCTTATCTACTGCCCAGAGTATTCACAAAGGTTCTGGCTCCAGTGATAGCTTACTTCAGGCTTCAAGGTATTCATATCTATCCTTACTTGGGCGACTGCCTGATTCTGGCTCAAGAAAAGGAAGACCTTCTACAGCATCTGGAATATGTTATAGCAGTGCTAAGATGCCTAGGGTATTCTGTGAACGAAATAAAGTCCAGTCTAGTACCCTCTCAAGACATGTGCTTTCTGGGTGTAAGACTGAATACAGCAGCCCAGATGGCCTTTTAACCCGGACAAACAAAAGAGTCTGTCACTTTACTTCCATCAACTATCTCATCAGTCCGTGCTGACTGCAAGGACAGTCCTTCAAGCATTAGGGTTCATGGCATCTTGTATTCTGGTGCTTCCCAATGCCAAACTGCATATGAGGAAGCTGCAATGGTATCTCAAGAATGTATGGACACAGCACTGCCAGGATTTGGACACTGTCATTCAAATAATACCTTGCATTCAAAAGGAATTTTTGTGGTGGGCTCAGGAATGTCACCTAAACAAGGGACTCTCTGTGACCCGGCCAGAGGCAAGTCAGATTCTAACGACAGATGCCTCGGACATTGCTTGGGAAGCTCATCTAAATGGAAAGTGGATACAAGACAAGTGGCCTGCCAGACTACAGCATCTACATATCAACATGAAGGAGATGTTAGCAGTCCAGTTTGCATTGATGGCTTTCAAGGAGTTACTTCTTCCAGGGCAGGTGTTGATTCTAACAGACAACACAACTGTCATGTGGTACATCAACAAGCAAGGGGAAACATTCTTATCCTCTATGCAGGCAAGCAATGATTTTATGGGAGACTGCTAAGCTTGCAACTAACTCTTCAGGCAAGGTTTCTGCCAGGAGCACAGAACTCCTTAGCAGATGTGTTAAGCAGACAAATCATGGATCCCCACGAGTGGAAACTGGATCTTCATGTATTTCAGAAATTGACAGTGTCATGGGGAACTCCAGACATAGATCTGTTCGCTTCTCCACTAAACCACCAGCTGCCAAAGTATTGCACAAAGGGGTTTCATCACACAGCTTGGAAAGTGGATGCTCTGTCTTTCAGTTGGAAAAACCTTCATGTGTATGCCTTTCCACCTCTACCGCTTCTTCCAAAGGTACTTTTAAAGGTCAGACAAGACAGGCCAAGGATGATTTTGATAGCTCCAGATTGGCCTCGGCAACACTGGTACCCACTTCTACGGAGTCTGGTAAAGAAGCCTCCATGGCCTTTACCTCTGATTCCTCATCTGTTATCTCAGAAGGGCGGTCATCTGCTCAATGTCAAGCTTCACTCTCTTCATCTAGCAGCCTGGCATATTCTGTGTTGAAACACAGCAGGCCTCAACTTCCTCAACAAGTTTTAAATGTGATTATGGAAGCTAGGAGGCCTAGTACTAGGAGAGTGTCATGAAAAATGGAAGAGATTTTTATTTTGGAGTACAGCAAAGAATTTGGAGATTTCAGAGCCTAATTTGAGTGTGGCTCTTCAATATCTTACTGAATTATTGGACAAAGGTTTGTCCTTCTCTTCCATAAAGATTCATGCTGCAGCAATTTCAGCTCACTATGATTGTGACCCACCTTTGTTTTCGTATCCTTTGTTCAAGCAGTTTCTTAGAGGGGCAAAGAATATAAGACCCCCACGTAGAGCTCCTACTCCTGCTTGGGATCTCAATTTTGTGTTGGAAAAACTTACTCTACAACCTTTTGAGCCTGCAGCTACTGCTGAATTGAAATATTTGTCATGGAAGACTGCTTTTCTGTTGGCTATTACTTCTGCAAGAAGGGTGTCTGAGTTGCAGGCCCTTATGGCAGTAGAGCCCTTTTTGATTTTTCATAAGGACAGGGTATCATTACGTACTAATCCTTCCTTTATGCCTAAGGTGGTTTCTAGTGTGGCTTTAAACCAAACTATTCATTTGCCTACGTTTTTGCAGATCCTCAAAATAAAGGGGAAAAGATTTTGCACACTTTAGATGTACACAGGCAATTGCGTTATTATCTGAGCAGGACTAAGAATTTTAGGCAGTCTCAGCAGTTACTTGTTTCTTTTGCTTTGAGTTCACAGGGCAAGCCTGTGTCAAAACAAACTATTTCTAGGTGGATTGGCTTTTGCATTTGCATTTTGTTATTCCCATCATGGCAAGGAGATTCCAGCTGGGATTAGGCCTCATTCCACTAGGGCTACTGCCACTTCAACAGCATTTCTAAGGGGTGGCAACTAAGGATATTCTGGAAGCAGCTACTTGGAGTTCAGTGCATACTTTCTCTAGGCATTATCACCTTCCTATCTACTCTAAGACTAGGGCTGGTTTTGCCACAGCTGTTTTACAAGGCATGTTGTCAGCTCCTACTACTTTATAATTTGCCAGCCTCCCTTACCTCTGCTTTGGGATTCTACCCAATAGTCAGGACTGCAGCAATGGAAGACGAAGAACATAGTACAGTTTTGTACCTACCATAAATGTAGATGTTCGAGGATTCCATTGCTGCAGTCAATATCCCTCCTTCCCTCTGTATTTAGGGGTGGTTGTGTAGGTGAGTTGACATGCTTACATTTTTGTATATATTGTTGTATATATATTGTACATGTTTTGGGTGCAGGTTGTTTTGGGACTTGTCTTTTTGGGTCTTCTGACATCTGGGGCAAGAAAAGACTGAGGATATGACGTCGGTCATGCGCATTAGTACCCTGACGTACTGACGTCAGTCTAATGCGCCCTGACCGACGTCAGCCTTATACTCTGGTATTCGGGCCGACTGGGACGCGGACTATACCCAATAGTCAGGACTGCAGCAATGGAATCCTCGAACATCTACATTTATGGTAGGTACAAAACTGTACTTTTTGCAAACAGGCTGTTGCCCACCATAGAAATTCTCTTTGTAGACAAGGCATCAGAGGAATTATTAAATCCAGGTCCTGAGTGTGACACCAAAGATTCTTGAGGTACCATTGCAATTTCCTCATATGCAGTCTTGCATATGGAATCATGAGAATACAAGAGGCCATGAAACCCTGAGCTTGCAGGTATTTCCTTGCATGGAGGTGGGACAGGCCTGCCAAGCCCTTGAAGTAAGCTGAAAGAGCTGTCTGCTTCACCTGGGTGAGATATATCATCTGGGCGGCTGTGTTCAGACTCACTCCCAGGAATGTTATCTCTTTGGTTGGTACCATTTTCGACTTTTGCTCATTGAGAGTGTAACCCAGGGAAGAGAGACTAGTCTTTACAAATTCCAAATCCTTTAACAGCTGCTCCTGAAACTTTGCTTGAATTAGACAGTCGTCCAAGTAAGGATAATTCTGGATTTTCTTCTGTCTGCAAAAGGCAATGACTGGAGCCAGGCACTTGTAAAAACTCTGGGAGCAGTAGATAAGCCAAAGGGTAGCACAGAGAATTGGTAATGTTGCTTGTCCACTCTGAAGCAAAGGAACTGCCTGCAACTTTCCCTGATAGGGATGTGCAGATAAGCTTCTTTGAGATCTAAAGTTACCAGCCATGAGTCCTTGTCCAACATTGGTAGAACTGATGAAGGGTGAGCATTTTGAACTTTGGAATCACCAGAAAAGAGTTCAGAATGATAGATCCAGTATAGGCCGCCAGGTACCTTCTTTTTATGGCACTAAGAAAAGTCTGGAATAGAAGTCTTGTCCTACCTGTTGAGCAGAAACTGATTCTATTGCCCCCAGATGCAACAGAGACAAAACTTGTTTTTCCACTTTTGCCCTTTGATTTGAAAGAATGTCCGGGAATCCTTTGTGCATGAGAAAGATGTGGAAAGAAAACTTGTGTCCTCGGGATACAGTTCTGGGTACCCATTTGTCGTCTGTGATGGTGGCCCAAACCTTTGCAAAAAAGGCCAACCTTCCACCCAAAGGGAACTCCAGGCAAGCAGGAACAGGCAGAAGAAGTTGGATACAGTCATTGAGAATGCTTGGATTGAGATGTGGGCTTAGAACTTCCTGATTTAGACGTGGAAGCATGCCATTGTTTGGTCCTTTGAGGGGTATCCCCCTGACCCCTAGCAGATTTGTAACCTCTGGTCCTAGAACGGTTCTGCCTGCTAGTATCAGGAAACATCCATCTTTTAGAAGGGTAGTTCCTGCTAAAACGAGGAGGTTGAACTTGTAGAAAGTCGACTTGGCTTTATCCACCATCTTCTTGAGCACCTCCTCCGCTTTACTATCAAAAGGGTGTCTTTGTGTAAAGATACAGCCAAAAGCTTTGCCTTGACAGGCTCTGGAAGGGGCTGATCCCTGAGCCAAGCATGCCTCCTGATAACAGATCCAGTAGCTGCAGCCCTGCAGGAAGCTTCAAGAGCATCAAAACCACAGTGTAAAGAATGCTTGTTGACAAGACTGGCAGAACTTGGCAACTACTGCATAGCTTTATTTTCCACCCTTGAAATGTTTGACTTAATAGCCTCCAAAGTATGCTATTGATACTTGAGCATATGAAAGAGACAGTTAATAGACCTAATAGCAAGGGTGGCAGAGGTATAAACCTTCTTTCCCCACCTGTCTAGATTAATAGATTTTTTATCAGAAGGAACAGGATTACTGGAAACAGTAGACTTAACCCCTTTATGCCCCTGAGAAATAACCTCTGGGTCAGCCAGAGGATTACGATAAAGAAACAAATGAGAATCAGGACCTCTATAATACCTGTCAGGTTTCCTGGGAGCAGGAGGAACAGAGTTGGGGTCAAGGAATTTTCCAGAAAAACATCATCCACCACCCCCAACATGGGGAATAGCCAAAGGCTTGTGTTGAGGCAAATCCAAGAATTTTCTGATCCTTTTCTTAGATTGAGAATATTCTTGACCTTCCCATTTAAAATGTTCCCTAAGAGTATTCAAAGTCTCACCAAAAGAAAAATCTTCTGGAGGAGAAGCAGAAGGATTGGATTCCTCTGCATCAGAATCCTCAAAAACAGAAAAAAAACCTGAGAAGCCACCTCTTCAAGATTGAAGGGAACGAGGAGCAACTGGAGCCTGCCTCTTCACAGTCTTGCGACTAGAGGATTTACTTGACATTCGAAAGGACTCATGAGGCTTGGCCTCCGAGGATGTTGTCGGTATGCGCCTGCTGTCAGAAAGAAGAACCAAGGCCTCAGAAACCGGAGCCTGCTTTGTCCCAGGCTGAAGGTCCGAAGACAAAATGGAAGCCGGAGGCATGTAAGACTCCAAAACGGCCTCACCAGAGACCTGAGCCGGTAAATCCGCGGACTTCAGGGGCTACAAAGGCTCCTCACTGACTACCGCTGGACTGACGACCAACCTAACGTCTGAAGATTTGACTCTCTGAAGCCTGTCTCGGTCTTTGTCCTTACGCTTCTTAGGAATATCTGAGGCCTGAAAACCAGCGGACGCATACCGACAAACTTGGACCAAACTCCAAAGTGCTTAGCTAAGAGCATAATCCGACGACAAATAGCACGTGGATTAAAGGAAGCACAGAGATCACAATTAGGAATGTCGTGGTCAAGGCCTAAACAAATAATGCAGTAAGAGTAAAAATCTCTGTGGGGAATCTGCTTTCCACAGATAAGACAATTATTAACTTTTTCTGACATTCGTTAAGCAAGAAAAAGAGGATCCCCAATGGGGTACTTAGCTGTAGATGACTTCAACTTTAGTAGTCAGAAATCAAAAAGCTGACGGCCAACCAGCACTCGTGCAAAAAAGCTTCTGCTTCGGGCTCCGCGGCAAAGAAGACTGAGGAAGTGACACTGGCTGCCTCCTTTTGTATCAAGAATACTGACGTCCTATGCAACCGATGACAGCCGACGTCATATCCCTTTACCTTTAGTACTTGGGTTGATCAATGAGCTACCGGGGGCTGGATAACCCATAAGTAAGGGCTGAAACAGTGAAACACGATGAACATCATGGTGTGCAGTTCTCAAATGCTCATTTACCAAAAGTAAAACTCCTGGATCACCATTAGAGACAGATGTGCCCCATGGCCTATTTGTCTTAAGCAACAGACGCAAGTGTATTTATGAATAAATAACAAATGTGTTTGTGAATGAGTGACTTTATGTACAGCTTCCAAAGCCTCACAGCACATTTTTCCAAACTGAGGGTTAACAGACAATCTTGCATAGCAATATTAATAGAACAGTTGTGGTACTGTCTTGAGTGTGTTGCATCATTGGTACAAAGTATGCAGACAGTGTACATGCAGTTGCATAAAGCACATGTACCACATGGCATCTAGTGCCCTGTAGCTAACATTAGCTTACTGAAAGCTGTGTACTCCACTACAACCTGTTCAGTGTTAGCTTCTGTGTCTTACATTCCATCCTTGAAAGCCAGGATAGTTACTAGCTTTTCTACAGACATGGGTAGCTGAAGAATTAATGAGCATATATTTTATATACTCTCTGAGGCGGCATGCATTGCATTACATTGGTCATTTAAATTAACCTCGACTCCAGAGTAAGCCATTCATTGGCTCTTTACATCAAATAAGGTTATTCATATAAACATTTGAATGAATTCAGCTTTTGGTCATTTAAATTAAAATTTACTCTAAACTAAGCACATCATTAGCTCTTTATATCAAATAATGTGATGTTGACATAAATAAACATTTGAATAAGTTCAGCTTTTCAGTTTTTAGTATCATGGTTAACTCATAAATTTCCCATATATCTGTCTGTTTTCTTAATGATCATCAGTGTTTAAGATGTGTGTTAAGATCATTTACACTGGAGATGTGATTTTCCTTTTGGGCAGATGCTCTTCATGTTTCATTGTTGCAGTCATTACATTTGGGTTATCTGCCTGCAGGTAGCCCTCAGCCGGCCTGAATACCAGATTCTTGAATTTCTACGGCGGATGCTGTTTCTTCTTCCATGACATCAGGTCGTCAGGGGTATAAAACATGCAGCCGATGCCATTACATCAGTCTTTCTTGCCGCGCAGTGCCCGAAGCAGAAGCATTTCACAAGTGCCGGTCGGCCGACTCCTGAAATTTTCATTTTTGAGTTTCAGAACCGAAGTCTTCGAAAAAAGCTAAGTACCCCAACCCAGAACCCAAACCGAAACACAAAAGGCGGGGGCATATCCTTATTCATCAAGGATACCCACGCCTCCAGGTTAGTAGCACAGCACAATGCTTCAGAGATCATCCACGTGCAACTAACAATGGGCAAAACTGCAATTCAAATTGTAGCTTGCTACAGATTACCCACCATGTCACAGGACCTCCATTCTGCGTTTCTGGAAACACTGGGAAACATAAAGGTCCTACCAAACACCCTAATATTGGGTTATTTCAATTACCCAAACATTAATTGGGAGAACTATTCAAGTACTAACTCCCTTGCCCAACTTTTCCTAGAATTTATAAACTCAAACGCCCTGGTTCAACTGGTCAACTGGTCAACACTCCCACCAGAGGTGACAGCATATTGGACCTGGTCATCACCAACATGGGCAACCGGTGTTCCACACCAGAGGTCAACCCCACGCTGGTTAGACCTGACCATAAACAAATCACTTTGGATATCCATATTCTGACCCCACCCCCAGACAAGAAAACCATCGTGAAAAACTTTTCAAAAGTAAACTTCACATTACTTAAGACTGGGGTGTAAAGTTTCAAAGCCCGCATGCTGAAGGATAACACTGTCCAAGCTGCAAAATTCTTTACTAATGCATTCTACGGGCAGCTACAAGAATGCATGGATCGTGCCATCCCAAGCAAAACCAAAACTCACTTCTCCAAGAAAAGGAAACCAGTCTGGTGGACTTCTGCCATAAACAAGCTATACAATAGAAGGAGGAAACTATTACAGAAAAGAGTAAAATCCCAAGAAAGGAAGACATCCCTGATCAGTATCAGCAAGAAACTACGATCCCTCATAATATCATCCAAGGCAAGCTTTGAAAGAAAAATTGCCAAGGACTCCAAAGATAACCACAAGGCATTCTTTAGCTATGTCAAGAATCTAAGTGGCAATGCTCAGATCTGCTCGGAGTTGGTGCAGAATGGCACAAAATACACTGAACTGACTGATATTACCAACATCCTCGCAGACAGGTTCATCACAAACTTCACCCCCCTCTCACCCCCAAAAGGGCCCATAACCATACCAAAAGAATGTAGAGTCCCTGAAATCACAGACACTCAGCCCTCTCCAAACCCAAAAACACAGCATCAATGGGACCGGATGGTGTCCCAGGCTGCATCCTACATGAGCTCAAAGACAAACTAACCCCTCACCTAAACACACTGTTCAAACTCGGCCTCTCCACAGGCTACATACCCATAGAGTGGCGCACAGCAATGGTTATTCCGCTCCACAAAGGTGGAGCCACAACAGAACCCTGGAACTATCGCCCTATAAGCCTGACTAGCTTGGTCTGCAAGGCTATGGAGCGCATCCTCATGGAACTCATTAACAGAGACATTGGGAACCTCCTAACACTGGACCCTAGCCAGTTTGGCTTTGGTAAGGGCAGATCATGCCTCCTAAACCTGGTGAACTTCTTTGAGACAGTTACCAAGGCTAGAGATGAGGGAAAGGTGGTACACACAGCCTACCTAGACCTCGCTAAGGCCTCCGACACCATTCCCCATTCTGGTATTATAGACATGCTCACCAGCCTGAGCATAAACCCCTACGTCACAAGATGGGTTGCCAATTGGCTCATGGACAGAACTCACATGGTGAGTGTTGCGGGAGCTAGGTCCGACTCTAAACCGGTTACAAGTGGCATTCCCCAGGGCTCAGTCCTAGGACCCCTCCTGTTCGGCATATACTTCTCAGAGGTACATGCAAGCACAGGAGGACTATGGCTGACCAAGTTCGCAGACGACTGCAAACTAGTGGCTGTAATTGACTCTCCAGCTAACACAGACATCCTCCAAAAGGGTCTCACTGAGACGGATACCTGGTGTCAAAATCATGGCCTCAAGCTAAATGCCAAAAAGTGCATAGTCATCCCCTTTGGAAAAAACAAAGTACTCACAAACTACCACATAGGTGGTAGTCCCCTGAATACGGAAGATGTAATAAGGGATCTGGGGACCCAAGTAGATGGTAAGATGGACATGCTCCCCTTGAGCCACACACTCTAGGGGTCTAAACCTCACCACAACAATAAATAGGACGTGCCAGAGGAATACATTTTTGTCCCAGAAACTTCCCATGCTTTGGAACAAGATCTCAATCTACATTAGGCAGAGCTCCTCGCTAGCACTCTTCAAAAGAAACCTTGACGAGTGGATGGGAAACAGAAAGTTTATCTTGGTGATCACTTCAGTGGCTGTGCTGGACAGAGGCACAGGGAACTAATCTAAGGAGGCGGCGAAAGCCAACACATTCTGGCTAGGCTTATAAATGCCTTTGGGCAGATAGCGTAGTACCAACCTATGAACCCCGTTGGGGATCCTTTTTCTTGCTCTTAACCGATGTTAATAAAAGTTAACAATTGTCTTACCTGTGGAAAGCAAATACCTCATAAAGATTTTCATTCGTACTGCATTCCTTGCTTAGGCCCAGACCATGACATCCCTCGCTGTCGGTTTTGTGCCTTATTCAACCTCCCGAACTATTCATCGTCTGTCTATTTTCGCAGCAAATTATTTTGGTACTCTGTTTAACTATCCAGAAATGGCTTCGGTAAGCCATCCGACTACCCATATTCCAAAAAAATGTAAGGATGAAGACAGAGATAGACCGCATAGGTCCAAAACTGCTGACGACGCTTCCGTTAAGCTAGTCGCCATTCGCCAGCACTCAGTGAGGTGCTTTTGCAGCCCCTGATACCCGCTACTTCAGATTCGCAAGCCTCTACTGAGACCCATTCGGAGTCCGGTATGCTGCGAGGTGCTTCTTCGACTATGGAACCTGTGGATGTCTCAACCTTGGATGGGTTCAGAGCTGCTGTGCAGGCATCGGCTTCTGAGGGTGTATTCAGGCCTACAGATTTGCATTTTAAACCAACGCCATCTTCTTTGTCAAGGCCTAAAACTCGACCCACGCCTAGAAAACTGACGTCCTAACTGCATGGTCAAGCCCATATGCCTAAAAAACAAATGCTTAGAATGGCTGAAGACCTTATTAGTTTAATTAGGGGAATCCAGCCTTCCCCCCTCTAAGAGACCTAGAACTGATTTTCCTTCTGAATCTTCTGATCAGGATTCTGAAATTTCTGTTTCTTCTGATTACCAGGATTTGCCCTTATCTACCTATGAGGATTCTGATGCAGAGGATTCCATTCTGACTCCAAAAAGAGGCTTAGGGAATTCTTACTCCTCCTTCAACACAGGCCTTTAGCTATCCCTGCTGTTCTGGACATTGTAGATGATGCCTCCTTGGAATCTAGCCTGGCCCCAGACACTACCTCCAGCTCCCAGAAAACCTGACAGGTATTACAGAGTACCTGACTCTCACAAATTCCTCTTCAAGAATCCTAGTGTGGATCCAGAGACTATTTCCCAAGGACCAAAGGGCATCAGGGCTACTGCTGCCAAAAACCCTACCACCTCTGATAGAGATTTCATGGCCTTGGACAAATGGGGTAAGAAGGTGTACACTTCTGCTACTTTGGCCATTAGGGCCTTAAATTGCCAGTTTCATATGTTAAAGTATCAGCAGCATATTATGGGACTACTTAAACAGAAAATGATGTTGATTCCTGACTGCGCTGAACATAAAGAATTACAGGATTTAATGCATTCTGCCGAATAAGTTGCTAAACATACTTTGCAATGTGATTTTGACGCTTTAGAAGCATCTTGCAGGGCTGCTGTCACTGGGTCTGTACTTAGAAGACATGCTTGGCTTAAGGAGCAAAACTTCCCAGATCTTGTTAAAGCTAAATTACTGGATGCTCCCTTAAACCAAGACCACCTGTTTGGCAACAAAGCAAAAGAAGTCCTTAAAAGTTGGAAGAAAAAGCTAAATCTATGCAAACTGTTAACTATTTCCTGCAAGTACATCCTCCCAGATTTAGTAGGCATTGGCCTTCTAAGAATTGGTCCTTTCCAGTGTCTTCCAGGCCTTCTCAGTCTAAACCCAGGAACAGCAGACCACCTAGGTTACAGTCTCGGGCTACACACAGGCCTAAGCAGTGGGGGGCTTCCACTTCCAAAGGTGGAAGTAGTAAGACACCCCCCATGGAAAAAGGTCACAATGACTTAATCTTAACCCTTCCAAGCCCTGCTCAACTGCCTGCTCCCTTAGGAGGAAAGCTCGCCCTGCATGCAAAAAACTGGGAACTCATTACCCAGGACATATGGGTTTTAAATATAGTTTCCCAAGGATACAGATTCCGTTTCCACACCTTACCAACCCCAAACGGTTGGCCAGACCTACCCCCAAATCAGTGGGCAGAGGCTCAACAGCAGGTTATCTCTCTTCTAAGTGTCAGGGCTATTCAACCTGTCCCAGCAGAAGAAAGGGGACAAGGTTTTTACTCAAGACTTTTCCTGGTACCCAGAAAAGAGAGCTCCTGGTGTCCTATCCTGGACCTCTCAATTCTAAACACCTTTTTGGTAATCCCAAAATTCAAAATGCTAACACTTCAACAGCTGCTTCCTATGCTAGACAAAGATGCCTGATTGGTAACCTTAGACTTAAAGGAAGCTTACCTGCAGATTCCAATAAGGGAATCTTGCAGGAAATATCTTCGTTTCAGAGCAGGCTCCATGCCCTGTCAGTTCTCTGCACTTCCCTTTGGCTTATCTACTGCGCCCAGGGTATTCACAAAGTGTCTAGCTCCAGCCATTGCATTTTGCAGGCAGAGAAATATTCAAATATATCCATACCTGGACGATAGTCTGATTCAGGCAGAAAGCCAGGACATGCTATTAAAACATCTGGCATTTGTAAAGAAACTTCTAACCTCGCTGGGGTACACCATAAACGAAAAGAAATCTCATCTAGTACCCTGCCAACAAATTGTATTCCTGGGAGCAAGCTTGAACACAACTTCCCAGCTTACCTCACACCAGAGAAATAAGTTTATTTTACAGCCTACTTCAAACTACTGGCCACAAAGACCCAGCTATCTGCAAGGAAAATTCTGCAACCCTGGCGTTCATGGCCTCTTGCATTCTACTAATTCCACATGCAGGATTGCATATGAAGAAACTACAATGGTATCTAAAAAGCCTATGGTGTCAACATTCTCAGGACCTGGAATCAATGATTCCTATCATTCCTTGTATAAAGATGGAGTTCCTTTGGTGGGCAGAGGCCTGCCACCTCAACAAGGGGCTCCCTTTCAATCTACCCCTTGCCGCCCAATCCTGACTACAGACGCATCAGACTATGCATAGGGGGCTCACTTGGCAGGGCAGTACATTCAGGGCAAATGGAATCAGATGGGCCTGCATATCAACCAAAAAGAAGTGTTAGCTATACAGAATTCCCTGACAGCCTTCAAGGACCACATCCTTCCAGGACAATTATTAGTAAAGACAGACAACACCACAGTTATGTGGTGCATAAACAAGTAGGGGGGAACCTACTTGTACCCTCTCTGCAGACTAGCCATGGCTCTGTGGAACACAGCCTTGAGTTACCAAGTGCACCTACAAGCTCAATTCCTGCCAGGCAAGCTAAATTAATTGGCAGACGACCTAAGCAGAAATCTCATGGACCCACACGAATGGAAACTGGAACCAAAAATATTCAACCTCTTGAGGAACAAATGGGGGACTCCAGAGATAGACCTGTTTGCCTCCCCCCAGAACTACCGATTGGACAAACTCTGCACAAGGACTCCCCACAGTCAAGCTTGGAAAGTGGATGCCCTGGCCTTTACCTGGCTCTCAGTTTATGCCTTTCCTTCTCTGCCTCTCCTCTCGAAGGTTCTGCTAAAGATCAAACAGGACAAAACAAGTACAATTCTTATTGCACCAGACTGGCCTCGCCAGCACTGGTACCCCCTCTTGCGCAGCATGATACTGCTGGATCCATGGCACCTACTTCAGACACTTTCCCTGCTGTCCCAGCAGGCCGGCCAGATTCTGCACTCTCAGCTTCAAACCCTAAACCTTGTAGCCTGGCTAATTCCTTGAGCTCTCCAATAACATCCCTCAGTAAGCAGGTGCTAGAGGTCATTCTGCAAGCAAGGAGACCTAGTACTAGAAAATTCTATGCTGAAAAGATACTGTTCCTGGAGCCAGACCCAGGGTATGGGCACTATGGTGCCCAGTTTACCTCATATTCTTCAGTACTTAACAGAAATGCTTCACAAAGGCCTATGTTTCTCGTCAATTAAAATTCATGCTTCTGCAATTTCAGCACATTATAATACTGAATCACCCCTCTTCTCTCACCCCCTGTTAAAGCAATTCCTCAGAGGGGCTAAAAATTTAAGACCCCCCCCCCAGGTGAGCCCCTACTCCAGCCTGGGACCTTAACATTGTATTGGAAAAGCTCACTCTCCTTCCATTTGAACCAGCTGCAACTGCAGAGTTGAAATTCCTTTCTTGGAAAACAACCTTCCTTCTAGCCATCACTTCAACAAGAAGAGTGTTTGAATTACAGGCCGTCATGGCAGTGGAGCCCTTCATTATCTTCTATGCAGACAGGGTTTCCCTCAGGACCAATCCTTCCTTTATGTCCAAGGTGGTGTCTAGTGTGGCCCTAAATCAGTCCATTCATTTGCCTACCTTTTTCCCTAATCCACAAAACTAAGGAGAACGAATTCTGCACTCTTTTGACATGCACAGACAACTTAGATTTTATTTGGACAGGACTAAGCCTCTCAGAAAATCTGAACAGCTTCTAGATGGCTTTGCTGTAGGGGCAGAAGGGGAAGGCCATTTCAAAGCAAACCATTTGTTCTTCATGTTTCACTGTTGCAGTCGTTACATTTGGGTAATCTGCTTGCAGTAGCCCTCAGTCGGCCTGATTAACAAAGTCTTGGGTCCTGCGTCTGTTGCTGTCCCTTCTTCCATGACGTCAGGTCGTCAGGGGTATAAAACATGCAGCCGACACCATTACATCAGTCTTTCTTGCCGTGCGGTGCCCGAATCAGAAGCAATTCGCAAGTAAATTTTCGTTTTCGAGTTTCAGAACCGAAATCTGCAACTAAAGCTAAGTACCTTGTTGGGGGAACTTTTTTTCTTGCTCCTTATTGATGTCAGTAAAAGTTAATAATTGCATTTCTTGTGGAAAGCAAATACCTCACAAAGATTTTTATTCGTACTGTATTCCTTGCCTTGGCCCTGACCACAACATACCTTGCTGTCGGTTTTGTGCTTTATTTAATCAGCGCACTATCCGTCGTCAGTATATTTTCGCCTCTAAATATTTCAGTTCTCGGTTCAATTATCCAGAAATGTCATCAGTAAGCCATCCGACTACCGGAATTCTGAAAAAACGCAAAGATAAAGACAGAGACAGGCTGCCTAGCCAAAGCTGCCGACAACGCTTCTCCTAAGCCAGTTGCCAGTTCGCCAGTACTCAGCGAGGCGCTTTTGCAGCCCCTGATACCCTATACTTTTGATTCACAGGCCTCTACTGAGACCCATTCGGACTCTGGTATGCCGCAAGATGTTTCAACTGTGGAACCTGTGGATGTCTCTACCTTGGATGGGTCCGGAGCCATTGTGCAGGCACCGGCTTCTGAGGGTGTATTCAGGCCTGCGGACTTGCATATTAAAACAACACCTTCTTCTTTAAGGCCTAAATCTCAAGCCATGCCTAGAAAACCAGTGCCCAGGCCGCATGCTCAGACCTCTATGCCTAAAAAACAAATAAGAATGGCTGAAGATCTTATAACTTTAATCAGGGGAAGCCAACCACCCTCTTCTAAGAGACTTGGGACTGATTGTTTATGAATCTTCTGACCAGGATTCTGTTTTTCCTGATTCTTCTGATGATCTGGATTTACCCTTATCTACTTATGAGGATTCTGATGCAGAGGACTCTATTCCCTCTGCTTCTCCCCCAGAGGATTTTCTTTTGGTGAAAACTTACATACTCTAAGGGAGCATTTCCACTGGGAAAGCCAGGATTTTTCTGATTCGAAAAAGAGGCTTAGGGATTTCTTACTCGTGCCTCAGCATAGGCCTTTAGCTATACCTGCTATACTAGACATTGTTGATGCCTTTTTGGAATCTAGTTTGGTCCCTGATTCTTTGCCTCCTGCTCCCAGAAAACCTGTTAGATGTTACAGGGTTCATGATTCTCACAAGTTCCTTTTTAAAAATCCTATTGCGGATCCAGAGACTATTTCACAGGGACCAAAGGGCGTTAAGGCCTCTACTGCCAAAAACCCTGCCCCTTCTGATAGAGACTCCAGGGCACTGGATAAATGGGGTAAGAAGGTTTACACTTCTGCAACCATGGTCATTAGGGCTTTAAACTGTCAGTTTCATATGTTAAAGTATCAACAACATATTATTGGATTGCTTAAACAGAAAATTATGTTGATTCGTGACTGTGCTGAAAATAAGGAATTACAGGATTTAATGCATTCTGCTGAACAGGTTGGAAAACGTACTTTGCAATGTGGGTTTGATTCTTTAGAGGCCTCTTGCAGGGCTGCTGTCACTGGGTCTATACTCAGAAGGCATGCTTGGCTTAAGGAGCAATCTTTGCCTGATCATGTTTTTTTTTATTTTATTTATTTTACATTTGTTGACCGGGCTAGTCTAGCTGGATACATGTCCTTTTTCAGTAGAGGCCCGGGGAGAAAAGCTCCACAATAAAGAAGCACAATACATTTACATACAGAAGAAATTAACATTAACATAATAATAAAAAGAAAGAGAAAACAGCAACATTTTCATACTGATAAATTAACATTCACATATTGTGTAAGTAATCTTAACATGGTTGCATTGAGAAGCAGTGAGGTTAAGATTATAAACTCTGAGGGAAAGAAGAGACTGAGGTGGTATGAGACATTTAGGATTAGTCTGGTTTAGGACATGGGCATAACCAATGTGACTTAAGGAATTCTTTGAGATTATTTTTGAATTGATTAAGCGAGGTAGTAAGTCTTAGGTTGTTAGGAAGGGAATTCCAAAGCTTTCCGATGGAATTGGCATAGAGAGCATCACCACCCGAATTATTAGATTTAGTGGTTAGTACCTGGACACTATTTGAGGATCGAAGGCAGTTTAGATTGGAGTAGGGGGTCAGAAGTTTACTCAGTGAGGGGGTTTTATCCGGTTGCTTAATTATTTTAAATGCTTCAGTGAGTTGGTTAAGTTTGAGAAGATTGGGCAATTCTAACCAGCCAAGTTTCGTAAGGTTAAGGCAGTGGTGAGTACGGTAAGGTGTTCCTGTTATAAATTTGGCAATATGGTTATAGGCAACAGAGAGTTTATTGAGCTCTCTCTTATTGAGGAAAGAAAGTACCGGGGAGGCATATAGTAGGGTGGAGAGGAGGTGAGTGCGAGCAATGGTTAGTTTGGCATGAGGAGTTAGAAAGTAATTCTGTACATTGAGTCAAGTTTCTTATTTACAGTCTTAATGGTTTGGCTAATGTGCATATCAAATTTGAGCTTGTGGTCAATAGTAACACCTAATAGTTTGGTATTGGAGACAGGCTCAATGATGGTGCCATTGATGGATTCAACGTGGAAGGTCATATTATTAGCAAGTGGAGGTTTTTGTCCTAGGGGAGTAGCTAAAGTGGGGAAAAATAGCAGTAACTTAGTTTTTGTTGGATTTAGGATGAGTTTCAGTTCAGAGAACCATTTTTCGACTATAGCAAAACAGTGTTGGGTGACTGCTTGGAGATTAGGGAGAGAAACTTCAGAGCAGATCAGGGTGGAGTCATCTGCATATTGAATGCAGGTGGCTTTGGGGATGACTGAGTGAAGATCATTTATGAAAACGGAGAAAAGAAGAGGACCAAGTATAGAGCCCTGAGGAACTCCAATGGTGTTAGGGAGCAGGTGAGATAGCCTGTTTTGCCACTGGACAGCTTGTTGCCTACCAGAAAGGTAAGCATTAAACCAACTTAGAGCTAGGTTGTCAAGATGTAGGGTTTCAAGGGTGTGGAGCAGTAGCTGGTGCTTGACCATGTCGAAGGCTTTCGATAGGTCAAGAAAGAGAGCAGAGGATATTAATTTGTTATTACGGTTGCTGTTGACTGACTCAACAAAGGAGAGGAGGGCAGTGGTTGTACTATGATGGGGTCGAAAACCATGTTGAGTTTTAGACAAAAGATTGTTAAGGGTGAGGTAGTGTAGAAGTTGGATGTTAAAGCTAAACTGTTGGATGTTCCCTTAAATCAGGACCGCCTGTTTGGCAGCAAAGCTGAAGAAGTTCTTAAAAAGATGGAAGATAAAGCTAAAAATCTATGCAAACTGTTAAAGATTTCTTACAAGTTCAGCCTCCAAGGTTTAGTAGGCATTGGCCTTCTAAGAATTGGTCCTTTTCATCTCCTTCCAGGCCTTTTCAATCCAAACCCAGACACAGCAGAAATCCCAGGTTTCAGTCCCAAGGTACGCACAAGACAAAGCAGTGGGGGGCTTCCGCTTCCAAATGTGGGAGTAGTAAGACTCCCCCCTATGGAAAACTGTCTCAATGACTTGATTTTAAAACTTCCAAGCACCTCTCAACTGAATGCTCCTTTAGGGGGAAAGATTGGTCTGCAGGCCGAAAACTGGGAACTCATTACCCAGGACAAATGGGTTTTAAATAGTGTCCCAGGGATACAGATTTCACTTCCACACATTACCAACGCCAAAAGGTTGGCCGGATCTACCCCCAAATCAGTGGGCAGAGGCTCAAAAGCAAATACCCTCTCTTTTAAACATAAAGGCTATTCAAACTGTACCAGAAGAGGGAAAAGGACAAGGTTTCTACTGAAGACTTTTCCTGGTACCCAGAAAAGACAATTCATGGCGTCCTATTATGGACCTGTCTACTCTAACCACCTTTTTGGTGATTCCAAAATTCAAGATGCTGAATCTTCACCAGTTGCTTCCTATGCTAGGAAAAGATGCCTGGATGGTAACACTCGATTTAAAGGAAGCATACCTGCACATCCCAATCAGGGAATCTTGCAGAAGATACCTACGCTTCAAAGCAGGCTACAATCACTACCAGTTCTCTGCACTGCCGTTTGGCTTATCTGCTGCGCCCAGGGTGTTCACAAAGTGCCTAGCCCCAGTCATCGCATTTTGCAGGGGAAGAAATATTCAAATATACCCATACCTGGACAATTATTTAATTCAGGCAGAAAGCCAGGACATACTTTTGAATCATCTGGCCTTTGTAAAAAGATTGCTAACTTGTCTGGTGTACACCATAAACAAAAAGACATTACACCTGGTACCCTGTCAACAAATCATATTCCTGGGAGCAAGCTTGAATACAACTTCCCAGATGACTTTTCTCACACCAGAGAAACAAATTCAAGCAAGTGGCCACAAAAACCCTACTATCTGCAAGGCAAATACTACAAGCCTTCGGGTTCATGGCTTCCTGCATTCTTCTAATTCCATATGCAAGACTGCATATGAGGAAACTACAGTGGTATCTAAAAAGCCTATGGTGTCAACATTCTCAGGATCTAGAAGCAATGATTCCTGTCATACCTTGCCTACGCCTAGAGTTTCTTTGGTGGGCAGAGGCCCGCCACCAAAACAAAGGACTACCATTCACACCACCCCCTGCCGCCCAAATCCTAACAGACACATCAGATTATGCATGGGGGGCTCACCTAGCAGGGAAGTGCATTCAGGGCAAATGGAACCAAGTCAAATGCACTTGCATATCAATCAAAACGAAATGTTAGCTGTACAGATTGCTCTGACAGCCTTCAAGGACCACATTCTTCCAGGACAATTAATGATAAAGATGGACAACACCACTGTTATGTGGTACATAAACAAGCAGGGGGTACACATTCTTACCCCTTTGCAGACTAGCCATGGCATTGTGGAACATAGCCCTGAGCTATCAAGTGCATCTAAAAGCTCAATTCCTGCTAGGAACACTAAATACACTGGCAGACAAACTAAGCAGAAACCTCATGGACCCACAGGAGTGGAAGCTAGAACCAAGGATTTTCAACATGTTGACAAGCAAATGGGGAGCCCAGATATAGATCTGTGTGCCTCCCCCCAGAACTATCAATTGGACAAATTTTGCACAAGGACTCCCCACAAACAAGCTTGGAAAGTGGATGCTCTGTCCTTCAGCTGGAAAAATCTATCAGTTTATGCCATTCCTCCTCTGCCTCTGCTCTCCAAAGTACTACTAAAGATCAAACAAGACAAACCAAGGACGATTTTGATTGCACCAGACTGGCCAAGCCAACACTGGTACCCCCTCTTGCTCAGTGTGTCACTGTTGGCCACATGGCACCTGCCTCAGACTCCTACCCTATTGTCTCAGCAGGAGAACCAGATTCTGCACCCTCAGCTTCATACACTGAACCTAGCAGCCTGGCTAATTACCTAATCTCTCCTTTACCATCCCTCAAAACCAGTGATGGATATCATTTTAGAGGCAAGGAGGCCTAGTACTAGAAAATCTTATGCTGAAAATGGAAAAGATTCTGAGCCTGGAACCAGTCTCAAGGGATGAGCACAGCA
Organism: Protopterus annectens; assembly: GCF_019279795.1. NCBI lineage: Eukaryota > Metazoa > Chordata > Ceratodontiformes > Protopteridae > Protopterus > Protopterus annectens. Next base: position 152,038,729 of record NC_056735.1, on the reverse strand, counting down.
GTGCCCAACTTACCTCAGATTTTACAATACTTAACTGAGATGCTTCACAAGGGCCTGTCTTTCTTCTCCATCAAAATTCACACCTCAGCCATTTCAGCTCATTATAACACAGAACCTCCCCTCTTCTCTCATCCACTGCTTAAGCAGTTCCTCAGAGGGGCCAAAAATCTACGACCACCCAGGAGAGCCCCAACTCCAGCCTGGGACCTTAACTTTGTATTGGAAAAGCTCACCCTTCCTCCATTCGAGCCAGCAGCCACTGCAGATTTAAAATTCCTCTCTTGGAAAACAGCTTTCCTTTTAGCAATCACTTCAGCAAGAAGGGTATCTGAATTACAGGCCCTCATGGCAGTGGAGCCTTTCATCATCTTTCATGCGGACAGGGTGTCCCTCAGGACCAATCCCTCCTTCATGCCCAAGGTGGTATCCAGTGTGGCCCTTAATCAGTCCATTCATTTGCCAACCTTCTTTCCTAACCCACAGAACAAAGGGGAACGGATACTACACTCCTTAGACGTTCACAGACAACGTAGATTCTACTTGGACAGGACTAAACCTCAAAGGAAATCTGACCAACTACTGGTGGCATTTGCTGCAGTAGTAGAGGGGAAGGCTATTTCAAAGCAAACCATTTCCAAATGGATCGGCCATTGCATTCATTTCTGCTACAAGCACTGTGGAAAACCTATCCCACAGGGGATCAGACCCCACTCAACCAGGGCTGCATCTACCTCTACAGCCTTTCTCAGAGGCGTCCCTACCAGGGACATCCTAGAAGCTGCTACCTGGAGTTCAGTACATACTTTCACCAAGCATTACCATCTGCTAATTGTCTCTAAATCCAGAGCTGGCTTTGCCACTGCAGTCTTGCAGGGCCTTATAGCTGGTCCTAATGCTATCTAAATTCCTCCTCCCATCCTTCACTTTGGGAATCTACCCAAATGTGATGACTGCAACAGTGAAACACGAAGAACATAGTACAGTTGTGTACACTTACCATAAATGTAGATGTTCAAGTGTATTCACTGTTGCAGTCCTGGATACCCTCCCTCCAGCCCCCTTTCTTCTTTTGGCTATACCTCTACTGTACTTTACTATGCTCAAAAGCTTTTTGGTGTATTTGCTTTTTTGTTGGAGGTAAAACCTTATATATTTATAGATTTAATTGCTTCCCATTGGGGGGCACCTGACATCTGGGACAAGAAAAACTGATCTAATGGCGTCTGCTGCATGCTTTATACCCCTGACGACCTGCCGTCATGGAAGAAGGGACAGCAACCGACGCAGGACCCAAGACTTTGTTAATCAGGCCAACTGAGGGCTACTGCAAGCAGATAACCCAATTGTGATGACTGCAACAGTGAATACACTCGAACATCTACATTTATGGTAAGTGTACACAAAATGTACTTTCTAAATGGATAGCCCAGTGCATTCATTTCTGCTATAAGCACCATGGAAAACCTACCCCACAGGGGATAAGATCACATTCCACCAAGGTTGCGTCTACCTCTACAACCTTTCTCAGAGGGTCCCTACCAGGCAACCCCTAGAAGCTGCTACCTGGAGCTCTGTTCATACCTTCACCAAGCATTACCACATGCCTATTTTTTCTAAATCCAAAGCTGGTTTTGCCACTGCACTATTGCAGGGCTTAATAGCTGGTCATAATGTCTCTAACTTCCTCCTCCCTTCCTTAGCTTTGGGAATCTACCCAAATGTAATGACTGCAACAGTGAAACACAAAGAACATAGTACGGTTGCGTACACTTACCATAAATGTAGATGTTCGAGTGTATTCACTGTTGCAGTCCTGGTTACCCTCCCTCCAGCCCCCTGACTTCTCTTGGCTCTACCTTTCCTTCTTGTTTGGTGTATTTGAGCTTTCTGGTGTATTTGCTTTTTGTTGGAGGTGTAACATAACATAAAATTGCTTCCCATTATGGGGGCACCTGACATCTGGGGCAAGAAAAACTGATGTAATGGCGTCAGCTGCATGTGTTATACCCCTGACGACCTGACGTTATGGAAGAAGAGACAGCATCCGACGCAGGAATCCAAGACTCTGGTATTCAGGCCGGATGAGGGCTACCTGCAGGCAGATAACCCAAATGTAATGACTGTAACAGTGAATACACTCAAACATAGACATTTATGGTAAGTGTACACAACTGTACTTTCTTGCTAAACTACAGCTTTATGTGGAGACCTGACTCAAGAAGTCTGTCCCTGCAGTTTTCAACTGCCACAGGTATTGCATACTCCATTTTCTTGCAACAGGATTGGTATTTCAGATTGCCCATCTTCCTTGGACTTTGACTGCTATACAGTTTTCTATCTTCCACACGAATAGCAAAGATCTTTTTTCAGCTGGTTGGTCATTTCCTTCAGTGTCTAAAGCACTTGCTTTTAATATCGGCAGATCAGAAGGCTGAGGCTTTGATTCCCACACTATGTGATTAGAGTCATTGTTCAATGTTGTAATTTATCACAGGGGTGCTGCACACATTAGGATGAGACTTTAAACTATGATCCCAGCTGTCTGATTGGCTGGTAGATCAGGTGGATGTAAAAAGCTCCCATGGCATTTACTAAAAAAAAGTAGACAGCTTTTGGCACATTTAAACAAAAAAGTAGAACGGGGCTTTATTACCACTTAGTGTAGCATTTCCAGCCTTTAGGTTTTCCATTCAACTCTCGTAATATGATCAAGTATGTAATAAAAGCATAACTTATATCCAGACATTTGTCCCAATTGCAGGACAGCAAAGCTTGTTACTTTAAAAAAAAATTCTTAAAAATCTGGTTACTTTCCAAAAAACAAACAAACAAAAAAATAGTGATCCAAAGTTCCCTTTACATTGTACCTACTTCAGTATGCAGGTCGTGGCTAAAGCAACTTTATATTTTAATTCTGTCTTACTGATAATGCTTCTTATGGGGCAACTTCCAAAAACATCTTGCCACTGCATTCCCTTTGTAAACTCCTTCATTTGTTCTTCTAGCATAGCTACATGTAATGGAGTGAACACATTTCATCTTGTAATAACATACAGTTTCTGCACAATGTTGCCATACCATATTTCATTTTATTCTCTATTCAGAACTCTCTTAATTCCTTCCCAAAGCAGCACAAAAGCAGAATCTTTCCTTTTCTTTGTAGCACATAAGGATACGGTTTGCCAGATGTCCTTCAAGGATGCATCTGCAGTCCTAACATATGGGTTGTCCTGCCTCAGGCAGCCCTTCGGTCGGCCGGATTCCAAAGTCTGGGTCTGGCCTCGGCTGATGTCGCACTTCACCCGACGTCATAGCTGCTGTTTATTGGGTATAAAGGCATCAGCCGACGCCATTTTCCCCAGTCTTTCTTGCCGCGGTGCCCAAGCAGAAGCTGTTCGCAAGTGCCGGTCGGTCAGATCCAGAGATTTCTACTACCGAAGACTTCTAAAAGCTAAGTACCCCGTTGGGGACTCTTTCTTGCCTCAGCCGATGTCAGACAAAGTAAATAATTGTTTAACTTGTGGGAAACAAATACCTCATAAGGATTTCCACTCTTACTGCCTTCCTTGCTTAGGCCCAGACCACGACGTATCAGCTTGTCTAGCCTGTGCTTCCTTCAACCGACGGACACTTAGGCGTCGGTCGGAGTTTGCAGAGGAGTTTTTTGGCCCCGCTTTTGCATACAAAATGCCGTCGGAGACTCCGACTACTCAATTAGCTAAAAAGCGCAAGGAAAAGGACCGACACTCGCGGCCCATGGTTTCGGCTGAAACCACGGTTAGGCCAGCCGCGAGTGTCTCGGTTTCGGCTGAAACCGATCCCCCGGTTCTTCCTTCGGCCGAAAGCATGCCTCCGATAGCCGAGGCCTCACAGAGCATGGCTGAATCTGCTACTGAATTCACTGCTACAGAAGCAGGCACCCAGGATTTGTCAGACACTATCTCTTTAGACATATCTACCCCTGCACATGGGGCTGCTAGACCCCCTGCTTCTATGTCTATCAAGGCTTTTGCCAGGGCTAAAGCAGCTAAATCTTCTAAGGCCTTACCTGCTAAAACTCCTGCACATAGGCCTACCTCTAGTTCCCAAATGCTCAGCCTGGCTGAGGATCTCTTTTCTTTGATCAGGGGATCCCAACCTCACCCAGACAGGGCCTCTCAGCCTCCTCCAGACAACAGGCTTAGGACTGAACCCCCGGAACCTGTCTCTACAGATTACTCCTCGGATGACTCAGACATTTCAGACCCTCACGAAGGCCCATATTCTCCTTATGAGGATTCTGATGCAGAAGACTCCATTCCTTCTGCTTCTCCTCCTGAAGAATTTTCCTTTGGGGAAACTTTGCATGCTATGAGGGAACACTTCCAATGGCAGGGCCAGGATTTTTCAGATTCAAGGAAAAGGCTTAGGACCTTTTTACACTTACCACAGCATAGGCCTTTAGCCATTCCGCCAGTACTAACAGTTGTTGATGATGCATATAATGATGCCTGTACTGCCCTGATTCTCTTCCTCCGGCCCCTGCCAAACCAGACAGATACTACAGGGTCCCGGACACACATTACCATTTGTATAAGGCTCCTGTTGCAGACCCTGAAACCATTTCACAGGGCCCTAAAGGTGTGGCAGCTGCCTCTGCCAAAACCCTCTTCCCTCTGAAAGGGAATCTAGAAGCATTAGAGATGGGGTAAAAAGGTTTATACTTCTGCTACTCTTTCGGCCAGGGCCTTGAACTGTCAATTTCACATGATTCAGTACCTGGAATTTTTGTTAGACCAGATAAACAAAAAACTGTCTTCTCCTGAACCGTTAGATCGCAAGTCCCTTCAGGATTTGGTACATAACTCTCAGCAGGTCAGTAACCATTCCTTAAAATGTGGCTATGATGCACTGGAGGCTTCCTTTAGATCAGCTATGACTGGAACAGTGATTCGAAGGCATGCCTGGTTAAAAGAGCAATCCTTACCAGACCATGTTAAGTCAAAACTTCTAGATGCTCCCATGGAGAAACAAAGTTTGTTTGGCTCCCCTGCACAGGAGGTTCTAAAGAAGGTGGAGGAAAAAGCAAAATCTGTCCAAACAGTCAAGGAATTCTTACAGGTCCAACCTCCGAGGTTTAGCCGAAATTGGCCTTCGAAGAATTGGTCCTTTCCAGGCAACTCCAGAGCCCAGAGAGGCAGAAATAGACGCCCCAGAGGCAGAGGTCAATCTAGGGGTGCCTACAGGGACGCCAGTGGCAACCTACCAACCAGAGAAATACTGCCACAGATTCAACTACAACAACTTCCACAGGGCAGACACAATGACTTGGCTCTAGTTCCGCCTACCAGGGAACAACTGGAAGCACCCTTGGGAAAGCTAGCCTTATTCTCCGACAACTGGCATTACATTACAGGAGACAAATGGACTTTACAAACAATAGACAAGGGCTACAGGTTTCACTTCCACACTCTACCAAAAAGAGAGGAATGCCAAACCTACCACCAAGCCAAAAACGACGCTCTAAGACAAGTCAACAACTTACTAAGGATGAGAGCTATAGAAGAGGTACCACCTATGGAACAAGGCCAAGGATTTTACTCCAGGCTTTTCCTTGTACCAAGAAAAGAAAATCAATGGAGACCTATTCTAGACTTGTCCGCACTGAACACATACCTCATTGTTCCAAAATTCAAAATGCTGACCCTCCAGCAGCTTCTTCCCATGCTGGGCAAGGAGTCTTGGCTGGTGACTCTAGATCTCAAGGAGGCATACCTGCACGTCCCTATATGACCAGATTGCAGAAGACACCTCAGATTTCTTGCAGGATCAGAGCATTATCAATTCTCAGCATTGCCTTTTGGCTTATCTACTGCACCCAGAGTATTCACGAAATGCCTGGCATCAGTAATTGCTCATTGCAGGCTTCAGGGAATTCAAATTTACCCATACCTGGACGACTGCCTAATACAAGCGGACAACAAGGCAAAATTAACAAAAGATTTGGAAAATGTCATACAACTGTTGCAAGCTTTGGGATACACAGTCAACATGCAAAAGTCAAGGCTAGTACCAACCCAAAGGATAACATTCTTGGGTGCAGAACTGGATACATCAACTCAGATGGCTTTTCTCACAGAAGAAAAACAAAAGCAACTACCAGCCTACTTCATGACATTAACAACACAAACTCGGCTTACTGCAAGGAAAGTCCTGCAAGCCCTGGGCTACATGGCATCATGCATAATATTGGTTCCACATGCCAGGCTGCATATGAGAAAGCTACAATGGTACCTAAGGAATGTATGGTCTCAACACAAGCACAGTCTAGAAGCCCAGATTCCAATAATTCCATGCCTGAAGCAAGAATTCCTGTGGTGGGCTCAGGCCTGTCAATGCAACAGAGGCTTGCCTTTCCACAAACCTCATCCAAGCCAGACCATCACCACGGACGCCTCAGACCTAGGATGGGGGGCACACATGATGGACAAGTGTATTCAAGGCCTATGGACCCAAGACCAGCTGAATCTACACATAAATCTAAAGGAGATGCTGGCAGTGAAAAATGCGATCCAGGCATTCAGACCACTCCTTCAACGGGGTCATCTGCTGATAAGGACCGACAATACCACAGTCATGTGGTACATCAACAAACAGGGAGGTACACATTCATATTTTCTATGCCGGATGGCAATGGGCCTGTGGAATGTGGCCCAGAATCTCAACATTCAACTTCAGGCCAGATTTGTACCAGGAAAAGAAAATTCTCTAGCAGACACCTTAAGCAGAACTACCACGGATGCTCACGAATGGATGCTGCATCCAGATATCTTCAAAGCCATAACAAAGAAATGGGGACTACCAGAGATGGACCTGTTTGCCTCCCCACACAACCACCAATTGAATAAATTCTGAACAAGAGCATACCACCCACTTGCTTGGAGGGTGGACTCCCTTTCCTTCAGCTGGAAAAACCTGACAGCATATGCATTTCCACCTCTTCCCTTGATGTACAAAGTTCTACTGAAGATCAGAGAGGATCAGCCAAGGGTAATCCTGATAGCCCCAGACTGGCCGAGGCAACATTGGTACCCGCTACTGAGAAGCATGTCTCGGACACACGCATGGCCTCTACCTCTATGTCCCTTACTTCTAACACAGGACAACTACAAGATCCTACATCCAAACTTGAAAACACTGCAGCTAGCTGCTTGGAATATTGCATAAAACAAAATAACCCAGGTTTATCCCAGAGGGTTAAGGACATTATCCTGGAGGCACGCAGACCTTCCACAAGGAAAACTTATTCAGCCAAGTGGAAAAGATACCTCATTTGGAGTGCAGCAAAGGGAGAAAATGTCTCATTGGCAAACATAGCACACATCCTGGAATATTTAGCAGAACTGTTCCACAATGGCCTGTCTTACTCTTCCATTAAGATTCATGCATCAGCAATTTCAGCAGAATACAACATGGATCCGCCTGTTTTCTCTCATCCTCTACTCGGGCAGTTCTTGAGAGGAATCAAAAATGTAAAGCCTCCAAGGAAGCCACCTTTACCTACATGGGATCTCAACTTTGTGCTGGAAAAGTTAACACTTCCTCCTTTTGAACCAGCAGCAACAGCAGAATTACAGTTCTTGTCTTGGAAAACTGCTTTCCTGCTAGCAATCACTTCAGCAAGAAGGGTATCGGAGTTACAGGCATTAATGGCAGTACAACCCTTCCTTATCTTCCATCAGGACAGAGTCTCTCTGAGAACTAACCCTACCTTTATGCCAAAAGTGGTCTCCAGAGTATCATTGAACCAAGCAATTCATTTACCTACATTCTTCCCCAACCCACAGAACAGGGGGGAAAGACTACTACATACCTTGGATGTGCACAGACAATTACGCTATTATCTGGACAGAACTAAGACCAGCAGAAAAACTGACCAGCTTCTGGTAGCATATGCAACAGGAATGCAAGGAAAAGCAATTTCAAAACAGACAATCTCAAAATGGATAGGAAATTGCATTCAATTTTGCTACTCTTTTCATGGAAAGACAACTCCTGAAAATATCAGACCTCATTCCACAAGAGCTACAGCCACCACTACAGCTTTCCTACGAGGAGTGGCTACCAAAGACATTTTAGAAGCTGCTACTTGGAGCTCTGTGCATACATTTGCCAAGCATTATAATCTTCCTTATATTCTAGATCCCGAGCAGGTTTTGCAACTGCTGTTTTGCAAGGGATCTTAACTACACCATCTTTATCTTAGTGCCTCCTCCCCCAGTTTGGCTATGGTATTCTACCCATATGTTAGGACTGCAGATGCATCCTTGAAGGACATAGTACAGTTTTGTACCTACCATAAATGTAGATGTCCGATAGGTATGCATCTGCAGTCAGGATTACCCACCCTCCTTCCCCTCTGTGGTATTCCTAGGGTATTTACCCCTCTTTTAGCTAGCTGGGGGAATCTGTTATGGTGTATTTGTTTGTATATATATATATATTCTTATACTGTTTGCTCTCTACTATTTGGAATTATTTGCATTTATCCAAATTTAGCCTTCCTAGAGGGCACCTGGCATCTGGGGCAAGAAACACTGAGGAAAATGGTGTCGGCTGATGCCTTTATACCCAATAAACAGCAGCTATGACGTCGGGTGAAGTGCGACATCAGCCGAGGCCAGACCCAGACTTTGGAATCCGGCCGACCAAAGGGCTGCCTGAGGCAGGACAACCCATATGTTGGGACTGCAGATGCATACCTATCGGACATCTACATTTATGGTAGGTACAAAACTGTACTTTTCTTTCATTTCACTGGCATACCTGACACACATCTTCATCACTACTTTGAAGACTGTCTAAAATAACGTAGAAATTAAATAAGGGTAAACAAATGTATCAGATTTATTAAACCCAAATCAAAATCAGCTTTCCTGTGATAGTGTGAATATCACTTTAAAGGTTCAGCCTTCCTTCCGTCCAGTAGAGAAAGGAAAATGCTGAGCATTGCTTTTTCAGGCTTTTTAGAAACCAAGTAACCGTGCCCAGTATAACTTCCCAAAACTGATTTAACAGTTTTTGCTGAAGGACATGTCAGCATTCTTCCATGTAGAACTGTCTCCATTCACATGCTGTGTTATAGCACTCCACTCTTCAGCACTGACCTTCCAGCAACCATACACCAAACCCAAAATCTTAAATTACCTATTTAAATGCAAATTTTCCTACCCTATGTTTTTCTCCCTGACCTTTATAATTTTCACTTTTTAAAGTCCAGTCTCAAATGCCCTAGGTTTGATGTATAAAACCTGTCTCTCACAAGTCCTATGGAACCTACTTCCTTCTCAGGATGAATCCCCACCATAATTTCCATCTGCACTTATTTAAATCCAATTTCATAGTGCACGGTACTATGTCAGTTATGAATTCAGATACAAGTGGTCTCAGTCGGCATCCTTAGATAAGGAGGCTGGTCGTCAGGCCCATTTCAGCTATGACCTGGGCCCGTAGGGCAACAGTAGTAATAACAGTACAAAACAGAACTGTGGAACACAGTAAGATGTTCAATAATTTCTAAGATGGCAAACAAATACCAGTTTTATATATCAATTCAAACAAGTGGATATGTATATGTTCACATTCTCAAAATCTGGTATATAAAGATGACATTTGCAGCAGAGACTATACAAGTAGGACATGAAACCATTTTGGACATGACATTTGCAATATGTACATGTACGAATCTGTTTTGCATCATGTGATAGCAAGATGGAGTGAGAATGGTACATTTTTATTACCATTCTTACATTTTTTATCAGTAATCCAACATTAATTTTACCGTGCTGTACCCCATTAAGCATATGATTCTGCATTCACCATACTGTTACCACTGCATTGTCATACACAGATTATAAGAACTGTGTGCCTAGCTTACTAAATCCATGCTCTTGTAACACTTCTCAGTATCTAGCATGTTCAACATTTTCATAGTTCTTAGTGATACCATGGGCTACTAGGTGACCTAGTCTTTTGAAGTGAAGAATATAATTTCTAACTTTCTCAAAGGTAAAGAGTAACATTCTAGTGTCCTTCATTTTTAAGTGGCTTGGACTTATTGCTGTATTTCTGGATTTCTGACTTTTATACAGCAGATCGTAATAGATATGACAGTGTCACACCCCTGTTTGAGAATATAGACTTTTAACACCTTAATCACACTTGCAGATGTTATGTATAACCAGTTTATTTTTAGGAAGTTCAGAATAGTCTACACATACGAGATGCATAGTTTCCTTAAGATGGGACAGATCACTACGCTATCTACTCCGTGGATGTTTTTTATAGATGAAGTTGCTTCTGTAATAGTGGAGCACAAGTCCTACTCCTGATTCAAGACTATTATTTGAAACCAGATTGATCAGTAGGTCTTGTATTGATGTACCCTTTAAAGTTTTATTAGTTCAGGTACTGGTTCTTGGCTCACTGGCTTTGATGACTCACTGTTCTGCACCAACAGTCTGATGTAGAATCAGGGAAAAAGTCTAGTCTAGAAACTACCTAATGCTTCTTATATGACACTTGAAGATGGGCACTCTCCTCAGTTGTAGAATCTGGGTTTACTGTATCAGGAGAATCTTTGTCTGTTGACACTTCTACAATGGTCTCACCTCATCAGATTGAACCAATCTCTGAATCAGTCTCTTGAATATGATGTGAAACTGGACGGACTTTATTTGGACCTTCCCAGTTGTATCTTGAAGATGTACTAAATCTTCTTTGTTAGATGATGTGTTCCTTACATGCTTATCATGAAGTATTTTTTGCCAGTTCTCTTTCTTGTGAATGTTCTCACACAGACAGAGTTTGGTCATGTCCACACTGTTTCTGATCTGTCTGATTAAACAGTTTTGAGGATGTCTAATCTGTAGTACGGTTTAGAGTTCTATATTTTAACAGAAAAGTGAAATTTACTTCAGTTTCTGGCTTTGTGTTATTTTCTTCATACAGGTTTGTCACATAAGCTGCCTCTCACTGGATCCTGTTGTGTAATAATGAAATGAGTGATACTTCCCAACATTTTTCTGAAGTAAATTACTTTCTTCTTTCAGGAACAATGCATTCAGATAGACCATAAACAGCAAAATGTCTTTTTAAATGACTAATGTCACCTTAAGAAAAAAAATTAGCATGTGAAGGACTTTCTTCATTTTGAATATTCATCTACTACTGTCCTAAACATGTTGTGTATAAAGTGTCGCTTGGAATTAATTTGTGATATTTTCCAGTATCCACTTGAAAGTTACCAGGAGCATAATAGTGCTGGATTTGTCTTCTTTTATAGTGTTTGACCTAGCATACAGTCCTTCTACATTTGCGACTGTATAGCTCACTAGTCATCTGCCCATGTTTCATGTGGTCACGGGCATAATGTTAACAGAAATATGCTCTTTTAGTAAATGGCAAGAACATAGCCTTGGTGGTGATGAATGCAGTTTCCCAAAGATTTGTGATCTCAATGTAAGTATATTTAAGGAGGTCATAGGAGTGAAGCTCACAACTTGTGCAGGTGTAACAGTTTATGACTTCCTGGTCATCAACATGAAGCACAGGTGGATGAGCTCCAGAGGTGAACCTGCCTTGCCCACCGTTTTTTCAGCTAGTGTTAACCACCAGACTAAACATTCTAGGTTGTGCTTTTCTTTTAGCAGTTACAGAGTAACGTGCATGGAATTCTTCCTGTGCAGTTTTTCTTAGTTTATAAAGAAATGGTACTGGAGCGTCCCATAAGATGCAATGTTTTTTTCTTCTGAAATTGCATAATTTTCTTACATAAACTGTGAAGATTAGGGAAAGATGGGCGAAGACTGCCAGCCTAGTCAAATAGAATTTGATACATAACTCCATTACATATACAAATAAATGTAAAATACAGGCTTGGGTTTTTAAATGAAAGAAAACACTGTAAAATGTGAACTTCAAGATTGTTGCAACATTGCCATCTGCTGTAAGGAAAATCAAGCCAAGCATTTTAAATGTTCTTTGAAGTTACAATTATCTAAAAAATGGTGTTTAAGCATCTGGCTGAACACATTCTTTCTATTGTCTTAACTTAAGGAATAATTGTTAGAGTATACATGTGAAATGTCTTTTATTGTTGTAGTTTCCTGAGCAGGTGTTAGATTGCTAAATAATGCAGTCTGTGGCCTGGTAACTCCAGACTAAGTGTCAAGATGACATAATGTGAATACTGGGAAAACCTAAGTGTCAAAATGATATAATTTGGGAGGGCCGTAGCAGAGCTGTTTGTTAGTGTTTTAAAAACTATTGTTCAGTGAGAGACTGAAAGCATTTGTCTTGGACCATCAACCCCAGTACTGCTTATGCTTTTTATGTATGTACGTAAGATTATAGCACTGTGTTTTATTTATTTATTTATTTATTTTATTTATTTATTGCAGTTGGTTTACCAGGATAGTCCATTGGGCCAGATGAACCCGTTTTCAATGGAGTCCTGGGGAGAAAAGCTCCAAAATACATTCCAAGTTACATAATAGGTACAACATATAGTAAAAAGAAGACAATATCAAATAGTATAGCAGGTATACAGTTAAATACATTGTACAGAAAAACATATTAACTATTCAATATAGCAAAAATTTCCATTTATACAGAAAAGTTAGGAAAACATAGTTAGTAAAAGGAAGAGGAGATACAAAGACATAATATAGTGGGGGAGGAAGAAACATAAGGACTTGTTTAATAAATTCTATAGAACTTTCAGGTTATATTAAAGATGTGAGCAGAGCAAGGAGGGGTGTGAGAAGGAGTAGAGTAGGTTATGTAGGGTGGGAGCATGAGCATTCCCACTGGGAAGCTAGATGTGTATAAAGAGATTTTTTGAAAGCAGAGTGACTGGAGGTGGTGCGGATGAGTGGAGGAAGGGAGTTCCAGAGGCGAGCTAGGTTGAAGGATAGAAGGTTTTTGCCTGGGGGATGTATAGGTTTATGGACTTTGAGTAGGTTTTGATTGTTTGATCTTAATACTCTATTGGGTAGGTGCATATTAAAGGCAGTAGAGAGGGAAGGACAGAGGGAGGGGTTGAGAATAAGCTTATGGGCTAGAGTTAGTTGAGTATAAGTTAACTGATTGGGAAGTTCTAGCCATTTTAGTTTCTGGAGGGAAAGACAGTGGTGGGTGGAAGACTTGTGGCTGGTGGCTTAATTTTGCAATTTTGTTGTAGCAAGAGGAAAGTTGTTTTTGAGAGAGGACTGAAGATTAGTTAGAGTGGGCCATAGAGAAGGGAGGGGATAAGGAAGGAAGTTGCGAGAGTTATTTTAGTAGCAGAGGTAAGGTAGGCATTTTGTCTATAAAGCATGCCAAGTTTCTGATGGTTTTTTTTGATATTTTTTTGTAAGTGAGAGGTAAATTTAAGTTGGTTGTCAATTTGTACCCCAAGTAGTTTGGTCTCTGAAACCATTTCTAGGGGTGAGTTATTTTGGCTACTGATAGAAAATGTATTCATATTGAGAGAAGTAGTTTTAGAAGGAGAAAATATCATAAGCTTGGTCTTGGAGGCGTTGAGAGCTAGGTGATTATTTAACATCCATTGCTCTGTTGTAGAGAAAGCATCTTGAGTTAGTTTTTGAAGTGTGGTGATAGAGGTGGATGAGCAGATGATAGTTGAATCGTCTGCATATTGGATGATGTTAGAGAATGGGAGTGATTTGTGGAAGTCATTTATAAATATGTTGAAGAGAATGGGACCTAGAATGGAGCCTTGTGGAACACCTGTGGGGGTACTAAGGAATGAGGAGGTAGCTTTTTTCCATTTTCTCTTAAGATTAGCTAAAGTTTAGAAAGTTAGATTATGTTTTTCTTTGACATCAGACCTGTCCTACTGTATTATTTTAACTGTCTGTGTGATTTCTGAACTCTTAGATATCTCTGTGGTGTAGTAGTTTTGTCTTGTGTTTTAATTATTTATTGTTAAATATTTTAAAAACCTTTATCTGCGGCTGATTTGTGTAGAGATAGGCTCTAGAGTACATTGCATATTTATAGAGGTTACTGTAATAGGCCACTCTAATAAGCCTTAGACTGAATAGTCACATTACCAATTGGATAATAATATTGTACAGTAATAATTGGACACCTTTTCTAGGGCCTTTGGGTAGCTGATAATATAAGCTAGTGGTGGCAGGAATTAGTACCGTATAGTCTGAGTAAAGGGGCGGGTGGCCACGGTGGTGCAGCAGTTAGCGTTGCCGCCTCACAGAAACAGGTTCTCCGGTTCGATCCTCGGCTGGGGTGCCTTCTGTGCGGAGTCTGCATGTCCTCCCTGTGGTTGCGTGGGTTTCCTCCAGGTGCTCCGGTTTCCTCCCACATCCCAAAGACATGCTGTAGGTGGATTGGACACACTAAATTGGCCCTAGGCATGAGTGCATGCATGTGTGTGCCTTCTGTGGAAGGTTGGGTGCCGGTCTGGCAACTCGACACCATAAAACTCCACTGCCAATCATGAGTGGACGGTGATCCGATGTGGCGACCCCTAAACAGGAAAAGCCTTAAGAAGAAGAAGTCTGGGTAAAGGGGCACAGCTAGAGGATGTGTCAACCTTTCCCAGGAGTGTCTGTGAAGTTGTATAAATATTTATCTCAAAGTCTGGGTGTGTGTCAGCTACCTGAGCAGGGACACGAAGCACTGGTGGGACAGAGAGGGTACTGTAGGTTAGCTTGCCAGCTAGGCTGAGATCTGGACCCTATAGCTGTGCCAGTGGGGAGTCTTATTGGGGACCTGGAGAGCAAGGGAGCAACCAGCCCCAGACTGACTGTGATCTCTGTGTGCACTTAGGGGAAATTGTACTTTACTGTGTGTATTAGTTATCCTTTCCTCTTCTAGGAGACGACCTCCCTGGTGTTAGTGGGGAGGATTGAGGCTCCTTGATTGCTGGGCCAGGGCACGGTCATCACATAGTGGTGGCAGTGGTTGGGATAAGATATCCTCACAAGTGTTTGGCAGTGGTGTGGGTAGAGTGAATCCTGTAGCTTATGTACAGTGATCTCTGAAAGTGTTTTGTACTCTAAATCAGCCACGCAGTGTATACTCAGAGTTCAGATCACAATTTTTATTTCTTTTGTTAGCTTAGTTAGTCAGGGTGAGCAGGCAGCATGTCAGCACAGGAGTATGGAAAGCTGACAAGGAGCCAGCTGGTGGAGATGTGCCAGGCTAGGGGACTGGTGCATGGAAACCTGACTGAGGCAGACCTGATTGCAGCCTTGGTTACAGCTGCATCAGAAAACAGCATCCAGAAGAACAATCGGACTGGCAGTGGAGATACAATATCCTCGGAGAATGGACAGCTCAACCTTTCTGCGAAGGACAATCAGACTGGCAGTGGAAATACAGTATCCTCGGAGAATGGACAGCTCAACCTTTCTGCAGTGGAATTAAAAATCCAGCTGGAGCTAAAGAGACTTGAGTTGGAGGCCAGGCATTTGGAGATAGAAGCCAAAGAAAAGGAGCATCAGAGGAAGCATGACAGGGAAATACTGACTCTTCGCCAGGGTCTTGGAAGTAACGGGGAAGGGAGTAACTGGACCCCAGAAGCACAACATGTCAGTAAATTTCTTCTGCAATTTAAAGAGGAGGATAATTTTGATAGTTTCATTCACATGTTTGAAAGGGTTTTTAAATAGTATAGGGTTGACCAAAGGCTCTGGGTATGGTTCCTGACCCTCTTACTCCATGGGAAAGCTGTAACTTGTATATCACAAATGCCTGACTGTCTGTTTTGATTATACTGCTGTAAAGAAATGTCTGTTACAATGTTTTAAGCTAACACCTGAAATGTATAGGAAAACATTTTGTGAGCATAGACGCAAGGCAGATGAAAATGTATGTGAATATGTTGCTGAACTGAGCACTTATTTTCATAGTTGGCTGAGTGGATGTCAGGTCACCACTTTTGAAGGGCTGGCAGACCTTTTGGTGAGGGCAGAAGCCCTTAGCACTTTGCCTGAGGACACGAGGATCTGGTTAGCTGATAGACAATGTGCTACTTCAGATGAGTTGGGGAAGAAGGGAGACCTATACTTGGCCAGCAGGGCAGCCCTGTTTAAGAAGGGGACCCCCCCAGTACTGCTCATGGGTCTAAAGGAACCCATGGTGAACAACACAGACTGCCCCAACAGAATCCACTTGTAGCAGGGGAAGCCACTACTCCAGGTACACGTCCAGGAGCTAGGGTTAAATGTTTTGAATGCAACCAGTGGGGCCATATGGCATACAGATATCCACAGAGGCAAGGTGGGGAACCAAAGGTGATGGAGCCAGTAAGCGGGAAAGACAAAAATGCCAATAGTGAGTTGTCTTGAGACAACCGGGGTATGGAACTACCATCCTGCAGATGTCCTGAGAGGGAAAGATTTGGATGAGGCAGTACTATGTATTCATGCAGTTGCATGCAGTGAGGCTAGGAGACGAGCATGTGGGTCTGGTAGCCTGGGGGGAGACCCAGACAGACTGCATACTTGCAGACAGGACTGCTGAGGTGGTTACTTCAGGGAGGGAGCTGCTCTGTAGCAGTGAGATTGAAGGTGAGCCACAGCTGCTTGTGGGTACTGATGTTCCCTTGGACAGGGTAACTGCAAAGGTAGAGGTGAGTAGTAGTCACCAGGCTGACAGTGAGGCACCACTGTCCGAGGATACCAGACTTCCAGTGGAAGGGGAGCTAGGAAGGGTTACAAGGAGGGAGTTGAGACATGCTCAGCTCTCAAACCCTACATTGCAAGGCCTGTGGCAGGTAGCTAGGGAGGCACCTGATTTTCAAGTGAAGGGGGAATCTGTATACTGCGACAAAAGGTTACTATACAGAGAGTGGACCCCTGAGGGAGGGCTAGAAGGTGAGAGAGTACAGCAGTTGGTAGTGCCTAGAGCTTACCATCTGGCACTTCTAGCCATAGCCCATGATATTCCCTTTGCAAGTCATATGGGCATAAAACGTTCAAACAGGTGTATTATGCAAAACATCTATTGGTCTGGAATTTCCAGAGATGTAACAGGGTACTACAGGACCTGTGAGCATTGCCAAAATATAGGCAAGGCAGGAGACAAGGTGAGCGCTCCTTTGATAGCTTTGCCTGTGATTGAGGAGCCATTTCGCAGAGTACCTATGGATATTGTGGATCCTCTGAGTACCCTAAGTTCCACAGGGAAAAAGTATATCCTAGTGGTAGTGGATTATGCTACACGACGCAGTGGCTTTGTCCTCCATTGAGGCAGAGAAGGTGGCAAATAACTTTGTTAGAGATTTTCAGCAGGGTAGGTTTCCAAAAATAAATACTGACTGACTGAGGTGCCAATTTCATGTCAAACCTGCTGGCTTATCTGTGGAAGTCCTGTGGAGTGAAGCACAGGGCACAGGAAGACCACCCGCTACCACCCCCAGACTAATGGTCTTGTTGAGAGGTTAAACTCTACAATCAGGTCCATGCTATGGACATTTGCAGATCAGTTTAAGAGGGAGTGGGACAAATGTTTGCCCTATCTGTTTGCTTACAGAGAGGTTCTCCAGGAATCCACAGGTTTTTCACTCTTTGAGTTGCTGTATGGGCATAGGGTGAAGGGACCTCTAGATTTAATTCGAGAGGAGTGGGAAGGTGAGTGTGAGTCTCACAAAGGAGTATGTTGTGGCATACATCCTAAACCTCAGGACAAGGCTGAGGGAACTCATGGGCTTGGCCCAGGAGAACCTGGCAGAAGCCCAACAACAGAAAAAGGTGTGGTATGACAGGAATGCTCGAGCTACAGAATATGCTGTGGGGCAGCAGGTAATGGTTCTCTTTCCTGTCTGACACAACAAGCTGCAAGCAGCTTGGGAGGGACCCTACAAGCGAGGCTCGGGCTGTCACCTCGGTGGAAGGGGTAGCAATGTCCCAGCAGCTATCTCCTACCCACGTTCGAGAAATCATAGCAGTGTTGCAGGAATTTGGGGACATATTCACTGGGAAACCAGGGTGCACCACCAGGTGGATACAGGACCCCAAAGGCCTATTAGGCAGGTCCCTTATATGGTGCCTGAGAGAGTCAAACAGACTCTGAGGGAAGAGGTACAGGAGATGTTGGAACTAGGGGTGATTCAAGAGTCCAACAGTCCCTAGACCTCGCCAGTGGTGTTGATGCCATAGAAGGATGGCAGCACCAGGTTCTGTGTGGATTACAGGAAATTAAATAGTCACGCAGAGTCAGTGCTTACCCCATGCCTAGGACAGATGAGGCCCTAGAGCAGTTGGGTGGGGCTAAGTGTCTTACAACCATTGATCTTACCAAGGGTTATTGTCAGGTGCCCTTGACTCCCAGTGCTAGAGAGAAGTCAGCCTTTGTGACTCCTTTTGGCTTGTATGAGTTCACAAAGATGCCGTTTGGGATGAAGAATGCCCCAGCAACTTTCCAGAGGCTGGTGGATAATATCCTAGCAGGAGCAGGAGGTTTTGCCCTTGTTTACCTAGATGATATTGCCATCTACAGCCATTCCTGGCCAGAGCACCTTCAGCATGTCAGGGAGGTGCTGGGCAGACTACAGAAGGCAGGGTTGACCATTAAGCCGAGCAAATGTCAGGTGGGTATGGCAGAGGTCTCCTACCTAGGACATAGAGTGGGGAGTGGTAAAATAAGTACAGAACCTGCCAAAGTGGAAGCTATTCAGGCATGGCCTGCACCTGTTACCAAAAAGCAGGTGAGGGCATTCTTAGGGACAGCAGGGTACTACAGAAAGTTCGTCCCTAGTTATAGTACCATAGCTGCTCCCCTCACAGACCTAACAAGGAAGAACAGGACAGATAAGGTAGTGTGGACCCCAGCATGTGAGCAGGCATTTCAGAAGCTTAAAGAAGCATTGGGAGGACCCCCTGTGTTAGCCAGTCCAGATTACAGCAAAGAATTTGAATTTGTTGTGCAAGTGGATACTTCGAACCATGGGGTGCGGGCTTTACTTAGCCAGATTTCTTCAGAGGAGGAAGAGCTCTCAGTGGTTTATCTCAGTCATAGGCTCCAACCCAGTGAGGAATGCTATGCAGCTGTAGAAAAGGAATGTCTAGCCATAGTGTGGGCATTGCAGAAACATCAGCCTTATCTGTATGGAAGAAATTTCACTGTAATGGCAGATCACAACCCTCTAATATGGTTAAACAGAGCCAGTCAGCAAAATGACAAATTGCTAAGATGGAGCCTGGGGTTGCAAGCATATTATATGTCAGTGCAGCACCGCAGTGGGAGTAGCACTGCCAATGCAGATGGGCTCTCAAGACAGGGAATGGGGTGAGGTACACCCAGATAGACCTAACCCTCTCAAGCAGCGTTTCTCAAGGGTCACTTGAAAAACTAGGATGAGTTCTTCAGGGGAAAGGGATGTGATTGGGGAAAGATGGGCGATGGCTGCTAGCCTAGTCAGTAGAATTTGATACATAATTCTATTATTTGCATAAATAAATGTAAAATACAGGCTTGTGTTTTTAAATGAAAAAAAAAAACACTGTAAAATGTGAACTTCAAGATTGTTGCAACATTGCCATCTGCTGTAAGGAAAATCAAGCCAAGCATTTCAAATGTTCTTTGAAGTTACAATTATCTAAAAAATGGTGCCGAAGCATCTGGCTGAACACATTATTTCTATTGTCTTAACTTAAGGAATAATTGTTAGAGGATACATGTGAAATGTCTTTTATTGTTGTAGTTTCCTGAGCAGGTGTTAGCTTGTTAAATAATGCAGTTTGTTTCCCTGGGAACTCCAGACTAAGTGTCAAGATGATGTACTTGGAAAACCTAAGTGTCATAATGATGTAATTTGGGAGGGCCTTAGCAGAGCTGTTTGTTAGTGTTTTAAAAACTATTGTTCAGTGAGAGACTGAAAGCATTTGTCTTGGACCATCAACCCTAGTACTGCTTATGCTCTTTATGTATGCAAGTAAGATTATAGCACTGTGTTTTTTCTTCAGATTTGCTAAAGATTAGAAAGTTAGATTGTGTTTTTCTTTGACATCGTACCTGTCGTACTGTATTATTTTAAGTTTCTGTGTGATCTCTAAACTCTTAGTTATCTCTGTGGTGTAGTAGTATTGTCTTGTGTTTTAATTATTTATTATTAAATATTTTAAAAACATTTACCTGTGGCTGGTTTGTTTAGAGATAGGCTCTAGAGGACATTGCACATTTATAGAGGTTACTGTAATAGGCCACTCTAATAAGCCTTAGACTGAATAGTTACATTACCAATTGGATAATAATATTGCACAGTAATAATCATACACCCTTTCAAGGGCCTCTGAGTTGCTGATAATATAAGCTGGTGGTGGTAGGAATTACTACCTTATAGTCTGAGTGAAGGGGCACAGCTAGAGAATCTGTGTAAGCCTTTCCCAGGAGTGTATGTGAAGTTGTATAAATACTTATCTCAAAGTGCGGGTGTGTGTCAGCTACCTGGGCAGGGACACGAAGCACTGGTGGGACAGAGAGGGTGCTAGAGGTTAGCTTGCCAGCTAGGCTGAGATCTGAACTCTATAACTGTGCCAGTGGGAAGTCTTATTGGGGATCTGAAGAGCAAGGGAGCAACCAGCCCCAGACTGACTGTGATCTCTGTGTGCACTTGGGGGAAATTGTACTTTACTGTGTGTACTAGTTATCCTTTCCTCTTCTAGGAGACAACCTCCTTGGTGTTAGTGGTGAGGATTGAGGCTCCTTGATTGCTGGGCCAAGGCACGGTTGTCACATAAACATTTTCAAATTCTCATCAGCATTTGCTGTTGCTAGTGTTGTCTAGCCTTCCATCACAAAACTTCAGGTTTGATTACCTGTCTTGTTAAATCTGCTATATCCTGAAAGTATTCCTTAGTCAAAGCATTCATCTATACTGTGATTTCCTCTTTAGCACTTTATAAAATTTAATTTAACAGAACTATTTGAAGCTCATCAATATGATGACTCCTGCAAATGCTCAACTGTAAATGCTCAACTGTAATCTATAATTATAAGCTGACAGTGGATTAATACATTAAAATCTGTATTCCGTAACAGGGCAGTGTTGTCCCCCACCTCTGAAGTCTTGCTTCATTCATCTGGGCTAAGTGGTCACCTTAATATTAAATTTTTAAAATGGAGGCGTTCATAGTAAGAACTACTTTTGTAGTGCTATCTATAAGGCACTCCTGTGTTGTTCTAGGAGTCTGGCATTTCAGGTGTGTTCTACATTGTTTGCATACTTGCACATACAAGGTTTGCTTTCCATGCTGTTTTTTTCTTTGTTCACATTTACTAAGGAATATTTTTAGCAGTATGAGCTAAGTGTTTCTAAACATAGTATTTGTTGTTTCATTTGTAGTTGTCTTACTGTGTATCACTAAAAATTCAAACTTAGAGGACATCTTGAAGGTGTGTTTTGGTTTCAGTGCTGTTTTTCTGACACTAGTGTTTGAGAAATGTAAGACAGAAAGCTTCAAGTGTGTGGCAGTTGTGTCTGAATGTTTTCTTAGTGTTCAGTCACATGGTTCTAACCTGGGAAAGAATCTAGTTTCATGGCATTATGGTTTAGTTTCTGATTTTTTTTTTTTTTTTTTTACAAAGAACATCATTAACTTTGGTTTTGTAAGCTGCTTCAGACTTTTCCTTCTCATGGAAGAGAGGAAAGCAACAGTGACATTTTCAGTTTAGTGTTTGCTAGGTCATGATGCCACACATCCTCCAAAAGGGAATGTA
Source organism: Protopterus annectens (assembly GCF_019279795.1). Lineage (NCBI taxonomy): Eukaryota > Metazoa > Chordata > Ceratodontiformes > Protopteridae > Protopterus > Protopterus annectens. The sequence goes on along the minus strand of NC_056735.1, from coordinate 152,017,003 downwards.
ACATCAGCATCTTCAGCTTCATCTGTGTCGCATGTCTCCTGAAAACATGTCTTAAAGGTCACAGCGGTGGAATATTTGGGGGATAGGTAAGAGGAGTGACACTGAGTACTTTGTTATTCCTCTTCCTGTTATTACTCTGCTATGCTGGTAGCAGTCGCAAGCTTAGTTTTTGAAAAGGTTACTGTTCTGCTTGAAGAGTTGTTAAGTAGAACAAATAAAAAGTACAATCCTTTAAATGTTCTTTTTTGGTTTTATTTAGGGGAATGGAAAGGGACAGCAGTTAAGTGCACTAGACGATATAAAAAAGTCTTTGATGACGTATGGAGTAACATTGGAAATTGCATTCTCCAATTCAATACATGACAGAGAAATCAGGTATGAACTGCTTTTTAATGTATATTCCTTATGCCTTACACTATCCTGTCAGACATTTCACTGATTTTTGTCCATGGTGACCTGTCTTGGTGCTTGACCACATATGTCTTCTTGCTTTTGGCTGTTAATCCTATAGTGACATGTAGCACTGTGGCAGGGACTGCTTCACCACTTTTGCTGTGTGGTTTATTATGTCGGTGTTGGTGGTTCAACAAGTGACACACTTGCTTTCATGTTTGTAGTTCAGAAAGCTGTGTGCTCTTTTCCCACACCAGGTGTTTGGATTATTTTCCTTTGCTAACACTGCGGTTCAACATATTGAGATTGCTACACTCCTGAGGTGCCATCCATCAGATGAGATGTTAAACTAAGGTCATGTCTTTGTAAGTTGGTTATAGCCCTGGGGGAAAGTAAAAGATCCCATGACACTTGCCAAAAAAATAGTGTACCTATTACATCTTAGTCATTCACGTAGTAATTCAAGAGAAACAGCCACATGGTCAACTAGACAACAGTAAAAAAGTGCAAAAGAAATAGATTTTCATAGTACATCTGAAATAATATAAGAAAAGAAAACTGAGCCCTTTTCATGTAAAACAGAAATATAAAAACAAATGGCGTATCATACATATTCTTTCCATTCACATATGTTACAGTCTTCACTACAACCATGCTTTAATATTTTCTTTATCATCATCTACTTCCCTTTTCTTATTATATAAAACCTCTTAATGTCTCCCCATTGGTAATGTTTTGAAAGGTCAAGACACGCATGAGTGAGTTCCTTAATATGTAGACTGAATGTCCAAAAAAACTGGACTTGCATGTACAAAGTTCAAGATGGCAATTTCTCGGTGTATGCATTTTCTTCAAGGTTTGGCAGCCTCAGAGTTGGTATGTTTGATTACAAGTTCAGGGGGTGTGGGTTGCTTGCCTCCCTGCAAAAAAGAAGCTTAAAATATAAGAGTAAAGTTTGAGATTTTCTCTTCTCCTGGAATTTCTTTTTTTTTTCTGCATGTCTGCACTCCATGTTATGAGTACCAACATTTCCATAGGGTGCCCTCCTCAAACATATTTTTTATGACTTTATTGTTATTTCTCTGTTCTTTTAAAATATTCATAAAACCCAAACTGCTACATATCGTTTTTTATACTTGTTTGTTAACCCAAATCATCTTTTTTCATAAAATTCTTCCAACATACTATGATATAAGAACATTCAAAGTTAAAGTTTAAAAATGAAATGTACTGTACTTCTACCATTTCTGTTTCCTCTTTTTCCTTTATATGTTTGTATTTCATCTCTGAATTCACAAGTTGTTTTTTTAATGATAATCTTCAAATGAAATCTAATTTGCTTTCCATGTCTCGTGTTCCTTCTTCTAAGTAATTGAGTGTTACCCCTTCTTCCCATCCAACCAGTCTGAAAAAGTATTCATTGTGAGTCGTCCTTTTAATGCTTTTCTAAATTTTCCATTGCTCCCAATATCTAATCCCCATAGCTTTAATATACTGTAGCCAGATAGTACAGTGTTCTTTGTTTATTGTCTTTGCTTTACTATCATAAAACTTTTCATAACACTCCCATATTTTCCTGCATAGGATCTCGAATATTCTTTTTAAGTACCACAAACAGTAGGAAAAATATGCAGTATTCCTCTTACTGTCATTGTTCAGAGTGGATGTCCCAAAAGTTCAAGTTTATGTTGATTTATTATTTGGTCAGCATTTGTTGTTTCGGTTAATGTAAAATATATTTTTAAAAGGGGTGAATCTAAGAATGGCATGGATGTATAATAAAAAAGAATTTGACAACAATCCCACATTCATAATCATGGAATGCCCGCAGTTGTACAGGTTATATCCTACACCAGTAAGATACACAGTGGTGACTACAAAACAGTAGCAAACCACTTTACAACTGAGGCATGACAAGGTAAATTATTATCTTGGGTATAAAAATCCAAGGGGGGTGTATTTAAGGGTGATTCTTTTTCACTGCTACCATTTTGTCTTGCCCCTTATGCATTAAGCTGTTCGCATAATAGACTAGACTATGGTTGTAGCTTACTTGCCAGGAATTAACGTTGAAATATCATCTGTTTTTGTGGATGGTTTAAAATTGTATCAGACAAGCATCAGAAAGCACAAGTACAAATGGATAAAACTTTGTCAAGTAATGTAAAGTGGCATTTGGTCTTGAAAAATGTGCAGAAGCAGCATTTATAGCAGGAAAATAGCAACATAAAGTGTCAACAAAATGAATCAAAAGAACACGAACAGAAGAAAAGGAAAGTCAAAAATTACAGTGGCAAGTATAGAGAACTCCTGGGAAAAACAAAACTGATCAGGATTTGATGCATCATTGGTTAAGGTAAGAGGTGAATTTAAACCGAGAGCTAAAACGCTAATAATGTTGGCTCAAGATAGTAGGCTACATACACATTGGTTTAAAAAGTCTGTAGAAAAAAGTGGGAGAACTAGAAAACTAGAAACAGTTGTTGGAGGGTGTGTATACTCTTAGGCTGTATAGGCACAAGATAGCCAAATTGGTGATAGTGCAAACAATACAACATACAAGTAGCTGAGAAGTTGGAAAAACATGAAAAAGTGAGTATGAAAATCTATTTGAAAATCATATCATTGATCACATCAGAGCTACCAACTGTTAGAAAGAAGAAGGGAGAAGAAAACAGATGTAGTAAAAAAACAAAAAAAAAAGGACAAAGAAATTATTTACTACTACTACTACTACCAGAAATATATCATTACATATATAACGCCAAAAGAAAAAAGAAATGCTAGAATTTGAATTTTGAATTTTCTCTAAACAGAACATACAGGAGAGAGAGGACAGTGTCTCTCTCAAACTGCTCCTCCCAGTGTACACGTGCTTCCCATCCATGTGAAGCTGAATTTCTCTATTACCCAATTTAAGCACAGGCTAGACCAGTGGATGGGGAATAGGAAATGTACACAGGGCCTGGCACCCATGTCCCTTATGAATGCCTGGCTGTAAATGCCCTATTTGGATGTAGGACATCATTATTGTTTTGGAAACACTTGGCTAGGCTTAGAAAGGTTCCCCCAGGACATTAGCCAAGTATTAGTATCTGAATCTCTGTATGAAATATTCATTGTGTACATCCTTACTTATTACCTTTGTCACTTTCCTTTTGATTTTCAGCATTCCCTTGTGGATGGTGGCGATCTTAGTAAGAGAAAATGATTCTTTTAAAAAAGATGTGCAGCCATTTCTTTATTATCTCCAGGTTATGCTCCAACATTAGATCTAAACAATGAGATATGTGTAGATTTTTTCCTTAACAGACTTGTTACAGCCAAGTGCATCTCCAGGCGTTTCTGCATTTAACTCCTACTGACGCCTCTACGCGTCAAATATTGCTTGTTTACATTTGCTTTAATAATTGTAAAACCTTGCTACATACAAGGTATCAGAAGATTTCATCTTAAAGCATACATGATGGCGAATACAACTGTATTGATATTTGGCTCTCTGTCTAATGCAGCTAAAGAGATATTGATTATTATTTGTATACTGTTTATTTGTATTGTAATCATTTTGATATTTCTCTAAATATCTCAGCATTTAGATAACATATACAGAACTGCATGCCTCTTATGAAAGTTCACATCTGTATGAAGAAAATTCTGCTAGCAGTATGTGTCTTGCTTGAATAATTACTGAGATGTCATAAGATCTTTATACAGCATTACAAAATTAATATTCACTGCCTTTATCTAGACTTATAAAAATCTAGTTTAAAGCATCAAACTGAATGAATGCCACAATGTAAAAACCAATTTATCCTGAATGATTTGCCATTTACAGTTTTATAGTAAAACGTAGAGTTTGAACTGTAAGGTAATAACTGTTTTTAAAGGCTCAAGCCACACCCACTAGGAGTTAAAGGTACACATTTAAGGGAGCTGTAATGGAGGGAATGAGTTAATTTGTCATACGTTGGACACTCAGCAGGTACATGGCAAGTAACATTCTTCTTCTTTCGTCTTCTTTATTCATACAGCAGATCATATTTTACCCCATTTACTTTTCCATGATCTTCTCAGTCACCGATTCCTAAACTGTATCTCAATTTATGTCACAGGTAAAATATGTATCGGTCTGTAGAAGCTAAATCAGAGGTACGTTCTGTTGTTAAATAGTATTTGAGCATATCCATGGGAGTATATACCTGCCTAGATTTTATGCAAATGATTTTGTGTTCAAATAATTTATTGTATGTAACTAGTAGTTAATATTATATTCTTAGACAAATGTGTCTAAAAATAGGTATAACTATAAAAATTGCAGGTTTTCTTGTGTTTTAATTAATAATGTGCCCTTTTTAATGTATTCCTCTCACCAAGTTATTTTTCCTCCTTTTTTTGCTTGTCTTGGACAGTTCCTTTCTATTGATTTTATTGCAGGCTCTAAAGGTTTGATTATCTACCGGTACCCTTTCACAGGATAAACTGAGTTCTTGTCTAAGGTAGACATAAGAAAAGAATGAAGTGAGTTCCTGTGCTCTTTAAAAGAGGTTTATATGTTGGTAAAAAAGGTATTTCTGATGTTATGTTGTGACAGTAGCTCTGTCCTATAGTTAATCAGTGAGTAGACCTTTATTTCAGTACCCGTACCAGTGATTCAGTACTCATGCCACCTTGGATAACGTCTATCCTCTGGGGGCAGTACAGTCTTTATTATTTTTGTATGACACTAGAAAAACATCTGGATTCAATACACATATTTTCCCCCTTTATTTGCAGTATTATAGAGTATGCTGTGCTTCAGTAGATCTAGATGACACCTGAGTACGCCTTGCTTCAGTGGATTTAGGCAAACACCACACACACACACACACACACACACACACACACACACACACACACACACAAAGAAATAAACAAAGATGACCGTATATATATTTTAAATGGATTCACTTTAGAAGCTCGAAATACTGAAATGTCGAAATTCAGTATTTCGAGCCCATAAAGTGGATTCCTGAAAAGAGTGAAAGCTCAGAAGCGCAAAATTTAAAACCTCGAATACCGGAGGTTTTGAATTTTGCGCTTCTGAGGTTCTGCTGTGGTTACGGATTCAGATAAGTGTGTGTGTGTGTGTGTGTGTGTGTGTGTGTGTGTGTGTGTGTGTGTGTGTGTGTATGTGTGTCAAGGGTTTTGGGTAGGGACTGTGATGTGTGTTAGTGTGTTTTTTTGCTGTGATGTGCATGTGCGAGCAGAATGTAGTTTGTGTGGTGGTGTGTGTGTGTGTTTGTGTGTAGTGCGACCACGGAGTTAGAATATTTAAGTGGGGGGGCAGGTGGGGGCTTGCCCTCCTGCTTTTATGTAGTAGAGAGCTTGCGTTTGTGTGTGGGGAGGATGGTGTGTGTGTGTTCAGTAGTAGTGCGAAATTCAAAATCTCCGGTGTGTGAGATTTTGAATTTTGCGCTTCTGAGTTTTCTATGTTTTAAAGATTCGACTTTATAGCTTCGAAATAATGAATTTCGAAAATTCAGTATTTCGAGGATATAAAGTGAAACCATTTTAAATACATAAAGACCTCAATTTTGTCTATGGCTTTCCAAATACTCATCTTCTTTGTTTTTACTAAACAGTTAACTACTTTGTGACATACCTGTATTCTGTATCATTCTCCAGAAGCCCATATGCTGTCCTAATTCTCTTTTTATATTCTGTAGTCTTCATTATTTTCCTTTCTGTTTAAAAAGTGGATTACAGTCTAAACACTAAAAAAAAAAAAAAACAAAAAACACACACAACACACACAACCACACCACATATAACACAATAACACACAGCATTCCCATAAATTCATCACCAAACCATTACCTACCTATATACTAATACCCATACAATAACAAATGTAAAAACTAAAACACACCACACACACCACACATCCTTAAAACACAAAACACACACCATGCACGACCAACGTCCACATCAGCATATAAAGCGCATACAACACCACCATCTAGTGACCAAATAGTAAAAAAGTACATATTTTAAAAAATGAATACAAATTAAAACTACAAAGTTCTCTTTAAAACTGAACCTCCATTGTGCCATGTAATTTATGTACCAATTCCTTGTGCTTACATAATCCTCCCATAATTGATTCATATCCACGTTTATCAAATCAATTTACAGAAAAGATCCATGTACTCTAGTATCCCTTTTCTAATTAAAAGTAACATTATTTATTTATTTATTTATTATTTATTCCAGTTTGATTACCGGGGAGGTCCATGGGCTTGGGGTCCCGTTTTCAGTGGAGGCCCGGGGAGAAAAGCTCCACAGAACAAAGTTTATTAACATGAAAAATTTCAATGGTAGTTTGTAATACAAACAATGGGTTTCTTCAATAAGAATAAGGCAAAAACAATTACAGTTTTTGTTCAGAAAATAAAAGCAAGCTTATAGCATAATAGCTATATTTTACTATTTAGTTACATATACTAATCGGCAGTTGAGAGTGAGGTTAGGAAGGAAAAAGAGGTTAGCCTGGAATGAAGGGGGAGGAGGACTTGAGAGGTATGGGTGGAAGTGTGCAGTTGCATTTCCTGTTTAGGTAGAGGTAGGAATGAAGTTGAGTTTTGAAGTTATTATGGTTGTTACAGGTCCTTAGAGAGGAGGGTAGAGCATTCCATTTTTTTGCTAGGGTAAAGGATAAGAGAAACTGACCAGCTGGGCGCTTGGGTTTTTGAATGGTGATCAGGTTTTGGTGAGAAGATCTAAGGGGTCTGAGGGGGTATATGGTTGTAGTATATTGGATAGTGCAGGGCAGTTAGTGGGTTGGAATAATAATTTGTGGGCTGTGGTTATTTGGTGAAAGTCAAGTAGGTTGGGGAGTTCAAGCCAGTTTAAAGAGTGAAGGGAGGTGCAATGTTGAGAGGAGGATTTGGCATTGGTAGCAAATATGGAGATTTCGTTGTAACATACTTCCAGTTTGGAGGTGAGTGTGGAAGATAAATTAGTGAGCAGAGGAGTGCCATACATAAGAGAGGGAAGGAGATAGGTGATAGGTAGAGGCAAGAGTTGGTCTGGTGGAAGGAGAGAGGAAGTGGTTGTTTCTGTAAAGTAGGCCAAGTTTTGTGTGTGTTTTCTTGATATTTAGCTGGATATGAGTGTTAAATTTTAGTTGACTGTTAATTGTGAAACCAAGAAGTTTGGCAGAGAGTACGATCTCGATAGAGGAGTTATTGAGGCTGGTAATTTGAAGAGAGTTATTATCAAGAGGGGAGGATTTGAAGGGGAGAATAGAAGGATTTTAGTTTTGTTGGCATTTAGTGAGAGGTGATTTTGGAGCATCCAGTTTTCAGTGGTTGAGAAGGCATTTTGTGTCAGAAATTGGAGCTCTGTTAGGCTAGTGGCGCAGCACATCAAAGTGGAATCGTCAGCGTATTGCAAAATTTTGGTGTTAGGAATGGCTTTGTGGAAGTCATTAATAAAGATATTGAATAGCAATGGGCCAAGTATGGAACCTTGGAGTACTCCAGTGGGGGTAAGAAGGAAAGTGGAGGTGGCTTGTCCCCATTTCACGGCTTGGGACCTCTTTGAAAGATAGTTAGAGAACCATGAGAGAGTTTTTTGGGAAAGGTTGAGATTAGAGAGATGGTTTAGAAGGTGGGTATGAGAGATGGTATCAGAGGCTTTGGATAAGTCCAGCAGAACAGAAGATACCATATTACCAGAGTCACGGGCTGAGTTGACAGAATGTAAGAAGGAGAGAAGGGCGGAGTTAGTACTGTGTCCTGGGCGGAAGCCGTGTTGGGTAGGAGAGAGTAGCTGGTATCTGGTAAGGAATGGCAAGAGCTGCAGGTGGATGTATTTTTTAAGAATTTTGGAGATAGGGGAGAGGATGGCTATGGGGTGGAAATTGGAGACATTACAATTTTTCACACCCTTGTGGAGTGGAAGAATAAATGTAGTACGCCATAGTTTGGGTACGTATGATTCAAGTAGTGATCTATTGATCAGGATGCTGATAGGCAGAGCAATAGCATCTGAAGTTATTCTTAGGAAGGAGAACAGAATGCTGTCAGTGGCATTGGAGCAAGGCTTTAGTTTATCAAGAAGTTTCTTTATTAGATTGGTGGAGATGGGTTTGAGTTTGAAATTAGGGTGGAGAGAGGAGGGAGGGGAAGATTGAGCAGGGAGGGGTGGAGGGTTATTGTTGGTAAAGGTCTTAGTTCAGCGATAGAAGAGGTGAAGAAGGTACTGAATAGTGAGGCAATTTCTGGGTCAGATTTGCTGGCGTCTGGACAGGGGTTGTTTTTTGTACCTGGCCTGAGGAGGGAATTAATAGAGTTCCAGAATTGTTTGGGATTTTTTGCATGATTTTCTTGTAGTTTGGTGTAGTTAGACTTTTTATTTCTAATGACTTGTTTTTTGGCTAGGTTTCTCAATTGTTTATATTTAAATAATATTTCTGGCTGTTTATAGCAGCGGTTGGTTTTCCAGGTTTTATCCCTTTGTAGCATAATCTTTTTTGTATCTTTGGTGAGCCATGGGGTGGTCTTTGTTTTAACTTTTTTAGTTCTAATTGGAGCTAGGGTGTTAAGGACAGTTAAGAATATAGAATTGAAGTAGTCAACGGCTTTGTCTAATGGTAGTATTTTTAGGGGGTTCCAGTTAGTTAGCTTAAGGGAGTCAGAGAAGGTAGTTGGGTTAAAGTTAGATAGGTTATGAGTATGAATGTATTGGTGGGAGTGTGAGGAAGTGAGAGTAGCTCAAAGGGTGAAAGCAGGGAGGTGGTCTCCTAATGAGTCAGGAATGACACCAGATTTTATGACTTTGTTAGGATGAGATGCTAGGATCCAGTCAAGTATGGAGCCTGGAGGGTTGGTTTTGTTAGGCCTAGTAATGGAGTTTATAAGTTGAGTGAAGTTGAATGGGTTGATCGTTATGGTGGGATTAGGGTTGATTGATTTTTCCCCAGTCAATATTTCATCTCCCACGATGTAGGTTTCTAGCTTAATATTGGATGAGGTCCAGGAGAGTATGTCTTCCGGGGTATTGGTGGTGTTACCAGGAGGAATTTAGAGGGAAATGATGCAGATGCTTTTATGGATGTTTATTTTTATCTTCACCAAAGACGCAGCTTAAGAATTCTGTCTGTTCTTTCTTTGCCTTCTCTTGACGTATTGTGTGTGCTGGATCATGTGAGTGTTAACCACATATTGTTATAGCCAAATTAAAATTTTTACATGTTTTTCTTTTAAATAACCTCGTAACCCTTCTATGTATCTACATTCTAAAAAGATGGCTTGGTATTTCCTCACCTCCACATCCTGATATTGAATGTTATCTTTATTTTACTTCTTTTTTTGTATTTTATTTTTCCTTTTACTGCTAGCTTCTTTTAACATTGTTCTTTAGACACAATTTCCCCATTTTTCTATTGCTTTTAACTTTTCTTGTCGTTTGTAAATGCTTTTTTTATTATTATTACTTCCAAGCATCAGTTATATACTAATGCCCATCACTGCTTTCTAATCCTGCCCTTGCCCTCATTGTCTGTATTTTTGCATACTCTTGATTTTTATTTTGTACATTTATATTACACTGTTCTTTTCATATTGCTTACTGTATTCACTTCACATCCCTTCCCTTAATTCTTTGTGCTTGTTATGTATCCTTCATACCATTTTCTTTGTCTGCAGTCCTTACTTTTAACTCATACAATAGATAAAGTAAATCAAAATAAACTAAAGGCTTAATTAAATTCATCCGTCCTTTTTTCATTCTATATTACCCTTGTCATAACTGGATTAGGTCTAGAGCCACATAAAGTCACTTCTAGTACTTGTTTTTCTAATTCCTTTTGTAAACTAAAACCCCTTGCATAATAACTCACTTTAACTAGTAAATATGCATTCTTTGTTAAAGTAACCTTAAAATCCTTTGATATTTTAGCCATGTCTGTAGCCTTCTTTGTTTAATCTTAGTAGCTCTCAGTTGATCCAAAATTTATTTCTAATATTTGTATTTATCTTCCTGAGAAATGTATACCTGACTACGCACAAAGTCCAAATAACCAGTGAATTCTCCCATATTTAATTGATGCCACGCTTTTACAATTATTCTTAGAAAACTGTAATAGTCTCTTTCATTCATGCTGTTTCCTTACTGTTAACATCAGTCCATGTGCATAAAGAAATGTCACCAGCAACCTTCCTTCTTCACATGTTTCCCATCTGTACCATCTAACCATTTCTTCACCCCCTTAAGTACCCTATTAATGCAAGTAGTATTCCATTTAGTGGACATCTTTGCTTAAGCCTTTGTTCCTTCTGTACCTTCTAACCAAGCCATCCATTCAAAAGGTTATAAAGTCAATGTTTTCATACTGTTTCATAGGTTTCTGTAGTTTGTACCAAAACATTCTCTTTCAGTAGTTTCCACACTACTTTACTTTATGCAGTACATTATCAGATGCCTTACTGCTATCACAGCCTAACAGTTTTTCTTCCATGGTTGTTATGCAAGAACACATGCCTTTAACCCAGACCAAAGCCACAGCTGCCTGATAATGGACAGAGTCTTCTCTCGCTAAATGGATGCTTAAACCAAAGAGACGACCAGGCAAGCCTACCTCATCCTATGCCCCAGTAATTGGCTACTTCTACTCTGGACAAAATTCAGGACCTCCTAAAAATTGTTCAGGAATTCATGACTTTTATGAAATCTAGGGAGACTAGCCAGGCACTCCTTTCAAGAGGAGTCTATTTCTTTCGGATCTGAGGATGAGGAAGAGCTATTTTATTCTGAGTACCTCCATCTCAATCCTGCAGACTCAGATGTAGCCCTTTCCTCTGCTTTTATTCTAGAAAATGTATCCTTTGGGGATAAATTACATAAGATAAAGGTTGCTTTTCAGTGGGAAAGCAAGAAATTTTCTCGAGCCAAAACCTATTACCTGCGCTGTATAAGTTTGCCATTCCCTAGGCCAGTAGCTATGCCACCAGTATATATGGTATTAAATTATATCTTTGAAGACATCTGTTTACACTCTGATTCTCTTTCTCTGCCCCAAGTAAGCCAGACAGATTTTATGGAGTGCAAGACACTCGCAAACACCTTTGTAAGATCCAAGAAGCTGATCTCTCTGTAGTCTGTAGGGAGAAGGTAGACTACTAGACGAGTTTTACATCTGTAGACCTTTCTATGAGGGATCTCAGTTGCCAATTTCACTTGTTAAAATGCTTAGAGTCCTTGCTGGAATAAATAATTACAAAAGCTGTGGGCATTGCAGATGAGGGATTACTAAGGGACATACAGGACACAGCAAGAGCAGCACTCCAGGTTTCCAGACACCCTCCGGAGTATGGCTGTGATCTTTAGATGCATCATGCAGACCAGCTGCTACTGGAACGCTTGGCTGAGGACCCAGCCACTTTCTGCCCATGTTGAGGCAGAACTCCTAGATGCCCCATTGGATAAAAAAAATCCTATTTGGGCCTCTTACAGAGAAGGGTTTTGAGAAATTATATAAAAAAAGTCAAGCAAATAAAAACTGTGAATGATTGTATTTGTCTCCAACCTCGATATACAATAGAAATTATCCTTCTAAGCCTTAGCTTCTGCCTCCTAGGCAAGATAAGGGGAGGCCGCCTTGATCAAAAAGGCCTAGACTAACATGAATAAATCCCTAAACCTGGGGGGTCCAAAGACTGTGTTCCCCCAAAAGAACAACTGTTACTATGTACAGCTCTCCCCCATGCCCACATCTCCAACACCTCCATTCCACTTGCAGGAAGACTCTCTTTCTAAACAAGTGGAAACTTATCACCCCCAATTAGTGGATAGTAAGCATAATAAAAAAAAATGTTACTCCTTTCGTTTGAGAAAGGCTCTCTTCTTGGGGATACCAAAGCCTACAAAATACCAAGAATCCCCCCCCCTCCATCTAGCAAGAACTCTTGCAACAGGGATCCATTCAACCAGGCAACAGGACATTTATAGTTCCAAGAAAAGAAGGAACTTGACCAATTTTAGACCTCTCAAAGTCAAATGAGTTCCTAGAGATTCTCAAATTCAGAATGATGACTCTTCAAAAACTGCTGCTCATGATTTTTCCAGAGTACATGTTTATAATAGATCTGAAGGATACCTATCTTCATGTGCCTATACTTTGATTCATAGCAGCAGGTTTGCAGTACTAGTTCTGTGCTTTTACCATTTGGTTTATCCACTGCACCAAAGGTTTTCACCAAATGTCTAGCCCCATTTATAGCACATTGCAGAACTGTAGGACTGCAGATTTACACTGGAATTCCAAACAGCCTTGCAGGCTACTGTGGACCACTTTCAGATGGTAGGGCTCACCGTCAATTTCTGCAAGTCTCAGCTTCAGCCCCTGACAAGAATTCTCTTTTTGGGTACATTGACAGACTCTATACAACAGAAAACCTTCAAACCCAAAGACAAGGTGTCCTTTCTAACTAACTTCCTACTCATCTTACTGATGAGGAAGATGGTCACAGCAAGGAAATATCTAAGGCCTTGAGGTTCATGGCATCATGCTTCCTTCTGGTCATCCTGGCAAAATTACAATATTAGGAAACTTCAGAGGTTCCTAAAAAAAGAAACAACACTCCCGACCCTTGGAAACTTTGGTGTCTCTTCTACGCATGCTTAAAAAGGGAGCTTTTTTGATTGAAAGATGCTGTCAAGCGGAATCCGGATGCAGGTTTCTCTCTACCAGAGAAAGACCAGACCATATCACGGACAGTTCCAAAATAACCTGGGGAACAGTGTTAGGACCCATGGAGGTACACGTTGTCTGGACTCCAGAGCAAAAAAAAAAAATTCACATAAACCAGAAGACATTGCTGGCAGATTTTCTAGAGATGAAAGTCTTTCAAAGCAACCTATCCCCAGAAACAATGTGGATAGACAACATCAAAGTTATGTGGTACATAAGCAATCAAGAGAGGACTCATTCCTACCCCTTGTGCAGTCCAGCTATAAAAATTTAGCTGTTAGCACAATAACTGCAGTTGGCACTGATGGCATCCTATATTCAGGGCCAGAACAACACCTTAGCAGATTCTTTGAGCAGGGACTTTCTGGACCTCAAAGAATAGATGTTAAAAGCGGAAACATTTCTGGATCCCATCCATCAGTGGGGACACCCCCAGCATAGACCATTTTATCTGGCTTTTGTATCCCCCCTCTTTTCCATGCTATCTCAGTATTTTGCAGATATATCATTGTGCACTCATCTTTCCTTGATATCAAGCAGTCTTCCCACTTTTATAATACATTCTTATTTCTTTATGATTTGCCCACAGTTTTTACATTTTTTGCTATACCCCACTGAATTTCTTTATTCCCTTGCCTAATATTTTTCCTATTGTTCACCAAATTCTCCTTGATCTATGAAACTTAACATTCCAGTCTGATTCGTACAGAACTCTCTTCCTGAATGTCTTCTGAAAATACAAAGCAATCAGTTTCAGTCCTATCTTTCCCTTTTCTTATCCATATAATGTTCCTCATTAGATTACTGTTGCAGTACTCCTTACAAACGTGACTAATCTGCTGGGATGACATGTATCTGGCTAGTCTATAAAACGCAGGCTCCTTCCTGCTCATATGCCCTTAGCACAGGCCCAGCCACTAGTGTAATAAGGATGTACAAATGCACTAAAACTCAGAACTTCTTACAGCTAGTCTGTGTTTGCAGAATTGTATCACTGTCATGTTTAGTCATCAGTTGTGTTGAGCTTCAGCACAAGGACTAGGGCAGAGCTTACTTCTGTTTCATTAACATTCTGTGAAAAACTTAGTTTATGTTGGTCAGGAAAAAGTGCGACTGTGGGCATCGGATTCCTTACAAGGACTCTCAGTTAAGTTTCTTATTTTGTCTTGAATTAGAACATGATGTAAAAGTGTCTTCTTTTAGTCGAGTGTTCACTCTTGAAACTACCTGAAGTTGACTTACTCTTAAAGTTAACCGTGAAATGTTTACAGATGTTAGGCCATGCTGCCATGGCATTACTTTTCTACATCACTCCTCAGTTAAAAAAAAAAAAACAAAACATACAGAGAGGTACCTGAATCCAGCCAGACTTCCACTTCTCATTGTCAGTCTGAGATGGGTGACTCCACCAAGATGCTTTTGCAGACCCTGGACTACCCTTTTTTTGCTGGGCTCTTTAATGTTGTCCCATTGGATGCAGTTATGACTTTGGGGGTGTTTTTTTGGATATGCTAAATTCCATTCACCTGATTTAACCAAGAATAGAGAACCTAAATTAGTTTTAATGGAGGAGAAAAGTGTGTTCAGAGCTCTGTAATGGAAGTCAAACCTTCACCTAGACCTTTCACCCCCCCTCAGACCATACAGCTGTATGCTCCCTGTAAATATACCCCCCAAAAAACACAAACATATTTCTGTCCAATTTGTCCATCTTTCCGTTTAGAAGTCCAGTAAAGATGACTGGTTTAATTTTTCCGAGTCTCTCTTCCTCGTCTTCTGCTTTCTGTTTCTTTAAAAAGGGAGAGAATTGCTTCTGAAGTAGTAGTAGCACATTTTAATTCATACCAAGGTGGTTTAGAGTGTGCCTCACAGTTTCCTGCCCCTTCAGGCTTTGGATCAGATGCTGAAGACACATTTTAAGATTCACCTAACAAAGAGATTTCTTTTAGGGATACCATTGCAAAGATGAAAGACAATTTTAAATGGGAAGAGGGAAAGGTCCCTCACTCCTAGTGGAGATTAAACTTTTGTATACATGGATGCTCCCAAACAGGTAGCAATCCCTCCTGTTTTGGAAGTATTAGGATATGCATTATTTCTGGCTGCTATCTCTTGACTCTCAAATGCCAACCTACAAAAAGCCAAGTAGATTTTCTAGGGTTCCTAGCAGGCATAATTGTCTCTGCAAAAAATCCATGGCTGATCCCTCTGTCTGTTGATTCAGACAAGGCTGTTTGTGACTGTTTTCATTCCCCTTCCATTCCTGTTCTTAATGCCAATGACAGTGGAGTGGTAGATATGGTAAGAAGGTTTATACCCCTTATCTCCTTATTATTTAGAGCAATTAACAGTCAAATTTACATGACAAAATACCTTCTAGCCATTTTGTTTAATATGGGTAAAGGTATAACTTTCATTCCTAATGTTGATGTTAAAACTAATGTTCTAGACATTATTCATGCGAAAGCTCAGTAGTTCTTAAAACTCAGTAGTTTCAGTTCTCCGTAGTAGTTAAAACTAAGTAATTGCTCCCTTAGCTGTATAAGTGTTGTGTGATTCATCTCTGTATCACAAAATCGAATGCAAAACATCCAGTACGATACTGTGAAGATTCACACTATCAAACACTCAAAACATCTAACATAGTAAAGATCGCAAAAGTAAAGGCCATTTCTTTTTATGATCTTTACAGTAAAACCTCCATAACACTACCCTCTAATTTGTTTGATTCACCCACTCCACACGGTCTTGCAAATATGTGCTAACCCTAATCCTGCATTAACCCTACATCTTATCTTAAAAGAAAAAAAAAACTTTCTATAACAGTACCAGTAAACAAGACAAGCTCTGGTATGCACACATGCAACTACACACACATGCATACATCATTAACACTGTCCCCTTGCCTAACCCTTAAACACGGTCTCTCTCTCTCACACAGACACTACATGTATCCCCTTCCCTAGTTCTTATTCTAACCCCAAACCACAAATATTTGCAAGCGTACACACACACACACACACACACACACACACACACACACACACACACAAAATAATTACACAGGTGTATGAATATTCTAGGCTAGTCTAAGAAGCATCTTTAATAAACTCCCTGAAGTTCATGTCTGACTAGCCAGCCATTCTCCTGACATTCTGATCACCACTGAAACCTCGTTGAAATGAGAAATAAAAGGGAAAGAAAGTCTACCACCAGGCTTCAAACACACAGACTAGACAGAAAAAAAACAGCCCTCCACTGACCTCTCCAACTATAAACCCATTGCAATTTTGTCACCATTATCAACATTTTGGAAATGTGTTCATTCTCAACTTATTAAATTCGTTCTACAACATAAAACACTCTCCCCTACTCAGCATGATCACAAAACCCATCATAGCACAATTATGTCCCTGTTAAGTTTCATTAACACAATTAACCAAAACTGAAATTCCAGTAACCTAGTATCCACCCTCTTCCTTGATTTATCAAAGACTTTCTACACTGTCAGCCAACATAAAACTCTTCCTCAAACTGTCATTACTAGGCCTGTCAAATTCATCCCTCAATTGGTTCCATAGCTACTTAAACTGACAAAGGGCTGTTAAATGGGAGAATAATTGTTCCTTCTTCCTGCCTGTATCCCTAGGTGTACACCAGGGTTCAATCATAGGCCATTGCTGTTCAGCCTGCTCATAAATTACTTGCACATCACATCCATGCATGCCACAGTAGTCCAATACACTGATGACTCTTCCTTTTTTTCCGGAGATAAAAGTGTATCTTCTCTCCAGCAATTAACCCAACAATCTTTCTCCTCATTTGAAACCAGGTTGGACAAGTCCCAACTCCTCTTTTTCCGTAAGAAAACTAAACTAATGTAATTCACCCCAAGATAGTTCAATGTCCATGACAATCTATTCTCTATAACATCAATGGACAAAACACAACTTCAATCAGTAGCACAAACTACTAGGAGTTAATATGGACAAACAGATGACAATTGATCATCAGGTACTACAAGTTGTAGAAATTAAAAAAAAAAAATAAAGTAGAGAAACTAGTGGTCTTAAAACTATATTGATGAGCTCAGTCACAATAATTTCCAAAAGTCATGAAACCCAGGTAGTGTTCCAAATCAACAAGCGATCCTCAGTAACAAAAAACTCAGAATTTGCTACCTTGTGATCTGTGAGACTGAGGAGACCTAAACATGTTATCTAAAAGTCCTGTAAGTAAAACGTGTTTTCTTAGCGATCTAAAGAACTAGTAATGTTGGACTGCTGTTATAATGTTGTTGTCTTTCGGCTTTTCCCGGTTAGGGGTCACCACAGCGGACTGCAGTCCGCTAATGATTGGCAGTAAATTTTCATGGTGCCCAGCTCGACGCCCAACCTTCAACAAAGGCACACCCATTCATGCATGTCTTTGGAATGCCACTCGACCCGCTGGGAGGACATGCAGACTCCACACAGAAGGCACTCCCCGCACACTAGCTGAGAATCGAACGGGAGAACCTCTTGCTGTGAGGCAACAACGCTACCGCTGCACCACCGCAGATTAAATAAAAATATATAAAATCTGATAAAAAAAAGGCCCTAGCTTTTAATTACACCTTTTTGTGATGCAGGTAAGCTATGTAATACGGGTGGGAGGATGACATAATGGTTAAGGTGTTTACCTTAAAGACACAAGGTGCAGAGTTTGAGTCTCACATGTCTAGGCTTCAAATAGCCCAAAATGGCAGTTAGTCTAGTACTAATATAGGAACCTATGTTTAATAATAACTGGTACATATTTTTTATTTTATATGAGCTTTATTTACCACCAGAGTACTATGGGCACCATGCATGAGAGCTGCACTGTTTATAGTTCTGAGATAGAGTGGATATTTGTTTGCTAAAATAAAGTAGCTTAATTAATTAGCAAGTAAATAGGCCTGTACTTAGAACTAGTTGGTGAAAATACATGCCTAATGTAACATGAAAGTAACAATGTTTTGGTAACAGGTTCAATAATGGATGGATGGTCAAAATAGGACGTGGACTGGATTACTTCAAAAAAACTGAGGTGAGTGGTTCTGGCCATATTTATAATCAAAAGTGTTTGTAAAGTAGAATTCCTAGTGTTACAGATGTGTAGTTTATTCATGCATTTTATTTTTTTCCTTCTGCAGAGTCGTTTTGCTATTGGTTATTGTGACTACGATCTTAGACAGTGCTACGAAACAACAGTGGATATTTTTCATGCCAAACATACAAAGGCCCTCTCATCTTAAGGCTTATTTTTTCATATATTGCTTTTGTACATACCCTTACATTAAAATGTTAATATATTTATGTGTGCAGATATGATGATGTTGAAGACATTTCTATGTGTTGTCTGCTTTGTAATGCCTTTTACAAAAAATGTAACCAGTACTGTCTTTCTGAGCCAGAGCACTGACCTTGAAGCAGGGCATTGTACTACTATGGGGAGAGTTAAGTTTAGCTGAAGAGATGTTGGCTAAAGTAGGTGTTTCTCTTGAGATCCAGGGCAGTAGATTTTTTTGCTCAGTGGAATCCGGCCAAATGTATATATTAGCCAAAAATTGCAGTGTAGGGGGGGAGTGCGGAGCATAGCTTTCTCTCTGTGATTTGTGGGTTAGAGAAAAATGTTTGGTTGTTTTGGGCAATTTGTTATTTGGATTCCTCTTCGTTACTGAGCCTGTATTGGGATACCTTGCTCCTTGCTAAGGAAAGGTTGTAAGTAAGTTTCAGACTATACTTCAGTCAGAGAGGAAGAAGCATTGTCCTGCACATACATATGCTGTCCATGCAGATTTTATCAAGGTGTTTTCTCATTATAGTTGAAGAAAAATGAGTAAAACTGCAGCAGTTGCATGTGAGTGCTTGTGTTACTTATTCTGCATTAACAGATTATATGCTTGCCCAAATGATGGATCTCTGGGTCACTGCAGCTGCAACCTATCTTAAAATTTGAGTGTCTGAGAAAGGTATCTGTAATTACCGTACTGAGACAGTATTGCTCACATTCATTCCTTCCAGTCTCAGTACAAGAGGTTTTTTGTTTTTATTTGTGTTTGATTTGCCACTTATTTGCCTTTCATCTTGCTTCATTTCTGTAATTACCTTTACTTGTTACAGGACGTCAAAGCTATGTAATGGCACTTTATGGAGTCGTGACCATTATCAGTCACAACCTGGGATACTTATGAGATGGCTGTGTCACTGGTTGTGATTTTAGAATTGTGCTGATTCTGTTCTACTTGTTCGCAAAAGTAGTTTGCAAATTATGATTTTCCTCCCTTTCTTTACAAAGGGCATAGCAGTTCAACATGTTAAATATAAACCTAGAACGTATACTCATTTGTGATATGTATTGTTTACTTGTTTTCTGTCTGGGCAACATTACTGATGGCCCTTGGCACTTTGCAAACAGATTGCTTAAGAATATATACTTATTTTTTTCTGAACAAATCTGGTTACTGAAGGACTTCATTTCTGCTGTTTTGGAACTATGTCAGTAAACTAAAGACCCCCCAAAAAACATTATCTATTGATATCTTAAAGGTGTTTGTGCCTTAAAGGTGGATAAGTATGTGAAGCTGCTTTGTGGAGGGTTAAACAGAAGCCTATAGAAGGAAGCGTGATATGGAAAGTTAGAAACTGACTACCAAAGATATACCAAAAGGCATCAAAGATGTACTTCTGAGTTCTGAAGTAAGGAAATGTTTGGCCTGTACTATCCCATAGCAATTTGCATGGATTACATGATTACCCCCATTTACTAATAGACATGAAATGGATGATTTCACATGTATAGGGAATATATTGTTAAATATATGTGGCAGAGGTAGTGGTCTGTGCCTATAGTTGTGAAGTATGATTGGCATATAACGGTTGTTCAGGATGGTAGCAAATACACTTCTGACTCTTGTTTGATGTAATGTAGTGCATTAAGTCCATATTAAGTAAATGTGAAAATGTTTCAGAGAACAGTAGGACACTGAAAATTTATTCCAAAGTCAAATCTTTATTACCGTGTTTGTTCTGTAACAGGGGAGTTTGTTGAAGACATTTGCATTTGCAGAATTTGAAAATTCATGAATTTCTACAGAGAAATAATCCCAGTAGGCTCCAGTTCACATGTAACCCCAAAAAAGGATAAATCAAGTGTCAGGAAAATGAAATAATTGATCTATAAGGTGATCTTTCAATTTATTTTTTTATATCTGACTCCTTTACTTATTAATACTGATTGCTATAAATTTACTGTTCATGTGGGTACTTTTGGTTATGGATGGGACTGCTCTGAAAAGCACATTGATGCATAAAATTCACAGTTGTGTATCTAAGAAAAAAAGGTACTGCAGGTATATATAGAGAGAGAGCCTGTATTGCAACGGAGAAGGACTGGAAATGATGCATTAATCATTCATTCATTCATTTATATTGGAATAAAAGACCAGATAATTTGTATTCCATTGCTGCTGTACTGTGTGTGAGTGTGTGTGCATGAGTGACCAAAGTGTTAATTATTTCCCCAACATATTTTAACACGAAATTTGAAATGGCATGCTGTTGAGCTTCCATTATCCACAAGCCTTATTTCCTAAATTATTCTTTCATGGACTGATGATGAAGATTCATTAAAATTCATTTCCTATAGTAGTAATTTCAGATGACATTTTGAAATGTTTCTGTTGCTAATTTTATATATGTGTGTGTGTGTGTGTATATGTGTGTGTATATATATATATATATATATATATATATATATATATATGTATATGTGTGTGTGTATATGTCTATACATATATATATATATATATATATATATATATATATATATATATATATGTGTGTGTGTGTATATATGTGTGAGAGATTCTTTTTCAAGAAGTTCAAGTAGTAGTATTCAGTACAGTTGATGATACAGCATTTAGTTTAAAAAGTTAAATACAGATCAACTTAAATTGAAAATTGTCATCTTGGAAAGTGGCATGGGTTACTTGAACAGTAAACGCAACACAATGTTTTGCACTGAAACCTGTGAATGCTGGTTTTTTTTCATCTCCCCACCTGATGACCATCTAGTCAATCTGTTTGATTCTGCCCATTCATTCCTGTCTGGGTGGGAGCCAGTCGAGACATGGCCTTCATAGCAACAGCTGACCCTTGAAGGCTGCTTAAGTACTTTAAGTATGGGTATGTAATGGGTGCAGTATAATGACAGTCACTTGCACAATTACTGCAGCTCTTCATACTTTTCACATGTTCATTGATTTCAGGCAGTGTTCTCAGAGTTTCACATCATCCCCAGAATTGACATGATTGTGGAAAGAAAGGACCTGACCTCCTTAAGAACAGACGGAGAGAGAAGATTAACCCTTAAATGAAATTAGCCACTCAGAGGAAGAAGTGAAGTAAGATCCGATGTTGTCTGCTCTGTCTGGATTCCATCAATGGGACATCGGATCCAACACCGACCAATTCAAAAGTTTTGAGCCCAATTTGGCTCCTCCCCACTCCTCCATCAACTATTCAGATCTACTTTGTAGGCATTCATGTCTGCAGCTCAGTCTTTGACTCCACTTGGCTGATTCGTTTTTGTCTAAGAAGTTAGAGTGGGACTTGTGAGATTCTTTCTTCCCTTACCTCTTAGACCAGCCACTAGTGTTTTTTATAGGCTTGGGTAATTTTTGAGGTAGTTTTAAGGTTTGGGTAGTTTAGATAGTTTCCCCTCTTTCCCCTTCCCACAATTTTCCTTTAGTCATTAAATCTTTTACTGTTTTGTTTCTGTTGTCAGCCTGTTGTGTTAGGACTGTATTATGGACAAAGGGTTTAAAAAGTGCATTTCCTGCAGGCACAAGTTGCCTTCCCAGGATGCACATCTTAAATGTGTGTACTGTCTAGGTCCAGAGCATTTGGACTCAGAATACTCCATCTTTGATAGCTTCAGCTTGCGTGCTTTTGGTGAGGGTAAATCAAGCTCATTTTGAAAGGGCTTTTACCTTATGGCACTTCTAGTTCTGCTTCTACTTCTAGGACATCTCTGCCAGATCCCAAGACTGGGTCCGAGAAACCTCGGCAGTGACACTGTAGGCAGATAAAAAGGGAGAGCAAGAGGTTTTTTGGCCTTCACCTCTAGAATGGCTCCCTTGGGCTCTCTGGGTCCAAAGGTCCCTTGACTTTCTGCATCCCTGGCAACATCAGCACCAGCATCATCTCCAACATCTTGGAGCCGATCGCTTTCAGCACCAAAACCAGTTAAAATCACATCTGTGGCTCTCTGTATTCCAAGCCCCTTCCTGATCAAATGGGCACCTTCAGGCAGTTAGCATCCCCCTTTCCTCCTTGTACTCCTCCTCTTCGATCACCAGAATCTTCCCTGTCTCCATCCCATTTTAGAGCCTCCCCAGCTCAGGTCTAGCATGCTGGGTCCTGTTCTCATAGAACCTCGAAGCCATCCTGTGTGGCCTCGTCCATCCAGTCATCGAGGTCAGTGAACAGCATTAAATCTACATATTTGAAGCAACCAGTTAGGTTCTTTTTGCAGACATAACTACAGTTAGGGCTTATTCCATTGTGTCCGGTTCCAGCACCAGGACCGTAGGATCCATCATTCTGGTTTCCTCACTCAGATCCAAGGTCTTTGGGGCCAGCCAACTTTCCACCCTCCAGATTGGATCTGACAGCCTGGCGGTCTTCAGCCACCATCCTGTTCCTTGGTGTCCTCAACCCCGACTTGTTTGGGGCCATTGGCATCTCAGAGTTGTGGCATTGAAGCTGGAGTGTCTAGGTCGGGGTCAACGGTTCCTGCTTCAGAATCATCACTCCCTCTCGGAGCTTCAGCTTTAGATAGCTCAGCTTCAGTCTAAACTTCGGAATCCTCAGGTTCCAGAACCCTCAGACGTGAGTGGCGTTGACGTTGTTGAGATGATGAGCTCTTCTCCAGAAAAGGGTCAGATGTCTCCAGCCAGCACCCAAGCACAGATTTAATCTGTTCCTCTGGTCAGTCATCAGTTTGCTCCAGAACAGCCTATGTCAAAAAGCCTCCATTCTGCCCCCCTGGTGGGGTTACCAAAGTCTTCCCCCTCCTCTCCACCTTTGTCAGAATGGGAGGTTTTGGAGAACAGAAAGTACAAGAGGAAGCACTTTAACTCCCCAATAGAGTTTCTTACTGAGGATACTGACCTTGAGGAAGTAGAGGGTACCCACAAGTCCCTGTGCAAAGACACTTTTTTGGTGATTTGTTGCTGCTGCTTCTTTAGCATGGGGGCTGGACCACCAAAGCCCCCTCTCCAGAGTCAGTTTTTCTAGAGGCCTTTGCCATAGACATGTTCAGTCCTTGAGTGGTTCCCCACTGGATGGCCGTACAGACCCGGTATCCCGGAGGGCATGGAAAGAACCCATCACAGTACAGCCTATTCCTAGGAAGCCAGGCAGAGTTCTTGCCACCCCCAAAGATAGCCTTATTAGTGTAAGGGCCCAGCCATCAATGCTGTTGTGGTGGTGGCAGCTACCAAAAAGGTGATTTCTGAGGAGAGATCATTAGAGAAGCAATCCTATACTTGATCTACCTTTGTTAAGGAGGGCATTTAACTACATATCACACTTGACAAGGACTCCACGAGACCTAGTCTCTGAAGTGTCAAGCACCCTTAAGACGCAGCAATCTCTGAATACCCAGGAGAAGCTGGAGACTCATTTATCCACCTTGATGTCCAATGCCAATATTTCAGTTAGACTTATCTCTAACACAGCCAGTGGAGCTTCCAGAGCATTAGGTGGGATTGCAGTGAGGGTCACACCTGGATGCAGTTGTGCAACTTTGTGGACTGCTTCAAAGCATCATTAATGCCCCTTTTGGCAGGTCCTCATTGTTTGGGCCCAAGGTTAAGGACATGTTGACGAGAAGTGAACAGGAGGGGAAGATGCTGTTTGCCATCAGAGTTTGCTTTTCTACACCCCGATCCTTCTCATAGAGTTAGAAAGGGGGAAAGCATGTCTTCTTCAGGAAGTCACATTTCTCTTCTCAGGACGCTCCTCTGGAAGGTTTCTCCTGAGGACAGAGGAGGTCATAATGGACACCGCCCGCAGGGCTGAGGTGGTCTGCAGAACCAGGGCTTCTATGGGGCATTTTCTGGATGGCCATTTCAGTGATCCTGAAGGGTTGCCCAACTGCTGTTCTCTGGAGGCAGTCAGGATCCATGTAGCTTTTTACCCCAAAACTTGGGAGGCCATCACCTCAAATGCCTGGGTATTGACAGTCATATTCAAGGGTGGTTATATCACTGCCTTTATAGAAGTTCCAAACTGTCTCCCAAAACATCACCCAGCTGTACCACCCTATCGGAGACTGCGCAGTAGCAGAGATCCAAAAGCTGCTCATAAGTAGTCATTCAGGAGGTCCCACCAGACCAGATAGGACCCAGGGTCTTTTCCAGATTCTTTATAGTACCAAAGAAAACAAAGGACCTCAGGCCAACCTTGGATTTAAGCAAACTAAACCTGTTTGTCAAAAAGCCCAAGTTCCAGATGGTCACAGTGCAGTCCATGTTATCTCTTCTGAGGAAGGACAGTTGGATGTACTCAGTAGACCTCAAGGACTCTTACCATCACTGTCAGTTTGGGGCCTTGCCATTTGGTCTCACTGCAACCTCCTAAGTGTAAACTTGGTCACAGCCTGGCTCCGGCTGCAGAGATTTCAGGTTTTCCTGTACCTGGACAATTTGACCCCCCCCCCCCACAAAGGCATTGTTGATCTCAGCCAGGAACTCCTTACTCTGACTGTGTGAAAACTTGGGCATTACAGTCAACTACCCAAAATCGAGCCTTCAGCCTGTTCAAGTCTTAGAGTTCATAGGGTGTCATCTGGATATGGTCCATCAAATTGCCAGGCTCCCAAGCTTCAGAGTTTTCAGTCTTTGAGCTCAGGCCCTGTAAGTGCTTGCAAATCCCAAACCTCTGAATCACGTACTTTTAAAGCTTTGGATCATATGGCAGCATCAGTAGGACTGGTCCTTCTAGCCAGATATATGAAGGTCCTACAATGAACTGGCCATGCAGTGGTTACTAATAATTCATCCACTGGCTTTCCTCATATGGCTGATGACCGTGTGTCATGAGCAGATTCAGTGGTGGTTAAAGTCTCCATTAGTAATGTAAGGGAGACCGTTTGTAATTCCTTCTCTTTCAGCCACATTCACCAAGGATGCCTCGCTCCTGGGGTGGGGTGCATTCGAAATGGAGGATGTTTCAAGGGTCCTGGTCTTCAACAGATGCTCAAATTCACATCAGCGTTCTGGAGATGAGTGATTATCCTAGCATTGCAAGACTTTCAGGATGCCCTCCCCAGGGCTATGATTTCAGTACAGATGGACAATGTCAGTCATCTGACATCTTAACACGCAGGAGGGAACACATTCTTATCCTCTTTGTTGGGAGGCCATGAAAATTTTGGCAGTAGGCGATCTCTTCTCAGCAGTCTCAGGTGCCAAGGCATATACCGGAGAAGTCCAACATTCTGGCTGACAGCCTCAGCAGAAGCATTTTATTGCCTCATGAGTGGACCCTAAATCTGACAGTGGCAGTTTGGATTTTTAGGCACTGGGGCACTCCATGTTGTGACCTGTTTGCATCCCCATCCAACACCAGGTGCAACAGCTATTACATCATTGTTCCTCCTCTGAAACATTTACCCAGGACACTGTGGTGCTTGTTTGGCCTGTGGGTCTCCTTTACCATGGGGGAACTGGAGGATAAGAATAAAGTTTCTACAAAAAGCAGACCACTGCAGAGCTACGGTGATCTTCATCACTCCCTTTTGGCCTCCCCAGATGTGGTTTCCCTTCCTTTGGCTTCTTCTGAAATATTCTGTTTGGTATTGAAGCCCATTCTGGATCTCATTTTTCCCCCAACCAGTCTTCAGTCCCTTACTTTGACCGCATGGTTCCTCCAGTTCCCTTGATGGCCAGGAATCCCTGGCATTCACAGGCTATCATTCATATATTGCTGTCTTCTCAGAAAGAATCCACTAGAAAGGGATATACCAGTAAATGAAAAGATTTGTCTTTAGGCATAGACTGAGGGACTCTAACCTTTTTCTGCACCCTTGGATTTTCTGGTTGAGCTGTTCAACTCAGGATCTAGTTTTTCTACTGTCAAAATACACTTAGCAGCTATTTCTAACTTTCATATCTGTAGAGATAGTTTACTGTTGGTTTCTGTCAAGATATCCAAGGCCTTTCTCAAAGGTACTTTTCTACTTTGTCCTTCAGTATGGGATCTGGTCCCTTCCTGTTATCTTACCTTTGTTCTTCATGTTCTAGGTGGTCCTCCTTTCAAACCCTAAACTTCCACGGATTTGAAGTTGTTGTTTTGGAAAACTTTGTTTTTGGTAATGATTACCTCCACTAAAAGGGTTTCAGAGCTGCAAGCACTTGATTCTTCTCCCCGTTATTTGGTATTCTATAAGAACAGGGTGTCTCTTCTTATGAACCCTTCCTTTTTATCAACAGTAGCTTCCAAGAATAACAACAGTTCCATTCATCGTCCTGTGTTTTTTCCCAATTTTTCCATCAAAAGCGAATATCTTTTGCATTGTTTGGATGTGCATAGGCAATTAAGATTTTATCTTGACCATACCAAGTCTTTCAGGAAATCTAGCCAGTTCATTTCCTTTTCAAAGTCCAAGCTGGGCTCTCCTGCGTCTAAAGTAACTATCCAGATGGCTGTTATATTGTACTTTGCATATTCTTTGGATGGCAAGACTTTTCTACACAAGCCTAAATGTCATTCAACTAGGGATGTAGCTACCTCTACAGCCTTTCTTTCTAGAGTACTTTGTAGATGATGTTTCTGCTACTTGCTTGGGCCACCACACTTTTATGTCGCATTATAAGCTGGGCATTCAATCCAGGTCCAGGGCTTCCTTTGATTCTACTGTGTTGCTGAATATTTTTTCTTAGTTCCTCCCAAGGAATTGTCGTGGCTGGAGACTCTATCCCACAGGTTGTCCAGACGGAGTAGACAACATCAGATACAAAAGTTTTGTACTCGCTGTAAGGATAGATCCGTGTTGCCTGTCTGTCTGGTTCAACCTTCCCACCCTGCTGTCCCTGACTTGGCAAGTCTTCCCTTCTGGGATGACCAGACATTGGAGGTTCTTCATTTAACTCCCATAGAGTCTCGCATTTCCCTAAGTATTTTCTTTTGAGTTGTGCTACCAAGCCTAAATCACAGCTTTCCAAATCTTAACAAATATTGAAGAAATTTTCAGTTCTTAACATGAAAACACTGAACAAGTAGTTTTACTTGCTGTTAAATGCTGATTCCTTAATACTTCATGAGATATTTTTTGTACTGCAAGAGAATATAAAACACAAATTGAGGTCTTTATTTTGTAAAGGGTGTAAATTACTTTTCCAGTTATATAATCAAGATGTAGAAGTTTATAAATAAAATATTTATGTATAGGTGCCTATACACTCCCTCTTTACATCTGTCATTATCTTTTCTTGTATATACTAAGCAACAAGGCAACGTACTGCAGCCTTGCCATAGTTAGTCACGCCACTGTTGATAGCAACTTAATGTTGCTTTAACTTCAGGTATCAGGTGTGGCTTAAAAAAGTTTGATGTTTGTCCATGTAAGCCAGAAAAAATTTTAAACAATTTCAAAAGTACAGAGTAAAGTATGATGCTTACTTTAGCTGCACAGTTCAGCACGACTCAGAGGTATTTTCGATGCACTTAGTTTACAGCACTGTTGTGATGTGCCAGAAATCTTGGCAGGTGATGCAAAACTGAGCTCAGCATTGCCTGAATATTTTTGTGGATCTTATTTGTGGTGGGCCAATGGGGTCATTTAGTGTAAGCAGCTTGCACTGAGTTTAATAGCTGCTTATGCTTCATGATCCAATGAAAAGCGTTTAGTCATTTCTTGTTGCACTTGGCTACCAGTACTGTTTATACAGCAAATTGTAGCTTTTCCTAACTACAGCAATTTATTTTTGTTTAACAATATTGGAGTTATATTTCATATTTGTTTTTAGAATTGTACAGCTTGATTTATCAGGTTGTGGAATAATATAAGTTGTTGCATTGTATTTTGTTGACTTGAATTGTCATTTATCTTTCAGCAAATAGTTTTGTTGACATATCTTTAAGCAAAGTATTTTGTTGGCTGCCATATTGCTTTCTTATGGGTATTGTATAATGCTATGTCTGAGGTTGTATATTTCATGGAAAAGGGAAAATGTGGGGATAGAGGCCCAAAATTAGGGCATGCAGGAAGACTGTGCAGCCCTGAAAAAGGATGAATTGTCATTGTTGGATATATTTTGGGGATTTGCAATGTTTTGAGATGCTGTTGTATTTAGATTAGAATATGGCTGTGATATTTTTCATCTCGACTTGTGGAAATTTGTTTTATTGTAGATCCCAGATTGCACTTATTTTTGCTTCCTGTAGGAGCATTATATGAACATGCAGTTGCCCAGTTCTTTTTCAGATTTTCATCTTGTGACTTGGTTATGTTCATTATCCATGATAACACAGCTATTTAAACTTTTCACATAAGATGTACATTTAAAAGTACTTCTTTAATTCCATTTTAAAGTAAACTGAGGAGTATCCTGTTTGGCTTAAACCAAAGAATTCTCTGCAAGACAAGCTACAGCAGTGTTCTAAAATCCTTTTTGTTGCCTGTGGTGTGGAGAAGGGTTGACGTGCCTTGTAGGAGGAGAGAATGATTACTTACTGTGTTGCATTTATCACAACAATGGGCTTAGTGTGTTGCATTTATCACAACAATGGGCTTAGTGTTATTAGTAGTAGTATTTTTTGCTGCAGAATTAAGCTTCCATATTTTAGAGATGTTGGTACCAGTAACTGGGGAACACTTACAAAGTGGTTTGAAATATTTTAATATTTCAGAACATTGCTTTCACTTGTGTCAGTTGTAGTGTCACCAGTGTATTGTGAGCCAACCACAGCAGTATATATATTAGTTAAAGAGAAAAATTATCTTGGTTTTCTGAATTATGTATGACACCCTTCTCAAGTCTGTTTTAAAATATTCTTATTTATCACTGACTCTTAAATAAAAGTGCCTGAAATTATCAGGATTTAATAATTGTTGACTTGTGTACTTTAGTAAAATATTAATTTGTTAATGCTAATATGTTAAAGTGCTTCAGAATAGTTCTGCACCAAATGAAGTTGCTTGACAGACAAGGCACAGAACCTATGGCATAAAGATACTTTTTTTAAGTGCCATGACATAAGTGCAGTTTTGCTCCCCCACCCCAAATAAAGAATATATTTGTACATAATGTAGACTACTAAAATGTTTAAATGTTATGAAACAGTTATACTGTAATGTAAGCATATGCATTATGTAGCTGATAGATTTCAGTCCCATTTTATTAAAACATGTATTCGTCTGTTACAACATTGGGCTCTCGTGCAGTTTCCCTGCCTACGTGGTTATTAACTGTTTAGATTCCGGGCTATCAGCATGGTGAAGATGCAAATAAGGTCAAACCTCATTAGAATTGTTGAATCACAAAAAAGAATAACCGTGTAGGGATGTTCACTTTGAGTAGGCACTTCCACTATATTCATATTGAATGCATGGCGCAGTGAATGCTGACATTAGTTGTGTGCCAGGTTATACATGCAGAGTTGAATATGTAGGGGTGTGAAGGGTGAAAGTGCATGTAAGCAGTTCACAATTCCCAAGTTCTGTGTCATCCTCATTGTTTGGTTGTTAAAATGTGCGATCTCTGTCTGGTTTCATTTTTTTTTTTACTTTGCCATTGTTTGTGCCAATAATGGCATGTTTCTCTGTGTTATTATTTGTTATGTAACTATTCTTGTAGCAGCACATGCATGTGTTAGGGCTGGAATATAGATGGTCCTAGGTTCAACTACAGGGTGTGCAATCATTTGTTCACTTTGTATGGTCCATGTTTGCACAATATCACAAGACAGGAGGAAATATCAATTTTGCTTGTGCTTACCTTATTTATGTGAAAATGCGCAGAGGTGCACAGAGGTCAGTGTAGTGCACTAATGAACAAACAGAAGGGTTTAATAGATACTAGTTACAGCATAAGAAGGTGAATTGCATGTTAACCAATCCAACACAGTGGGGCTATTCAATAATGTATAAAGCATCCATGTAGCCTCCATTTTGTTTTTTCTTCAATCCTTAAATACCATTGCAGTAGAGACAAGGAAAATTGTAACTGACAAAATGCTAGAGGGTGCTGCAGCTATTCTACATCTGTATGTGCTAGAGGCTGAAGGCAATGCTGCTGGTGCTGCTATAATAGTAAGCTAGGCCGAGAAGAAGGGTGCTCAGGCGCAGGGTAACTTTCCAGATGCTACATGAGCTGGAGATTGTAGAGAACTACATGGTGGACAGGGACAGGGGCACATTACAAGAACTCTGTGAACTCTGCCGCCCTCAACTTAGAGCCAGAGCCAACCGAGGGGAACCCATCCCAGTGGAAACTAAGCTATGTACAGCCCTTAGAATATTAGCTACTGGTACTTTTCAAAGATCAACTGGGAATGTGATGGGTGTGTCACAGGCATCAGCCTCCAGGATCCTCCCCCAGTTTATGGATGCTATGCTCATACATGCCAGTGAACACATATTTTCCCCCCGTAGTTCTGAAGAGATGGACAGCAATATGGAACTGTTTTACCATGTAGCATACTACGCTAAAGTACTGCATGCAAATAGATTGCAGTCATGTACACATTAAGGCAACACCTGGTGAGCAGGGTAGGATCTACATTAACCGCAAGGGATACCACTCCATCAACTGCCAAGTTATGTGTAATGCCTAGGGAATTATCTTGAATGTGTATGTTGGCAAGTCCCATATTTGGCACACATCACAGCTGTACCAGATGTTTGCTGGGGGCCATCTTGCAACGCTATTTACTGGAGGGTGCTGGCTATGCCCTTGAACTGTGGCTGATGACACCCATCAGAAGTGCACACACACTCATGGAAGAATGCCATAATGAGGCACACACTCAAACTAGAAACATCATAGAGTATGTGTTTGAGCTTCTGAAGTCATGGTTCTGGTGCCTAGATATATCCATTGTAGCACTGCAGTATAATGCATGCACATGTACACAAATATTCACAGTATGTGCTATGCTCCACAGTGTGATCCTGCAGAAATCGTTGCAACAGGATCAGCAAGGGGAAGGGACACACATCCCCCCACCAATGCCTAGGTCACCACAGCCACAGTCCTAGGAGGACTCAGAAGAGGAACCCCCCCCCAGCTGCTTGTCCCTGTAGGCATGCTCAATATGGCCTTGCTTTGGCTAAGAGACTATGCAAAACATTCACTGATCACCCAGGGTCCTAATATCTTTCTCCTACTCACATACATATAGTAAAATTGATACCATGCAACTCGCACAACCGTTACCTCCCCATGTATTGGCTGTGTACTGCTTGCATCAGACAGAATCAGTTCTGAACTAAAGGTGTGTCAATTGCTGCATTTGCAAGGCAAGTCCTGAACCTATAGTATATTTTTAATAATATTATGACATATCCTTGTATTTCCTAACTTGCTACAGTAAGCAAGTAAGTAGTGGTGGATTTGTATAGAAAGTACCTTAACATGTGACACCAGACACTTATTTTACTTATATTTGTCCATTAATACTAAGTAGGCCTCAGGCATGAAAGATTCACACAGTCATACCTATACTGATGCTCCCTACATAGCCTCAGTTTAGCATAATACCTTTATACTGGTAAATCTTTAAAGACAGAAGTTAGAAAGTGATGATACACATTGCAGTTTCAGACTTCAGATTTGTTTACATCATAACAGTAACTGAGCTTTGACCCCCCCCAAAAGAGGAGTGTACCTTGTTCCTCCCATAACAGTAACTCAGCAGTGCTACCCCCAAAAGAACAGTATATGCATGTTTGTGCCATCTGACCTTGGCTGCATATCATGTTATTCTCAGTTAATATCCTCTCACATGTTAAGGTCAGTGGTATGGAATGGCTTACACATGGTATGTATTAGATAACTGATGAATGATCAAGAAACGCAGAAAGGTAAGACAGAGATGTATATTTATCAACATAATTATGAGAGGTTCTGGGATCACTAACTGCTCTATGTCCAAATTACACATACAAATCACAGCTTATGGTTTGATAGCAGTGTACATTCTGATGCAGTTGGTTGTGTGAAGAATTACTTCATTTCATTGATGCAAAGCTGTTTATGGAGAGGACTAAGGCATCCCTCCTGTTTTCTGAAGCTCTATTGGTGTGAGGGTTCAAATCCTAACATATGTAGAAATTTGTGATGTGTACTGTCAGTTTTTACTGTGCTTTTACAGATTTTGCATTGTTGTATCCTTCGGCTTTTTCCGGTTAGGGGTCGCCACAGTGGAACTCCGGTCCGGTAATGATTGGCAGTAGATTTTTACGTACCGAGTTGCCAGCCCTGACGCACAACCTTCAGTGAAGGTACACCCATTCATGCATGTCTCCACACAGAAGACGCTTTAGCTGAGAATCGAACAGGACAAAGTCTTACTGTGAGGCGACAACGCTACAGCAGCACCACCACTGCAGTAGATTTTGCATATGTGCCCTTTACTTTTATTATCTTTTCCTCTTTGAACTCCACTTTTGCAACATGCGCTACGTCCTGAAAAATAGTTTGGCTAAGCCTATCTAGTTTGCACGAAGTGTAATATTGCAGAAACAGGGAAAAACAGATTGCCTAGAAAGTAGACACCCAAAAATAGAAAATGGATTCATTCAATTAATGCTCTTAGCCATGGCAAAATGCCGGCCTGGTGTACAGATGGGACCAGGGTATAGTAACAAAGATTAGTAATGCAGCTCACATTTGCACACTGCTTCTCTATCTGCAAACAGGTCTATCTCACATGCATGTACACTTTAACCATCGTGCAAATTCAGTGTTTGTTGCACTATGGAATTGTATACATGATATTTTAATATTGGTGTTTATTGTCCATTTCCTTTGTATGACATAAAACTACATGTGGAAACATTGCAAAGTAAGGGCACAATATAATTATATGTCATATGTTTACAATACATCCATTTGTTCCTGCTGCCAACCACCCCAAACAACTACTACAACCCTGCGGTCTCTTTACTTTTTCCACACATATGTTAACCGCAATACAAAGTGTTATATGCTCTGTATTTATTCATGGACAGGGCTATTTCGTGGTGCTCACAGCCTTGCTCTGCAAAACTCAAATAGCCAAGTATGCTCAATAAGGGTACTTGGGTTGTTGTACAGCTAGACTTCCAAACAGCCTACTGCTATTAGGCTACTAGCCTCAGATACTGTGAAGCAATGTACCTATGCAGGCCTCCCAACCTCTTGTCTCCCACATGGCCTGTCAATGTCATCTACTATGAGTTCACCTGCAGTCCTGTCAAAATCAGACTTGTGCCGTGGTATGTGTGATAAGTACTGTGGTCTATAGACTGTGTACTTAGGGTTTCCATTCTCACTGCAGTCAACTGTGTGTGGTATGCATCTAGACAGAAGACCAGAAGTGGGTATCCCACAGTTACCTCTCCAATAGCTTGGATTGCCAGTTTTTTGAGAGTTTCACAAGCCTAAACATCCATTTCATGCAGGCCTCCCAACCTCTTGTCTTTCACATGGCCTGCCAATATATTCTACAATAAGTTCACCTGCAGTCTTGTCAGAATCTGACTTGTGCTATGGCACATGCCTTAAGTACTGTGTTCTATAGACTACATAGATAGGGGTTCTATTATCACTGCAGGCAACTGTGTGTGTGTCTACACAAAAAGCAGAAGTGTGAATCTCTGTTACTTCTCCAATGGTATGGCTTGCCAGTGTTTTGAGACTTGCACAAGCCTACACATCCATTTCATGCAGGCCTCCCAACCTCGTGTCTCTCAAGTGGCCTGCTGATGTCATATACTATAAGTTCGCCTGCAGTCCTCTCAAAATCAGACTTGTGTCATAGTGCTTGCATTAATTCCTGTGTTCTGTAGTGTGTGTACTTAGGAAGGGGTTCTCCTCTCACTTTAGTCTAATGTGTGTGTGTGAGCTGTTGCTGGACTTTACAGTGAGCCTTTTACAGCAGCCTGCAGGACACTGTTATCTTGTCTTGGACATGCACACGTCTGTCATTATTTGGTTATACAGTAAAAAATGAAGCTGCTGTGTACAAATATAAAAGTGAGAACCCAGAACTGGAAGACCACCCTCATCAGCCTAAACAAGCAAATAAGACAACTTGTGCATGTCTCAACCCAACCCTTACTTTTTTTTTTTTTTTTTTTTGGATTGTTTTTTATCCACCCCACAGCACAGTGGAGTAGGCCTGGCCCATGGGATCCACCTGCCCTCACCTAGCTATCCCAAGACCCAGCACATCTGAGCCGCGACATGGTAGCACCCCCTTGTGCTGCCCCTGAACTACCTGACCCCTATGGTACTTCTGCCCTGGAGGACAAGCCTGTGGGTAACTCTGAGCAGTGGCAGAGGGGGTGATTTTATCACACAAGAAGAATTGCCAGGGATGGTGCGTAGGATTGTGCACCACCCTATATGCACACGGCCATGCCAAATGGAAACACTGTTGTCCATCATTGTACTGAATAACACAAGGAGACGCAGACGTCAGACACTGCAGCAATTGGCGCAGTGAGGTGACAGTGATGACAATCCACTTTGTGAGGACTCTATTCTCACTGTTACCCAGCTTGATGTCCATGGGTTTGCGAGGTCCATACCCTTATCCCAACCATGGTGTGTGTTCATCCACCTCTTGTGTTCTTCACCATCTCTGTGTCTTGTCTTGTATGTCCTGTCAGCAACTGCTTCCTCACCTTACCTGCCCCAGACATACCTACATCCCTTCCCCAATATTCCCCTCTCTCTCTCCAAAAAAAAAAAAATGTCTCATACATAGCTCGCCATGTCACAAATGTGTCTACTTGATGCTCTTGATTCAGTCTAACTGGCTACACAACATGATTACATTGTTGTCACCTCTCTCTCGCTGGAGGTGACAGTCCAAATTCAGCTAATCTTCTGTACATATGATCGATTTTTCAGGGCACATTCTCAGTATATATCATATATTCACAATACATACTTGTGTTGTCCAACCCCCAAGCAATACAACCCTGGGGGCTCAGCATTTTATACACATATATATCAACCACACTGCAAAGTGTAACATATAATGTTGTGTGCTCTCTCATGGACAGGGTCAGTCTGTGGCAATAACAGCCTTGTTCTGCTAAACTCAAAAATCCAACTATGCTTAATAAAGGGTACTTGTATTTTTACACAGCTAGGTTTCTACACACCTAGGACACACACTACAGTTAGGCTACTGGCCTCATATGAACCTATGAATCTATGTGCCTCAC
The DNA here is from genome assembly GCF_019279795.1 of Protopterus annectens. Taxonomy (NCBI): domain Eukaryota; kingdom Metazoa; phylum Chordata; order Ceratodontiformes; family Protopteridae; genus Protopterus; species Protopterus annectens. The sequence continues at coordinate 151,981,401 of NC_056735.1, read as the reverse complement.
AACCTGTTGCCCCCCCCCCCCACGTGGCCTGCTGATATCATCTACCATAAATTCACCTGCACCTCTGTAAAAGTCAAACTTGTGCCATGGCACTTGCATAAAGTACCGAGTTGTATAGTCTGTATTTTTACGTAGCTGTTCTATTCTCACTGCAGTCAACTGTGTGTATTTGTGTGTGACAGATGCTACTTGACTTTACAGAGATCCTTTTACACCAGCATGCGGGACACTATCACCATATGTTCAACAGACAATGCTAATGTAATCAGCTATATCAGATTATTGCATATGCAACCATCCCACCAGGGCAGGGTTAGACACTGGCCTGGAACCCAGGCAGATGTTACCTTAGGTTCATAGGAGATTACTAGGTAGAGGACTGGTAACAGGTATGCTTTGGGGTATGTCTGGTGGGGATGAGGTTGTGAAGTTTGCCCCAGACTGATTGGTAGCATGTTGACTATGTCCTCAAGGTCAGTATGAGTGGTACCATCCACAACTAGTTAGACACAAAGTTGGCCCTTCACTTTTAGATTTCTGACATAGCTAAAGAATGTCTTCTGATTATTTTTAGCTAGGGGTGCTACTTTAGGTTTGTAAGTAGCTTTGAAGGACTTTTCAATATAGCTAATTTCCATGTTCAAGCTGTAGAGGGTGTCCTTCCTTTGCTGTGTCAGTTCCATCTTGTTCTTAGGCATTACTTTCTTCCACTTGTATAAACTATGTATGCTTGATGCCCACCAGGGTGGATTGTTTTCTGTGAGGAACCTGTTTTGATTCGTTCATGTTCAGCCAACTGTACACATTTGTATAGCTGTTTGTACAGGCCAGTTGTGTACTTTTATGTATAGCAGTCATTATTGACAGTCTTAGCATGGGGTTTGCAAGTCTTTATGGCATTGTTTAGGAGCTTATAGTTTGAGTTGGATAAATATTTCATTCTTTCTGCTCTTGAGGGGGTGTTCAGTATGATTGTGAATAAGACTGAATTGTGATCTGACCTGACCAGGGGGCCAACACACAAGGGTTAGTGCAGGGAACCAATATGTTGGTCAGTACTAAGTCTAGGACATTCAAGCCCCTTGTGGGTGCAAACCATCTGTTACACAGCATGTGTATTAACAAAGTCCAGGAACCTTAGAGGGTGTGTTTGTGCACATATATGACTCCAAATTAATGAAAGGATAGTTGAAATCACATATGACCAGGGTGTTTGTTTAGTGAATGACTTATTTAAGTCCACATAGGCAGAGTGGTACTCATGGTTCATGGTGGGGGACCTGTAGCTAATAATTATATGGAGGGGGTTTTTTACATAGAGTTAGTTGAACTTGGAGTAGCACTACGGAGTCATACTGTTTGATCAGTCTTGCAGTGTATTTGCCTTTAATGAAGATGTATACACCTCTGGCTTTGGTTCTTTCATGCTCGTTTTGATGTGTAAATGTGTGGTAGGTATTGTACCCTTGTATGGCCAGGGTGCTGTCTGTGGCCTTAAACCATGTCCGTGTGACTGCACACACATGGCCATCATCCATGTTAAGGAGTTCTTAAAGTGAGTGCAGTTTCTGAGTTACAGTTCTTGCATTTAGCAGCATAACCTTCAGTTTGTATGTAGTGGATTATTTCACGTTGGGACATTAGTTTTGACATTGCCTAAAAAGACCACTATGGGGGAGACAAGTACCTTGAATATAGTACAGTGAAGTACGTCTCCAGTCATTCACTGCAACAAAGACTATGACATAGTCATACTGGTACTTGTTGAGCGACTTGAGTGTGTGCGTAATCTGATGGAACCTGCCATGCAGCTGACTCTGATCTCTTCCTTGTTCAGCCTGGTGAGGGGGCATCTATGTGTCTCGCTATAGAGTCACTTATGAGCAAGACATTTGGTTTTGAGTTGTTTTGTTTGAGGGGCTTATTGGCTGAGAAACTGGTGTGTGTGTATTATGTGTATTGGATTCTGTTGGGTGTGCACTGTGTGCAGTAGGTTTGCACTTGAGAGGTCTCCAATCTTTAGTTAGGTTTCTAGTGAGTACCTCCACATATGTGGATTTATGTGTTGTGAGCTTATTTACAAGAGGTGTGTGCTGACAACATGTTTGATATCTGGTTTGTTATGTGAGAGAATTGATTCCAAATTCATAGTCTAGACACAGCTCTCACATGTTGTATTAGTTTGTTTTAGCAGTAACTGGTTGTCAGTATATATGAGGCAATTGCTCTGTTGCCACAGGAAGCCCATGTAAATTAGGTCGCCTGGAGAAATGGTGGGAAACTGTCCATTATGGAAGGTATATACACTGTAGTAACTAGTGGGGAGTGGGCTAGATGCCCCAGGTTCTGGTATAAGACTGACAAAATTAAGATTACAAAAATGTGTCAATGTTTCACAATGCACAACTAAATTGCTCTCAGAGCAGCAGTGCAAGCTCTGAGCAGCTACAGTACACTCAGTGCAAACACCCCAAAACACAACACTGGAATACGACACTTTCAGAATAACAGCCACACTAAGTCTTCAACCATCAATTCACAACTTAGAAGAATGTAGGCTATCCTCTGCCATAACCGTCTATACCACAAACCTTCCTAATGTAAAATAGCTGGTTTGGAGGCCAAGTGCTTAAACCATAACAAAGAGACTTGGAGCAACAGCCAGAATAAGCATTCAAGCAGCAATTCCCAGCTCAGAAGGGCAGATGCTACCCTCTCCTCCCACCAGAATGTAGACTACAAGCCTTCTTAATGTAAGACAGCTGGCCTGAAATAATAGGCTTAGAATAATAGTTACAATGTAATGTGATACCAGACAGATGACAGCCACATGTCTTTTAATCTACCCACATATATCATATCATGATTAGTAGACCCTGTGTTATCTTGATGAGAAAGCCCTGTGGTCTGTCCAGCTGTTGCATGTGTCTGGTGAGGTTCCTGCAAAAGAAGTCATTATATTGTTTTACTATATTGATGAGTTTGATTACAGAGTTGCCATACAGTCCTGAGATCTGAATGTGGTGGCGTGTCTTATGATGTGCACGATATGTATGTACTGGAAAACATTAAAAAGAAAGGTTATAAAGTAATGACACACATTGCATTTCCTGACTTTGCAACCTTTACAAGAGAATACACTAGAAATTGCTGTCATGATGGTGCTGTCCACTATATCATTTGGCAAGGCAAATATAACTGACAGGTACAATTATCAGTTCATCAACACAACTACATTAGTGCATAGTATATCTACATTTATGTACCCTGTATATCAGATACAAAGCTTTTGTATCCCTGAATCTAAAAGAGAGAATATGGGGATATGGCACAGTTATCACTTGCACAGGGTGCTGGGGGGCAGGAGGCCTAGGCTGACACAAAAAGTTGGTGAGTGTGTGTGAGGGAGGAAGGGAAGCAGACAGGCTGTGTGTGTGTCTGTAGGGATCCTCCATGTGAAAGTGGTGTGTGAGTCTGCGTAAATACAGCCAAACTCAATCCTAGCTCTACATTTTGGTATGTTGGACAGGTGTGAGCTGTGCATGGTAGAGGTGGCAGTTCACTGTTGTCACCCCCGATCATGAGAACTGGGTCTGCCAGGGGTTGCACTGGCACCTCCACACCCAAGGTCAGATGGAGTGTTGCTACCTGAGCATGATCAATGTATGCCTTCACATGAATGCCCAGGACCACAACCTCATAGCCTGCCACATGTGGGTGTGGACAGCACACTCTCCAGTGGACCAGCAGAAGTACTGCCAGTATGGGAGCATGATCGGGAATGGCCACATTGGTTGTCAGCAGATGTGGCTGACCTAAGCCCATGAGGAAGCCGTTCCCCTCTCAGCAGACGTTCTATCACAGACACTGGTTGTTCCATGACAGACACCACTTGGTCCATCACAGACACCCCTCATTCCATGTCATTCATCCAATCCAGGGAATCTGCAACACAGTAGAGACAGTCATGCATGTCAGATTGTGCCACAATCCTGAGCATTTGGAGTGCCTTTCTGAACATGCCTGTGCCTCCATGATGGTCCTCAACATACATTGTGTGACACGGGAAGAGACACCTGCAGCAGGTGGAGGAGAGATGGAGAATCCTGCTGCGTGGCACCTCACCAACACTTTGGCTATGACCAGACTCAACAAGCACTGAAGATGCAGCAGCCACACTTCCCTGCTCAATTACACCACCCTCCACCTGTCCTATATCTGTGGGCTCAGTGGAGTGGGTAGGCGTAGGCCAACTGGCTACGTCCGTGGAAAAAGAAGTGGGTGTCTGGATGTCAACCTCTGTCAGATTCAACCTCTGCCGCCCTGACTGTGCCACAGTTTCACCACTATCATCATCAGTGTCTGATGAGACACTAACATCAGGTGGCACAGGGCCCACACATCCACTGTCATGATCACCTGTGATAAAAAGGGAGGAACACAGGCATACATTAATACCTGCACTACTATGTGCAATATATGCTAAACAACTAACAGTGCTACCACTACTACAGACAGTACAGCAACACAGGTCTATATTAAATGTTCGAAGTCTTAAAACTTCGAATCTCATATGATTGACATCATATGAGTGAAGCTTTCAACAGAGATCGCCATAGGGAATTCTTCCTTCACTTCAATGTAGTGCGATCTCAGCGTTGGTATATTTAAGTAGCGGGGATGGGAGGTGCAGAAGTGTTCAGGTAGTTTTTTTTTGTTTTTTACTTTGTTTACATTTTAAGTTCGATGTTTGAAAACTTCACTCATATGGAGTCGACCATATGAGATTCGAAGTTTTCAGACTTTAAACTTATAATATAGACCCCCAGCAATACCCACAACAGACTGATCTGCATTATTGAAATAAATTGTTCATAGGTTCATAGGTTTATACTAAGCTATCTGCCCTAAGGCATTTATAAGCCTAGCCCAAATTATTGTGGCTTACGCCACCCCTTATATGAAAAAATACTGTGCCCATTAGTTTGTTGTGCCTCTGTCCAGCAGTGACACAGAGATGATTCCCGGGGTAAACCTACGATCTCCCATCCACAGGTCTAGATTTCTCTTGAACAGAGTCAGCGAGGTGCTCTGCCTCACATGGACCGGGATTTTATTCCACAGCATAGGGAGTCTCTGAGTGATAAATCTATCCCTCCAGCACGTCATATTTATATCCGTGCTAAGGTTTAAGTCGCTTGCTCTAGTGGTTTTGGTGGATTTGGACTTTTTGAGGTGGAGCATGTCCATTAATTCCGGGTTGGACATGGCCTTGTATGTCAGGCACATGTCACCTCTGAGCAGACGGTATGCGACTGAATAGAGCTGGAGTTTCTTCAATCTGGCAGCATATGACAGATTTTGGAGTCCCTTTATCCTTTTGGTGAGGAACTTTTGGGGTCTCTCCAATTGCTGCAGATGTCGGGTGAGATACATCCCGAATGGGGCATTGTACTCGATCATTGGTCTGATAAGTGAAGAGTACAGGGGAACAATGACCTCACTAGATCTGGATGTGAATCCTTCATGATCAGGTGGGCAATGTAGAAGGTCTTTCTAACCACTTTAGCAATGTGAGTGTCAAAAGAAAGGCCACTGTCAACCTGGGTCCCCAGGTCCCTAATAACCTCTTCTGTGCTTAGTGGATTGCCACCTATATGGTAGCTTGGGGTTACCTTGTTTTTCCCGAAGGGTATGACTATACATTTTTTGGCGTTTAACTTCAGGCCATGGCTCTGGCACCAGCTATCTGTTTCCGTGATTCCCTTCTGAAGGATATCCGTGTCCGATGCACTTTCCACTATGGCGCCCAGTTTGCAGTCGTCTGCAAACTTTGTCAGCCAAAGTCCTCCCATGTTGGCCGTACTTCTGAGAAGTAGATGCCAAACAATAGGGGGCCAAGGACCGAGCCCTGTGGGACACCACTTGTGACCGGCTTTGAGTCTGACAGCGCCAGCAACTCTAACCCTGTGGGTTCTGTCCTTAAGCCAGTTTGCAACCCATCTTGTGACATATGGGTTTACATTTAAGCTGGTAAGTTTTTCTACAATACCGAGTGGGGTATTGTGTCAAAGCCTTTGCAAGGTCAAGGTAGGCTGTATGGACTGCCTTTCCCTCATCAATGGCCTTGGTGACTGTTTCGAAGAAGTCGACCAAGTTCAAAAGGCATGATCTTTCCTTGACAAAGCCAAACTGGGTCGGGTCCAATGTCTGCAAGTCCCCTATATCTTTGTTTATGAGCTCCATTATGATCCTCTCCATAGCTTTGCAGACTAGACTTGTTAAGCTTATGGGGTAATTACCAGGGTCCGTGAGGCCGCCTTTGTGGAGTGGGACCACAGTTGCCGTCACGCCACTTCTTGGGCACGTATCCTGTGGTAAGGCTGAGATTAAACAGCTGCCTTATGTGCGGGTTTAATTCCTCATTTAGCTCGTGTAGCACACAGCCGGGGACACCATCCGTCCCATTGATGCTGTGTTTTAGCTTTAGAGAGCAGCTTTCACCTGCGCATTTGAGATGTCCGGGAGGCTACACTCGGCTGGGATAGTTATCTCTCCTTTAGGGGAGAGGGGTGAAGTTTGCACTGAACCTGCCTGCCAGTATGTTGGCAACGTCTGTGGGTTCAGTGATTTTTGTATCATTTTGGACTAATTCTGAGCATATCTGGGAGTTTCCACCCAGGTTCCTAACATAGCTGAAAAGGCCTTATGATTGTCCTTTGAATCCATGGCAATTTTTCTCTCAAAATTGGCCTTAGTTGATTTTATGAGTGCTCGTATTTTTTACTAATAATGATCAGGGGTGACTTCCTTTTATGGATTTTGTTCTATCATGTAATAGCTTTCTCCTCTTATTGTAAAGTTTGTTAATGGCTGGGGTCCACCAGACTGGACGTTTGCCCTTTGTGGAAAGAGTCTTGGTTTTATTTGGGATTGCCTGATCCATGCAGTCCTGGAGGTGTTCATAGAAGGCATTTGTAAGGGCTTCCGCAGCTTGGGTTGTGGTTTCCTCTGGCTCAGGGGCCTTGAAGGATACCACACCAGTCTTGAGTAGTGTGAAGTTTGCTTTAGAGAAGTTCTTCACTATGGTCTTTTTTGCTTGGGCTCACCATCTGCAGGTGGTTTACATTGCTGAATTACTGACTGTCCTGCAGTAAGTTAAGTAAGAGGTAAGGCCAACATCATCACATTTAACAGTAAGACAGGAGGTACTACATATACTCCTCTCAATCAGCATGATGTGTTACTTTAACAAGAATGTGGCTGACAACTCCAAATTGAGTTTATGACTGTACTAATATTCAGTCCCCCCAAAAACACGTGACACAGAAGTAACTTTTATTTCAATTGTTTTACTATACAACAGTATTGAACTGGTCATATAACAAAGCCTAAAACCACAATAATAAAAAAAAAAAAAAAGAAATAAAAAAGGAACAACAAACCAGTGACCACCAATTATTTTATTACTCCTGACGTCTCGGCCGCAAGCCTTCAAGAAAGATAAAAACATGAGAAATGTCCTATATATATATATATATATATATATATATATATATACACACACACTCACATATATATATATATATATATATATATATATATATATATATATATATACATGTATACTATAACTCATTATTCAATAAAACAATTAGTGCAACAATTAAAACATATTGAGACCTTTAAAGCAGCAAAATTACGATGTTCTTCATCTCACATTGCTGCAGTCCTTACATATGGGTAGTCCGCTGTCCTCGGTCGGCCCGAATACCAAAGTATTAGGCTGATGTCGGTCATGGCGCTCAGAACTGACATCAGAGCGTCAGGGTACAAAAGCGCATGACTGACGTCATATCCTCAGTCTTTTTTGCCGCATGGTCCGATGCAGAAGCAGCGTTGCAAGTGCCGTTCGGCGTTCTGAAATTTTTCGAGTTCGGAGTTTCAGACCGAATCCAAGTTGGCTAAGTACCCCGTTGGGGAATATTTTGGTTTTTTCTTGCCTCAGTTATTTACCGGATGTCAGAAAAAGTGAATAATTGTATTTCTTGTGGGAAACAGATACCGCATAGGGATTATCATTCTTTGTGTATTCCTTGTTTGGGTCCTGAGCACGACGTAGTCGGGTGTCGCTTTTGTGCTAGGTTTAATAAGCGCACCATTAAACGAAGGTTAGATTGCGCTAGGCTGGTCTTCGGTAAGCGGTGTAACTATAATATGCCGTCGGATACTCCGACGCCCGCTACCGCGAAGAAGCGCAAAGACAAAGCTGTAAAACCCAGACAGGATGAGTCGTCCGTTCCGGACGCCGGTTCTTCAGAGGCTTCGATGGAACCGGTGGTTCCGACGGAGGCTTCCCTTGAGTCTCAGGGGGAGACTTTGATTTTACAGGATGTGGCCTCTCAGGAGGCAGGTCAGGCTGAGGGGCTTCTCAGGTTACTATTCTCCCTTCCCTTCCTAAGGTGGTCAGGCCTTCTCCTTCTGTTTCTAAGGCTTCTTCCAAAGGCAGGCCAGGTTTGTCTTCTGCTGGTGTCAGTCCTAGTTCAGCAGGGTCTGTGCCTAAGAAGCACATGCTTAAAATGGCAGAAGATTTGATTACTCTGATTAGAGGTTCTATGCCCCCTCCTGATAAAAGGCCTAGGGTGGTGCCAGAGTTGGAAAGTTTGGATCAGGCCTCAGATGATTCAGAGTCTTCGGCTGAAGACTTACAGGATTTCACTCCTTATTCTGATTCTGATGCAGAGGATTCCACTCCTTCTGCTTCTCCCCCAGAAGATTTTTCTTTTTCAGAAACCCTTCACTCTATGAGAGAACATTTTAAGTGGGAAGGTCAGGATTTCTCTGATTCACGGAAGAGGCTTAGGGAATTTCTGTTTTTACCTCAGCATAGACCCTTGGCTATACCCCCTGTTTTGGATGTTGTTCAAGATGTGTTCTCAGAGGCTTCCCTTAATCCTGATTCTCTGCCTCCTGCGCCAGTTAAACCGGATAGGTATTACAGGGTGCCTGAAGCTCATAAATATCTCTACAAGAGTCCTAGGGCAGATCCTGAAACTGTTAGCCAGGGACCTAAAGGTGTCAGGGCCTCTGTTGTAAAAAATCCAGTTCCTCTAGATAAAGAGGCTAGAGCTTTGGATAGATGGGGTAAAAAGGTTTATACCTCTTCTACTTTAGCAATGAGGGCTTTGAATTGCCAGTTTCATATGTTGAAGTATCAGAATTTTCTCCTTACTCAACTAAAATCTAAGGTGGATGCTCTGGCAGAGGGCATAGAGTGTAAGGAATTACAGGATTTGGTACATGTTTCTGAACAGGTGGGTAAGCATTCTTTACAGTGTGGTTTTGATGCTTTACAGGCCTCTTCCAGGGTGGCTGCCACCGGTTCAGTTCTTTGCAGGCACGCCTGGCTTAAGGATCAGAATTTGTCAGACCATGTTAAGACCAGGATTTTGGATGCTCCTTTACAATCTGAAGTGTTGTTTGGTCCACCTGTGGAGTCTGTCTTGAAGAAAATGGAAGACAAGGCTAAGTCTATGCAGACTGTTAAAGATTTTTTGCAGGTGCAGCCTCCAAAGTTTAGTAGAAATTGGCCTACTAAGGGGTGGACGTATCCTTCCTCTGATTCTCAGTCTAGGGGTAGATCTAGGCGTGGTAGGGGCAGAGCTCAGAGTACCTTCAGGCCTAGAACATGGAGTTCACCTGCACAATCTTCGAGTGAGGGCAGGGGCCAGTCCTTTCGTAAACAGGCCCAATGACCTGCATTTTCAGCTGCCAGATTCTTCTTGCATGGCAGCACCTTTGGGAGGAAGACTGGCACTATTCAAACAAAACTGGCTTTTAATCACCCAGGACAAATGGGTACTGGACATTATACACCAAGGTTACAAGTTTTATTTCCATACCTTGCCTCCTTTCAAAGGCATGCCAGACGTTCCTCCTCAGCAAAGGCTAGAGGCTCACAAGCAGATTACTTCACTTCTTCAAATAGGAGCTGTACAACCGGTGCCTCTGTCAGAAGTGGGCCTAGGATTTTATTCTCGCCTGTTTCTCGTCCCAAAGAAAGGGAACACGTGGAGACCGATTTTGGATTTATCTATCCTCAACACATATCTGGACATTCCAAAGTTCAAAATGTTGACGTTACAACAGCTTTTACCTCTGCTGGGCAAAGATCACTGGATGGTAACTCTGGATCTCAAAGAGGCTTATCTTCATGTTCCTATCAGGCCCAGTTGCAGAAAGTATCTGCGTTTTCGGGCTGGGGCTTTTCATTATCAGTTCTCTGCATTGCCCTTTGGTTTATCTACTGCGCCCAGAGTGTTCACAAAGGTTCTGGCTCCAGTGATAGCCTTCTTCAGGTTGAGAGGAATTCAAATTTATCCTTATTTGGACGATTGCCTGATTCTGGCTCAAGACAAGGACGAACTTCTTCATCATCTGCAGAATGTGATGGCAGTGTTAAGATGCCTAGGGTATTCTGTGAACGAAACAAAGTCCAGTCTAGTACCCTCTCAGGGCATGTGCTTTCTTGGTGTGAGACTGAATACAGCAGCCCAGATGGCCTTTTTGACCCCGGACAAACAAAAGAATCTTTCCCTTTACTTCCATCAATTGTCTCTTCGGTCCAGGCTGACTGCAAGGACAGTCCTTCAAGCCTTGGGGTTCATGGCATCTTGTATTCTAGTGCTTCCCAGTGCCAAACTGCATATGAGGAAGCTTCAATGGTATCTCAAAAATGTATGGACACAACACTGCCAAGATCTGGACACTGTCATTCAAATAATACCTTGCATTCAAAAGGAATTTTTGTGGTGGGCTCAGGAATGTCACCTAAACAAGGGACTCTCTGTGACCCGGCCAGAGGCGAGTCAGATTCTAATGACAGATGCCTCAGACAAAGCTTGGGGAGCACATCTCAATGGAAAATGGGTACAAGACACGTGGCCTGCCAGACTTCAACATTTGCATATCAACTTGAAGGAGATGTTAGCAGTCCAGTTTGCATTGATGGCTTTCAAGGATTTACTTTTCCCAGGACAGGTGTTGATTCAAACAGACAACACAACTGTCATGTGGTACATCAACAAGCAAGGGGGAACACATTCATACCCGCTTTGCAGACAGGCAATGATTTTGTGGGAGACTGCTCTCAGTTTACAGCTAAATCTTCAGGCAAGGTTTCTGCCAGGAGCACAGAACTCCTTAGCAGATGTGTTGAGCAGACAGATAGTGGATCCCCACGAGTGGAAATTGGATCCTCATGTATTTCGAAAGTTGATAGTGTTATGGGGGACTCCAGACATAGATCTGTTCGCTTCTCCTCTAAATTACCAGTTGCCAAAGTTTTGCACAAAAAGGTTTCATCACACAGCTTGGAGGGTGGATGCTCTGTCATTCAGTTGGAGCAATCTTCATGTCTATGCCTTTCCACCTCTGCCTCTCCTCCCAAAGGTACTCTTGAAGGTCAGACAAGACAAGCCATCCATGATTTTAATAGCTCCAGATTGGCCTCGACAACACTGGTACCCACTGCTGAGAAGTTTGGTACGGGAGCCTCAATGGCCTTTGCCTTCAATTCCTCACCTTTTGACTCAGGAGGGCAATCGCTTGTTCAATGTCAAAATTCAGTCTCTGCATCTAACAGCCTGGCATATTCTGTTCTAGACCCTGGAGGGTCTCAACTTCCACAACAAGTTTTGAATGTTATTTTGGAGGCCAGAAGGCCTAGTACAAGGAAAGTGTACGCTGATAAATGGAGGAGGTTTTTTATTTGGAGCAAAGCAAAGGACTTTGATGTTTCCAAACCTGATTTAAGTGTTTCTCTTCAGTACCTTACTGAGTTATTGGACAAGGGTTTGTCTTTCTCCTCTATAAAGGTTCATGCTGCAGCCATTTCTGCTCACTATGACTGTGACCCTCCATTATTCTCTCATCCTTTGTTTAAGCAATTTCTTAGAGGGGCAAAGAACATAAGACCTCCACGTAGAGCTCCTACTCCTGCTTGGGATCTCAATTTTGTGTTGGAGAAACTCACTCTACAACCTTTTGAGCCTGCAGCTGCTGCCGAATTGAAGTTTTTATCATGAAAGACTGCTTTTTTGTTGGCCATTACCTCTGCGAGAAGGGTTTCTGAATTACAGGCCCTTATGGCAGTTGAGCCTTTCCTGATTTTTCATAAGGATAGGGTATCTTTGCGTACAAATCCTACCTTTATGCCTAAAGTGGTTTCTAGTGTGGCTTTAAACCAAACTATTCATTTGCCTACTTTTTATGCAAACCCCCAAAATAAAGGGGAAAAGATTTTGCACACCTTGGATATTCATAGGCAGTTGCGTTATTATTTGAGCAGAACTAAAGGGTTCAGGCAGTCTCAGCAGTTGTTTGTTTCTTTTGCTTTGGGTTCTCAGGGAAAACCTGTTACAAAACAAACTATTTCAAAGTGGATTGGTTTTTGTATTGCTTTCTGTTATTCCCATCATGGTAAGGAGATTCCGGCTGGAATCAGGCCTCATTCCACTAGGGCTACTGCCACTTCTACAGCCTTTTTAAGGGGGGTAGCTACTAAAGATATTTTGGAAGCAGCTACTTGGAGTTCAGTGCATACTTTCTCAAGACATTACCACCTTCCACTTTATTCTAAATCTAGGGCTGGATTTGCCACTGCAATTTTGCAGGGCATTTTGGCAGCTCCTAATGCTTTATGATTTTGCCAACCTCCCTTTACCTCTGCTTTGGGATTCTACCCATATGTAAGGACTGCAGCAATGTGAGATGAAGAACATAGTACAGTTTTGTACCTACCATAAATGTAGATGTTCGAAGATCCACATTGCTGCAGTCCAATTTACCCTCCCTCCTTCCCCACTGTAGTTTTGGGTGGTTGTTTGGTTTGGGTTGTAAATACTGTTTGCACATAGGTGGCTAGATGTTGTTTATGTTTTTTGGTTATGGCCTTTGTTTTTAGGGCCTTCTGACATCTGGGGCAAGAAAAGACTGAGGATATGACGTCGGTCATGCGCTTTTGTACCCTGACGCTCTGATGTCAGTTCTGAGCGCCATGACCGACGTCAGCCTAATACTTTGGTATTCGGGCCGACCGAGGACAGCGGACTACCCATATGTAAGGACTGCAGCAATGTGGATCTTCGAACATCTACATTTATGGTAGGTACAAAACTGTACTTTTTACAACATTTTCCAATTAAATTCTGAATTCATGCCCTTAGGGCTTAAAGTGTCAAACTTAAGAATGTAAAGTGCTTCTTTATAAAGTAGGATCTGAAGTAGGAGATTCATTTGTCTGCAACCTGTGGGTTATGGATCCGATATCGGATCCGAACCGGCATGGTTTATCCAGCTATGGATCCGAACTCCTAGCTCCTCCCCTCACCCATAATGCCCTGCTCTCCCTACATGACCTCAGATCTAGTTTGCCGCGCTGGTAACCAGGTCTTGGATTCTGAGCTCTTCGGCTAAGTGATTTTTGTATTTAAAGAAAGCATTAAATTTAGTAGTTGTTGTGTTTTTTGAGTGATTGTATTAGGTTCCCTTTTATAATTTGATAGTTTCAGCTTAAAATTTTTAATTTTAAGAACTTTTAGTTTATACCCTCCCCTCGCTGGTCGGAGTTTCTGTGTGAGTGTATTGTGTGGGGCCTTGTGTGTGTGTACTAATTTAGTACCAGTTTCTCTGCCTTTTGTTTTTTCTTTAAAAAAAAAAAAAAAAGACTTTATTATGTCAGAAGCCCCTAAGGCAATTTTCTCCAAGTGCTCCGAGTGTAGCCATAAGCTATCCCCTGCTAATGGCCACACTCGGTGCGTTCGATGCCTTGGGGTTGGACACCTCACTTCTGGATGTTCCATTTGTGCAGGGTTCAACCCCAGGGCATTGAAGGAGCGGAGGTCGAAGCTGGTCCTGGCGGGACTTCTACCCCCGGACTCGGCTCCCGCTCCTGTGGTGGGTACCGTGGCCTCGGTTCCCTCCTTGCCTGCTCCCCCTTCTCCACCTGGAACTCAACCTCCCGCTGCTGGGTTGGAGGAGAGAGAGGCAAGAAAAAAGGATCGGATTGAGAAGCACCACAAGCGGCGGGCCGAGACCTCCGTTTCGGCCCCGCCAGCTAAGCGGCTTCTCCGCCTCCTGCTACTGCCCCCTCGGCTCCGGTCTCCGGTCTGTTTTTCACCGGGGGCCTGAGGAGGAGGAGACCCGATCTCCATCGAGGCTATCGAGGAGGCACTCTAGGCCTACCTCGGTAGCCTCTTCGAGATCCACGTATAGCCTTTCTGATGCCGATCTGGACCGGATGATGAGAAGGTTCATCCAGGCCCAGATGCAGATGGGAGTGCTCCTGCCCCCCCCCCTCTGGGGGGGAGCTCGACCCCATTTTTCAAGCCTATAGCTCCTTCTCCGACCCGCTACCCGGGTTCGGAGCGTTTGGAGCTGGGCAGCTTCGGAGCCGGGGGTGGATCGGCTCCGATAGTACTAGGTACTTCGGATCCGACCCTGCCCTCGAGTGTTTCGGATCCGACCTCTCGGAGCCTGGCTCCGAGCTTCGGATCCGGGGGACTCAGTGTGCCTTCAGTGCCGTCTGTGTCGGAGCGCACTGGCCCCTCGGATCGGAGTGTCTCGGGGCCGGCTCCGATCCACTCCTCGGATCCGAGGGGGAGCCGACTTTCGGATCCTTTGGTCTATGCTGGCTCCCCCTCGGCTTTTGATGTAGTGGAGAGGGCTCTGTTGAGGGCTTCCGGACCCCCGGCACTTGCTTTGGCTCCTTCCCACGCCCCATCTGCACTGGGTCAGGCTTCCACCATCCGGCCACTGGGACAGCCCGCTCCAATGCCCCAAGCTGTTCCATTGGATCAAGACACTGCTTGCGAGGGCTCCTCGGACAGCCCCCCCGAGGAAGCACCTCGCAAGCATACGTGTAAAAGGAGGCACATAGACTCCCCCGAGTCTTTAACGGAAGACATGGATTTGGATGAAGGGGAAGGCTCCCCAAGGTCACCCCCCAAGGATGTCTCCTTTGGAGACATCATGGAAATGCTTCGCATAAGGGGTGGGTGGTCTGCCCCCAAGTCTTCCTCGGACGAGTCTGTGTTCTTGGAGGCATTCGAAGCGGGCCCGTCTACCTCTTGGGTGTCCCCTCCTGCCGACCCCCTGGTGGACCTTATTACCATTAGGGCGTGGAAGGAACCGGACACCGTGGAGCCAATCCCCAAAAGACCAGACCAAATCCTTAGCCCCCCTGCAGACCATGCCCACTGGAGTAAGGGGCCTCTGGTAGATGCCATGTTGACGGCAGCAGCCACCAAGAGGGAACTCGCTCGGGAGAGTCCCTCGGTCCATCCTCCGAGCAAGGAGTCTTGGATGATGGACCGCTTGGGGAAGCAAATGTTTAGTTCAGCGACCTTCTCAGTGAGGGCGCTCAACTACTTGGCACATGTTATCAGGATGCAGCACGATCTTATTAAAGAATACGCTGCATCCCCCCCAGAGTCCATGTCGGAGGAGGACAAACTTTTGCACTCCACCCGTATGGCCACTCTTCGGTCCATGACGAATACCTCTATGCGGTTGCTGTCCCATGCTACTGAGGGAGCCGCTAGAGCTGCAGGAGTAGGCCTAGTCACGAGATGTCAGGCCTGGCTCCGACATTGCGATTTCACGGAGCCCTTTAAGGCGTCCTTCGCGAACGCCCCTTTTGATGGTTCTACCCTTTTTGGCAAAACGGTTCGCGACACCTTGACCCAGAGCAAAAAGGACAGGAAGACGCTGTCTGCCGTCGAAATCCGCTTCTCTGTGCCCCAGAGGTCCTACTCTAGGAACCAAAAGGGCCAGAATAAGATGTGGTTACGGAAGTCGCAGCAATCCCAACCCGCTCCGGACAACCAGTCCTTCCGTGGCAGAGGAGGACAGGGAGGACGCCGCCCCAGGGGCAGAGGGGCTCCCAGGAACTTCGGGTCCAGAGAACCTTTCTCTGAACGGCCTGCGCAGCAACCCTGAAGGGTTGCCTGACTGCTCCACTCTGGAGGCAGTCGGGGAACGTTTTTCGGAGCACCTAGCGGCATGGGAGTCCATAACATCAGACCGCTGGGTCCACCGCATTATATCCAGAGGATACAAGATCCCCTTTCATCACATTCCAAAATTAAAATCCCTCCCCGACGTTCCACCCGGTCAGTGGGAGGCCGCTTCGGCAGAAATTGGCCATCTGCTGGGGAAAAGAGCCATCCAGCCCGTCCCCCCCGACCAGATCAGATCAGGGTTCTACTCCAGGTTCTTTTTAGTGCCAAAAAAGATGGGGGACCTAAGACCAATTTTAGACCTGTCCCTGCTAAACCTGGCAGTTCCCAAGGAGAAGTTCCGGATGGTCACCTTACAATCCATCTTCCCCCTTCTGGGAGAGAATCACTGGATGTGCTCTATAGACCTCAAGGATGCGTACTACCACATACTAATGGACAGACGTTCCAGGAGGTTTCTTCACTTCCGGCTGGGAGCCAGTCACTACCAATTCAGGGTCCTTCCCTTTGGTCTCACCACAGCCCCCAGGGTGTTCACCAAAGTATTAGCAGTGGTTGCGGCCCACCTGAGGCTTCAGGGGGTGCAGGTCTTCCCGTACCTGGACGACTGGCTTCTTACCGCCCCAACAAGGCATCTACTATCATTGGCGCGAGACTCCTTTCTTCATCTAGCTCCCCGCCTGGGCATCACGATAAATGTAGAAAAATCCAACCTGGCCCCTACTCAGTTGATAGATTTTATAGGTGCCAGGTTAGACACAAGGGAGTTAAGAGCCTTCCTCATAGCCGACAGAGTTCAAAATCTGCGACTCCAGGTGCGGGCCATCCTCCACTCCAGCTCAGTTCCGGCGGAATTGGTCCTGAGGGCTCTAGGGTCCATGGTGGCAGCGATATCTCTTCTTCCACTCGCCAGGCTCAACATGCGGGTCCTTCAGTGGACGCTTCAAGTTCAGTGGTCTTATCTTGCTTTACCTCTGCATCATCCCATTGCGATCAGCAAGGCTTGCAGGCGGTCCCTCTTGTGGTGGCTCCACTCACAGGATCTCCACGAGGGCTGCCCCTTTTGTGCTTCTCCCCCTCTCGCCACGGTGACCACGGACGCCTCCCGCCTCGGGTGGGGGGGCATTTTGCAGGCCGGACGGTCCAAGGCACGTGGAACAACTCAGAGACCTCCCTGCATATCAATGTTCTAGAGATGAGGGCAGTGCTCTTGGCGTTGCGAGCACTTCAGGCCTTTCTTCCCCTGGGGACAATTGCGATTCATTCAGACAACATGTCTGCGGTCTGGTACATCAACAAACAGGGGGGAACCAGGTCTTATCCCTTATGTCGAGAAGCCATGAGAGTGTGGGAATGGGCGATCTCCACCAACCGCTTTCTCATCGCAACGCACATTCCGGGTCAGTCCAACATCCTTGCGGACAATCTCAGTCGCACCATTCTCTCCCCAGTACGAGTGGTCTCTCAATGCTCAAGTAGCGAAACGTATCTTCGCACGGTGGGGAACTCCTTGTTGCGATCTCTTTGCGTCTCCCTTAAACACCAAGTGCGACAGTTTTTTCGCTCTAATCCCTCCCACAGAGGATTCCCCGAGAGACGCTCTGGTGCATGCTTGGCCTCCCGGTCTTCTCTACGCTTACCCCCCTTTGCCTCTGATTCTCCAAGTTCTTCAGAAAGCCTCTCGGTTGGGGTGCAGAATGATCCTCATTGCCCCATTCTGGCCTCGACAGATCTGGTTCCCTTACCTAAGGTCTCACTCAGTGAATCCTCCTTGGATTCTAGATCCCATCCCGGATCTGATATCGCACCCATCGAACCTACCAACTCCGAATCTGGACAACCTGAAGCTAACTGCTTGGCTGCTCCAGTTCCACTCCTAATTAGGACTCCCGGTATCTCGTCCCCTGTTAAGGCCATCCTGGTAGCGGCTCATAAACCATCTACCAGGAAAGTTTACCGCAGTAAATGGAAATGCTTCTCCATTTGGGCAGAGCTGCAAGGTCTAGATCCCTTCACGGTTCCCCTTCCTCTGGTGCTAGACTTCCTAACCACTCTTTTTAATGATGGTGCCAGTAGTTCCATGGTCAAAGTGCAGCTTGCGGCCATTTCTCACTATCATGTTGGTCATGACTCTGGATCACTTATGTCTGCCAAATTGTGTAAAATCTTCCTGAAAGGCACCTTTCTCCTTAGGCCCCCAGTCAAGCAAGCGGTTCCTCCTTGGGATCTGTCTTTGGTTCTTCAGGCCTTGACCGCTCCCTCCTTTGAGCCTGCAGCCACAGTAGATCTTAAATTTTTATCCCTCAAGACTGCTTTCTTAGTAGCCATTACTTCGGCCAAAAGAGTCTCGGAACTTCAAGCCTTATCCATCAAGCCTCCTTACTTGGTCTTCCATCTGGACTGCGTATACCTCAGGACCAATCCCTCATTTCTTCCTAAGGTAGCTTCAGAAGCAAACATTAATCAGTCCATTAACCTCCCTGTTTTCTTTCCTAAGTATCAGAACAAGGGTGAATACAAGCTGCATTCCTTGGATGTTCACAGGCAGCTTCGTTTTTATCTTAACAGGACAGCTGGTCATAGGCAATCCGACCAGTTGTTCATTTCCTTTGCCAAATTCAATCTGGGTAAGCCAATTTCCAAAGTCTCCTTGTCACGCTGGATTTCGCAGTGTATTCTTCTAGCTTACCAAGCTTCTGGGAGGCCCGCACCGGAGGGAGTCCATGCCCATTCAATTCGGTCAGTTTCTACCTCAGCGGCCTTTAAGGCTAGGATTCCTCTGGATGACATTTGTTCAGCAGCCACTTGGGCTTCATCCCATACCTTTATTTCTCATTACAAGCTGGATATCACATCTAGAGGTAGAGCATCCTTTGGCTCATGGTGCTCGAATATCCTTCCATGACAGCCGCCCAAGATTCAGGTAGCTGGGGACTCTGTCCCACAGGTTGCAGACAAATGAATCTCCTACTTCAGATTTAGAAGTTATGTACTTACCATAACGTTCCATCTGAGTAGGTGGATTCATTTGTCTGCAACCATCCCGCCCTCCTATCCCCCTGGCCTTGTCAGTTTCCTGCATATTTTGTGTTACCGCTTTCCGGGGTATTTTGATTCAGGGCAAACTTGATCTGAGGTCATGTAGGGAGAGCAGGGCATTATGGGTGAGGGGAGGAGCTAGGAGCTCGGATCCATAGCTGGATAAACCATGCCGGTTCGGATCCGATATCGGATCCATAACCCACAGGTTGCAGACAAATGAATCCACCTACTCAGATGGAACGTTATGGTAAGTACATAACTTCTAATTATTTTTCATACAAGAATCCAAGGGAACTTTATTAATTCTTTCTAAAACTGTGCCCTGTAAACCTGTTACAGAACTCTGATGTGCATTTTGAAAATGCACTGCTACTGAACTAGATTCTTTAACATTAATTACGTCTCTGATATGTTCCAACAATCTCACTTTGAAAGCTCTCTCTGTTTGTCCAATATAAACCTTGTCACAAGGGCACTTCAAGGCATAAATAATGCCTTCTGTACTACATTTAAAACTACCTTTAACATTGAATTTCCTTCCATTAATATATTCAAAAACTATTAGTGACATATTTACACGCGTTACACTTTCCACAAATCTGAGTACCTACATAAGAAATAATGAGATCTAAATTGGCTGGGGGCATGATAAATTTACCTTTAACATATTTTTCAAACTTCTGCCCACCCTATAAGACACTTTAAGTCGCTTAGAGAGCCATGGATGCATTTCCTTTTTATATTGCAGATAATTACAATAATATTTTACTAATCAAAATACCACTAAAACAACTGTACACAGTTGTAAAATATATATCCATTTCAGAATGTCCTAAATTACAATCATATTTATATGGCTTAACTAAACTCCCACTATACTTGTTATTAACTTTAGATACTGCCTGAGAAATAACTTGGATTACTGTACCCTCTATAATAAAACATATTACTATTTTTTATAATTTCCTCCTTTAATTTGGAGTCAATATTACATAATCTATGTATCCGTATTAACTCACCATAAGGTAAAGAATCTACTGTGTGTGGTGGGTGACAACTTGTAACGTTTAAATAGTAAATATTCCCCTCAAATTTTCTATGTACTCGAGTATGCAGTCCTAAAGGACTGGAAATATCCAAATCCACATCTAAAAAATAGACCGTTTTTCCCCTCTGTATACCATCAAATTTCAGCTCAAATCTATTTATCTGTAAGCTATCAATAAAATTATCCACTTAATCCTCCCTCCCACATAAAAAAATGAGGTCATCAATGACTCGAGCATAATATTTAACAAACTTATTGTAAAAACTAGCTTTGTATATATACTCATGCTCAAATAAACCCATGTTTATATTTGCATAGGAGGGGGCAAAAGCTGCCCCCATAGCTGTGCCTCGTTGTTGAAATATCTCACCATTAAATTAAAAAAATGATTGGACAACCAAAAATGTAACAGTTCCAAAATGAATTCAGTAGCAGGGCATTCTCCAAGAAAGAAAATCTAACAGCCTCCATACCAAATACATGTGAAGTAAGTTAAGTAAGAGGTAAGGCCAACATCATCACATTTAACAGTAAGTAGGTACTACATATACACCTGTCAATCAGCATGATGGGTTACTTTAACAAGAGTGTGGCTGACAACTCCAAACTGAGCTTATCACTGTACTAATATTCAGTCCCCCCAAAAACACATGACACAGAAGTAACTTTTATTTCAATTGTTTTACTGTACAACAGTATTGAACTGGTCATATAACAAAGCCTACCTGGAACTGAGAAGGAGGTGCACCCACATCAGTGACATATTGTGGGCCACTTTGCTGTGAGTTGTCCTGTTGCAGAAGATTCACCAGGAATTTCTCATTGGGGGTGAGAGGTGGTTCTGCAGCAAGCCCACCCCAGGTTACCCTCTGGTCTCAGGCAACAGCAGTTGCATGCCTCCATGCAGATGTGAGCATTTCAGTGGCCCTGTGATGCACCTGCTCAAAAGTACAGCTGTGGCTGCCACGGCATTTATGTTAGCAACTGTTTGCTGCCATATTCTCAGCCTCTCTGGCATATTGGAATGAGCCCTCTCAAGAGAAAAGTGCCATATTGACAGAGCACATCCACTATGATTGTATTTTCTGCCTCACTGAAGGGGAGGGGTCTGCACCTCAATGACATTATCGGTCCTACAACACAGTAGAATGATAATAATAATAATACACATAACTATCACATAACTTCAGAGTAACTGTTACCAGATAAAATAGTTAAGGTAGGCAGTCAGTAATACTTACTGGAAAAAACAGAACACATACAGCATATGTGAAATACTAACAACAGGTAGGATGCAAAACAAGGAAAGTAGCAAGGGCAACATGTCCTTGTATGTGTCATAGCAGTAACTCAACTGTGCCCCCCAAAAAGAACAGTCCATTCTAGTTTGTGATACAACAGTAACTTCTCTTTGCTCCCATCCACTAAAGAACAGGCACATGAACCATTTTGCTAATAAAACACATTTGAAATGCTAAACATGCATTCAAAGGACCTGTCCCTGAAACACTTATACATACGTATCACACAGCTTACTATTTTCATGTATTGTCAATCATTTGTATATCTGAAATGGCTTGACAAACATGGCCGTTCCATCAGTATGCTTCTAACTAATGCATACAGATAGTGTAAAAGGCTTTGCATCACATTATTCATTAATGTAGTCCAGCATATGCATTATGTAGGTAAAAAAAATGGCTGGATACCTGCTGGAGTTCAGTACTCCTCTGTAAAGATAGCTTGGGAAATATTTTGCTTTGTTGAACATGTGGCAAGTATTCTCACCATCAGTTTGGCTAGCTACACATTTGCCTTTTTAATAATGGAGTAGATTATTAATGGACTGCATCTGTCTAGGCTGTGTTACACAGATGCTATTTACAGCATAAGCAGCTGAATTGTTTGCTAATCAACCAATCCGATGGAGATACTCAAGAAGTTATAAAGCAACCATTTAGATTCCATGTTGGTTTTTCCTGTGGATTTTAAAAGTAGTGTAGTACAGACACAGAAAGTCTACACAGGCAGAATGTTAGGAGCTGCTGCTTAACTCAATTTATATGTGCTACAGGCAATGCTGTTGCTGCTGCCAAAAGGTCTAGGCCAAGACAGAGAAGAGTTTCAGGCCACATTTAGCTTATCACAACATACATGACATGGACATTGTAGAGTGCTACATGGTTGACAGGGACACAATACAGGAGCTCTGCGATTTCTGCCAGCCTCAACTGAGAGCCACAGCCTTTACCTCACCATGTGTTGGCTGTGTACTGCTTACATCACAGTCAGTCCTGAACAAACACTGTGTCAAATGCTGCATTTACAAGGTAAGTCTTGAAAATGTACTGTATTATATTATAATATTATGACATGTTCTTGTGTTTCATCACTTAGTACGATAAGCAACTACAAGGCGGGAGATTTGTACCGAAATTAATGTCATGTGTGACAGCAGAGAGTTATTTGACTTGTATGTGTCCATTAGGAAGTAGTAGCCTCAGGTCTCAAAGATTCAGGCATTGATATTGCCCCCAAAGTAGTGATCACTGCATGCCCTCAGTTTAGCACCATACATTTGAAATGGGAAACCATAACAGAGAAGTTTGAAAGTAATGAGAGACACAGCAGTTTCTGGCTTCATCACAATCACAATATCAAACAGTCAGGATGCAAAACAAGGAGAGTAACAAGAGCAACATAGCCTTGTTTGTGCCATAACAGTAGCTCAGCCTGGCTTCACCCCCCCGAAAGAACATTGTACTCTTGCATGTTCCATGACAGGAACCCAACTTTGCTCCCCACCCCCAAAATAGCAGTCTATGCTTGTTTGTGGCATCCAACCTTCCATTAATTTGATGGCAACTGCATACCATATTGTTCCCAGTGAATATCCTCATACATTTTAAGGTAAGTGATGTAGACTGGCTTACACACTGCATGTCTCTGAGTACTGGTCAAATAACAGATGCTTACACACTGCATGTCTCTGAGTACTGGTCAAAAAATGGATGAATGACCAAGAAACAAAAGGTAGGGCACAGCTGTATATTTGCAAAGAATAATCATAGCAGGTTGTGAGATCAGTAAATGCACTACATCCAAATCTATTTCCTAGAATACATTTACAAATAACAGGTCACATCTTTATATCAGTGTACATTCAGTTGCACTTGGTTATGTGAGGAATTAGATCATATATTTAGGTTCATAGGTTCATAGGTTCATACTAGGCTATCTGCCCGAGGGCATTTATAAGCCTAGCCCATAGTTTTGTGGCTTACGCCTCCCCTTTAGGTAGGAGAAACTATGCCCATTATTTAGCTGTGCCTCTGTCTAGCAGTGACACTGAGGTAACCCCTGGGGTGTATCTGCGATCTCCCATCCATTGGTCAAGATTTCTCTTAAACAAGGCCAGCGAGGTGCTTTGCCTCACATAAACCGGGATTTTGTTCCACAGCATAGGGAGTCTTTGGGTGATGAATCTATCCCTCCAGCACCCTATTAATAACCGTGTCTAGGTTTAAGTCTCCTGCCCTTGAGGCTCTGAGGGATCTAGATTTTTTGAGATGAAGCATGTTCATCAGGTCTGGGTTTGACATTGCCTTGTATGTCAGGCATAGGTCCCCTCTGAGCAAGCGCACGCAACTGAATATAACTGGAGTTCTTTCAGTCGGGCAGCATAAGACAGATTTTGAGACCCTTTATCCTTTGGTGAGGAACTTTGTGTGGCCTCTCCAGCTGCTGCAAGTGTCGGGTCAGGTACATTCCGAATGGGGCATTGTACTCAATCATTGGTCTGATGAGTGATGAGTATAGGGGGACCATGACTTCCCTTGATCTGGATGTGAATCCCTTCATGATAAGGTGGGCAATGTAGAAGGTCTTCCTAACCACTTTAGCAATATGACTG
Source organism: Protopterus annectens (assembly GCF_019279795.1). NCBI lineage: Eukaryota > Metazoa > Chordata > Ceratodontiformes > Protopteridae > Protopterus > Protopterus annectens. The sequence continues at coordinate 151,957,379 of NC_056735.1, read as the reverse complement.
TCGAATGAAAGGCTACTGTCAACCTGGGTTCCTAGGTCCCTAATAACTTCTTCTGTGTTCAGGGATTGCCACCTATTTGGTAGCTAGGTGACCTTATTTTTCCCGAAGGGTATGACTATGCATTTCTTGGCATTTAACTTAAGGCCATGGCTCTGGCACCAGTTATCCGTTTCTGTGAGACCCTTCTGGAGGATATCTGTGTCGGATGTGTTTTCAACCACGGCACCCAGTTTGCAGTCATCTGCAAACTTTGTCAGCCATAACCTCCTGTGTTTGCTTGTACTTCAGAAAAGTAGATGCCAAACAAGAGTGGGCCCAGGACTGAGCCCTGTGGGACACCACTTGTGACAGGCTTTGAGTCTGACATGGCACCAGCAACCCTGACCCTGTGTGTTCTGTCGCTCAGCCAGTTTGCAACCCATCTTGTAATGTATGGGTTTACATTTAAGTTGATGAGTTTTCAATGATACCCGAGTGGGGTATTGTATCGAAGCCTTCGCCAGGTCTAGGTAGGCTGTATGGACTGCCTTTCCTCATCAATGGCCTTGGTGACTGTTTCAAAAAGTCGACCAAGTTTAGAAGGCATGATCTGCCTTTGACAAAGCCAAACTGGGTTGAATCCAAAGTCTGCAAATTCCCTATGTCTTTATTTATGAGATCCATTATGATCCTCTCCATGGCTTTGCAGATAAGGCTTGTCAAGCTAATGGGCGGTAATTTCCAGGGTCGGTGGAAGCGCCTTTGTGGAGTGGGACCACAGTCGCTGTGCGCCATTCCTGGGTACGATCCGGAGGCGAGACTAAGATTAAACAGCTGTCCTAACTGTGGATTTAATTCCTCGTTGAGTTCATGGAGCACACAGCCGGGGACACCATCAGGTCCCATGGTTGTTGTGTTCTTTGCCTTGGTGAGAGCAGTTCTCACCTGGGCGTTAGAGATGTTTGGGGGCTACAATCATTTGGTATAGATATCTCTCCTTTAGGGGGGGGGGATGTTTGCACTGAACCTGTCAGCCAGTATGTTGGCAATGTCTGTAGGATCAGTAATCTTCACATCATTATGAACTAATTCTGAGCATATCTGGGAGTTTCCTCCTAGGTTTCTGACATAGCTAAAGAATGCCTTATGGTTGTCTTTAGAGTCCTTAGCTATTTTCTCTCAAAATTAGCTTTGGATGATTTTATGAGAGCTCTCAGCTTTTTACTTATAGTGATCAGCGGTGTCTTACCTTTTAAGGATTTTGCTCTATCTTGTAGTAGCTTTCTCCTTTTGTTTATGGCTGGGGTCCACCAAACTGGCCGCTTGCCTTTGGTACAAAGAGTCTTTGTTTTGCTTGGGATTGCCTGATCCATGCAGCCTGCAGGTGCTGGTAGAAGGCATTTGTCAGTGATTCTGCGGTTTGAGTAATGTTAACCGCTGGCTCAGGGGCCTTAAAGGAGACCACACTAGTCTTTAGGAGTGTGAAGTAGAAATTCTTTACTGTGGTCTTTTTCATTTCGGTGGGGGCGGATGAGGACCTCCAGCGAGATTAGTTTGTGATCAGATCTCACCAGTGAGGGGTATACTTCTGGCACTGAACATTGTGCTCCCATGTTTGTGATGATAAGATCAAGTATGTTCTCTCCTCTTGTGGGGATGGTGACTAGTTGTTCCATGGCATTTGAGTTTATGAATTCCAGGAACTTTTGGGCTAGAGTTTGGGCTTGAGTAGTGTTCCCAGTCTATATTTGGGTAGTTGAAGTCACCTAGTATGATGGTGGTTGGAGATACATTTATCCTCCAGTGTTTTCAGGAAGGCCATATGAGATTCCTGAGTTTGCGAGGGTGGCCTGTAACATGCTACAATTTGCAGAGCAGTCTTGCCTATGGTTAACTGCACCTGGATGGTTTCCGATGCATCGTGCGATGCCACCAATCTTGAGGTGTGGGTGTCCTTGATGAATATGGATACCCCTCCTCCTTTCTTCTTGGTCGGGTGTCCGGGTTTGGGGCCGGAACGCATGATATGAGGTAAAACCTGATAGTGCTGGGGTGCTCTCAGGAGCCTTGAACCAGGTTTCTGTCACAGCACAGACATCGATGTTCTCCATACTGAGAAGGGCCTCGAGTGCGTGCATCTTGAGGTTGAGACTTCTGGCATTGAGCAGCATTACCCTTAGTTTTTTTTCTTTGTTTTGTTCTAGGGTGGTAGGTTTAGAATTTGCTGCAAAGGTGTTTGTAGGGCAAAGATGGACAAATCACCCCTCCTGTTTTGTGACAGTGCATTGCAGTGAGAGTTGGGATCCAGACCTATGAAGTCATATCTCATGTGTACCAACAGTTTGTATTCTGTATGTCATAGGTTGATTTTCCACAGTTAAACTAATGGCCCATGTTTTATACTTGTTTTCTTGTTGGGTTTTTTTTTGGGGGGGCACTGTTTGCACAATGCACCGCTTAGCACAAAAGGCTTTGGCTCTGCTCATTTGTTTGTGAGTAGAGCCGCACTGCACAAACCGGATGAATGGGCTACCAAAGTAGCCGACAGGACCCAGATAGTCAGAAATATACACCGGATATATTCAGTTAATACTACTGGCCATCGCAGAAACTTATTTTCTGGCAGTGCACACTCTCATGCAACTTGTTTGCATGATGGTAAGTGATGCGCAAAACTTTCAAATGTTGCAAATCCAGAAAGTGCAGACTCCAGTAAGCGCAATACCTGCAATTGACAGGAAAACATCATTCTACATTAGTGTTGATCTGTGATAGGCATGGCTGGTGTTTTTGGAAAGTTTTTGAGAGTCTGTGCTCAAATATGGAGTGCCCAGGAGCCCAAAGTGTTTCTTGGACTCCTAGTGAATGAACATGAGTCCAGGCTGTTGCAGAAGGACTATTGTGGCTCAGATCACAATGCAGAGGCATGGAATAGTGTGGCCTAGGCTCTGTCCAGTGCTACCAGTATCCCCTGCACTGGTGAACAATGTAAGAATCATTACAGAGACCTCAAGATGAGGAAGAGGGATACCCTAGACAATTGGATCAAGGAATGTAGAACTGGGGGCACACCCCACAGATGTGTAAGTATCAATTACAGAGACTACTTGACAATTAAAATCTGATATAGTCAGGATTGGTATGCTTAATGGTATTCTGTTCTGTTTTTTGTGCAGCCATAACAGACCGGGAACTGAATGTGCACACCCATATTGCTAAATTGGCATGGATGCGAGATGCAGATGGTATGTATGCATCCCAACAGTAGGGTTATTTTAGCTTTAAACATTATGAAGCAGGTATTTATTAATTATACAGTTGTATCAAATTGAGTATTAATTACTTAACTGTAATAGGGAAGTATGCATGCATTACTCTGAGGGCAAACAGTTCATTATTACAAAGTAGTCATAGGTTGTGCCTTCAAAATCCACACTTCTCAAACATACAGTACTGTTAAGGTTTCATCAGTATTGCAATGTAACATCAGAGCTGTAAAGCAGTGTCACCACTGGCTCACTGTAAACTGTAATCAATATATTTGGACCATGCATGTGTGCAATGTATGCAGACATCAAGAATATGCTTACTGCAATCTGTTGTATATTGTGCATCTTTTAGGAGCTGGATAGTCGTAACAGTAAACAAAGGTATGTGTTAGGAGTTGATACTGTTAAAAGCAAAGGTAATAGAACAGAGTCAGATACTTGTATCTGTACTTTGTACGTTACATATGAAGTTACTAATGTTCTCCCTTTTTGTCTCTTATCCCAATACTGTGTGTGTGTGTGTGTGTGTGTGTGTGTGTGTTTGTTTTCCCACAACACAGCAGGGTAAAACTGTCTCATCAGATCCACCTGCCCCCACTCCACTGGCTACAGCACTGCTGCCCAGCACATCTGGTGCAGAACCTGATAGCACCCCCTCTGCCGCCCTTGCACTTTCCAGCCCCTCAAGTAGTTCTGCTCCAGATAATCACCCTGTGGCTCTCTCCAGGAGCTGTGGCAGAGGTGATGAGTTTATCACCCATGATGAACTGCCAGGGATAATGCATAGGATAATGTGCTGCACTGTTGGTGTATGTGTATGCTGGATGGAGACACTGTTCTTAATCATTGTATTAAATAACACAAGGAGATGCAGACATCAGACACTGCAGCAATCGATGCAGTGAGGTGACAGTGATGACAGTCCACTGGGTGAGGACTCAATTCTCACTGTCACCCAACTTGACATCCATGGGTTCATGACCATGGTGTTTGCCCACCTCACGTGTCCTTCCTTCACTGTCCATTTTTCATCTTTTGTCTGCATTTGCTTCCTCACCTGGTCAACTTACTGCACCCATACAATCCTACTGCCCTGCCCCAACATTCCTCACTCTCTCAAAAGAAAAAGCAAAAAAAATGGGCATCTGACCCCAAAAATATATCATTCCCATAGATAGCTCTCCATTTCGCACATTTGGATTCATGACGCACATGATTCTGTCCAGTTCTCTGTACAACAGGTTGTGTTGTGATCACCCCTCTCTCTGGAGGTGACTGTCTAAATTCAGCAAAATTTGTGCATATATGTTCATGTTTTACTCTGGAAGAAATTAATAGCTGTGGTTCTTTCCTACATCCTTAATGCACATTCCTGCCTTGCTTTCAATTTGTTCACCCCCCTGCTTATTCCCCATTTCACCACTTTCCTGTGTTTCCTATTTCTTTTCTTTAAAGCATAATTGTGCAATGGTGCACATCGCACACTAAAGCAAAACCAGTTCTAAGTATTATATAGTTGGATTGGAAACCAGTACCATGTAGCTATATTTTAGACACTCCATTCTAACTATCACACTTCAGAATTTGTATTTAGATGTAAAATTATTTGACACTGTTAACATACACCTGGATTCAAATCATATACCATCTGAACAAAAAGTACATGTGTCACTGCATTAACAGGTGATGCTACAGACTCAGTTGATTAGCAGGTGTATTTTAAAGACTGTATAGCAAATGGCAGACTTAACTGCTGTTGTATACACATGCTAGTTAACTGAATCTCTGGCTGCAGGAATTAATGCACATAATGCAGTGATAAGTTCCTTTTTGGGGCAAATGATTTAGCTATAGGTAATATATTAAAGTATTTTGGTATTAGCATTGCTTATCAATGCTGCACAATGTGCAGCATCACACAACATTGCTCACTACTGCAGTACAAGACTAAGTGAGTATTGCACAATAATGCTTTATAAAATATTACATGGGATCTTGCAATTCTGCTTCATAGAAATAATGAATAAGATATGACATTAGTGATATGGGGAGTAAGCATGGGGAAGTACAAAGGGAAATCTTTCCTAAACTGTGTCACTTACTATTGAATGTATTAAATACATCTGCTAGGAAACCGACTCTGTGGCAGCAGGTGTTAATGCATTGTTATTGGAGGCAGATGGTACTAGGTTCAAATAGAGGTTGAAGTAATAATTTTACAAGCATGTATGACACTTTAAATATATCTAGTTATATTGCTGCCTTTTATCATTGCTTCACATTGGTGTGTACCATGCACCATTGCATAAGTATTTAATGAAAAGAAATAGGGAAGTGGTGAAATGGGGAGCAAGCAGAGGGATGGCCAAAGTTAAAGCAACGCAGGAATGTGCAGGAAGGATGTAGGAAAAAACATAGCTATCCATTTCTTCCAGAATAAAACATATATGCACACATTTTGCTGAATTTGGACTGTCACCTCCAGAGACAGGGGTGACCACAACACAATCTGTTGTACAGAGAATTGTAATGAATCATGTGTGTCATGAAGACGTGTGCAAAATGGAGAGTCATGTACGGGACGATTTATTTCTGAGGGACAGGTGCTTTTTGTTTGAGAGAGAGAGAGAGGAATGTTGGGGAAGGGTGGTTGTAGGAATGTCTGGGTAAGGTAAGTTGGGCAGGGGAGAAAGCAATTGCAGACAGACAAGACAACAGACAGGGATAGTGAAGAACACATGAGGTGGGTGAACACCATGGATGGGGAGAGGGTGGGAAATCTTGGTCACATATATGTTGAGGCGGTTGACAGTGAGAATCTAGTCTTCATCCAGTGGACTGTCATCACTGTCACCTCACTGAGCCACTGTCTGAAGTGCCCAACATCTGTGCCTCCTACAGGCGCTCTGCACAAGGATGAAGAGCAAGCGCTCCATCCAGTGCAGGTGTGCATCAACAGTGTGGTGCACAATCATGTGCACCATCCCTGACAGTTCATCACAGGTGATAAACTCACCCTCTCCACCACTGCTCCCGGACAGAGCCACATGCCTATCCACAGGGGCAGAACTACCTGAGGGGTTGGGTAGTGCAGGGGTGGCAGAGGGGGTGCTACCAGGTTCTGCAGCAGATGTGCTGGGCAGCAGTGTTTTAGCTGGTGGAGTGGGGCAAGATGGATCCCGTGGAACAGTCCTTACCCCACTGTGCTGTTGGAAAAACAAAAAATAAAAAACACAAAAAAAGTGAGAAAATGGTTGGGGTAAGGAAAAAGGGGAAAACAATAGTAACTTCATATGTGAAATACAAAGCACCAATACAATTATTTTACTCTATTCTGTTACCTTTATTTTTAACACTCCAAACTCCTAACAAGTTTCTTCCTTACTTTTAAGACTACCCAGTTTATAACAAAGGCACACTATAGTACAGATTGTAGCCATCAATCCTTGATGTGTGCTTATATTGCACATATGCATGTTCTAATTATACTGATTACAGTTGACAGAAGGTCATTTGTGCCACTGGTCTAGAGGTATGAAGTTACATTCCAATAATGATGAAAACCTAACAGTATTGTATATTTGGTAAGTGTGTTTTTTGAACCCATAACCAATGACAATGCTAAAATACTGTACTGTTCTTTTGTCCTACTGACTACTGCATGCACACTTTCCTTTTATAGCTTAGAGATACAGGCTCACTGTTATTTGAGAATATGGCGCCATTGCTTTGTGCTACAGACTAAGATATGCATATTTAACACAGACCATCAAAATAAATATTAAAAATACAACAGATAACACAAAATAAAAAATATTTTTTTTTATTTTATTCATTGTATTTTTAAGGCATGCATATTTTCTTTTACAGTTAGGGTATGCATGCTCAATTTGATACAACTCTATTAAATACCAGTTAAGTGGGCCTTAACTTTTAATGCTACAAAAGTACTATACTAGTTATTATTAAAGTACTATTTAGACAGTACTTTTCTAATGGATACATACCACATGCTTCTCACATCCTTACTAGATGAGTGGCATGTGAGTGAACATTCAAGTCTCACTCCTCAGCAGCTGTGGAAAAAAAAAGAAAAGAGCACCATTATGAATGCCAGTCAACTGTATTCAGCTTTTAACTCATAAAATTACTCACTGGAATTGATACACTTCTGTGGAATGTCCCCTGCCCAACATTCCCTGATCCAAAGGTCAAGGGTACCCCGCTTCCTTCTCCAGAGGTCTTCAAATTGATGTCTGCATTGCTCACCTGTGTGGGGGATACCTGTCTCACTGGTTAAGGCCATGGAAACACTATTGCAGGCTTCAGATTTATATATTTATATTCTGAGTCTGAATAGTCCCACAGCAACAACCTGGGCCACACCTACACTTAACACCTGCTACCAAAGGATTAGTGAGATGATATTTTATATATTAATAGTTATTGTAAGGTACTCCCTGTTAATTGTAGAACAATGCCACTTATTGTGGTTGTGCAATGCACAATATTATTAACTGAATGCATCTGATATATATGTGTTGTTCTCTGGGTCCTGTCCATAACATGAGTGGTCCATTCCTCCAGTTTGTGCACTACTGCACTTCATGGAGACCAGGTGAGCACAGCTAAACATGTTTATGCCTAGTGGCACATAGTGCAAACAGTGGCAAAAAAAAGGAAAAATAAATTAAAATACAAAAGGCAAACTGTTCAAAGTTTTTCAGAATGTCCAGATATTTGCATCATATTTTTGACCTGTTCCTTCTAAAATGTGTAGTTTATTGTGAATTTACTGAAGATTGCAGTCCGTGTATAATCACATACATTTCTGTTCCGTACTTCATGGAATGATCCACATTCAGTATATAGGTTTCATGGCCACTAACACCAAGACAAGCCACAAAACCTTGCTTTCACGTGCCACAAATCATTAATATTCATGGCACGAGGCTGCACGATGCCACGCGATAAGCAGCATTGCCTATATCAATACTCTCCATGTAGGCTCTGTGCAAAACCCACATGGAGTTTATTGAATTCCCCTGAATGTTTTAGGATCAGTTTTGCACAAAATCATTCCTTTTTGCAGATTTCAGAATTCTTTTATTTATTTATTTATTTATTTTGTTTTTTCCCTCTACAGTACATGACAGCAACCCTCTAGTGCAGTTAAAAGTAATGGTCTTAAACAGATTATTTCTAATTGATGAAGTATTTTTAGAAATTAATTTTGCTTTACTGATTTCTTTAAATAAGTAGTCTGACAGAAAAAAGTATTTGCCTACCATTCCATTAGCAGTCATATCAGAAGATACTGATTTTGAATACAGTCATAAAATATGAAACTTGGTAATAAAAAGAGGTTAATGCCCCCTGGAATATTTGAAAGCTGGTGTTATAAATTTGTTGCCTGAGCATTTTGAATTGGGAGATGATACAGTTATTTTGAAGAAAGGTCATTATTTCTTAAATTTACTAGTTCCTTCCCTTTGTATGCTTCTTCCTCAGACTCTTTAACCCCTTTCATAACAATTTTAAAGCTTTAAAAAGCCTACTTTCCTGCAGCTTGGTGATCTAACTTCTGAAGCCATATGCAATAATTAATCCATGGGATATCCTCTTCTCCTGTTTCAATTTAGCAAAATCATCTACCACATTTTTTCCCATTTTCTACATGATATCATGGTGTTGTGTCAGCTGTCACCATCTCTTTCTATTCTAGGCAGTCTCCTACTTTCTTTGATACTCATGACTGACAGAGGTTTGCTGCCATGCAATAAATCCACCTGTTTGCTAGATGCCCTCATTTCTTCATTCATTCTTCCTGTCTGTCCCAAATCTTCTTCACAAGATTGTCTTCCACTTTTCTACACATGTGCCAGAACCACCATAATCTGTCCAGTTTGATCTTTTCCACAATTTAAGCTAATTTGGCTTCTACTCATATGCCTTCATTTCTTCATCTGTCCTACAGTGTGCATGTTTATTCTATCCACTTCTTTTATATATTCAAAAAAATCTTAGTTTTCCCAATAAGATGTTTACTGTTTTACATTTCAAAAATACATGTTCTGTATTTTTTCTTCCTGACTATTTAAAGATATTGTGTCACTTTTCTTTTTATATGGCATGTTTCCTTTTACTGGCAATTTATCTGTTACCCATCTCCATAAAAAGTCTTCATATTCTACTTTCTGATTACACCATTTGCTTCTTATTTTTATAGCTTTAATTTTTTATCTATTAAAATTTCCCATGTTTTACATAGTAATATTTTATCTTTACATTCTTATACCATACTTTTTTGTCATTTTCTATATCGTCAATTTTTATTTTCCACAATTTTTTTCTGGGTAACATTTTATATCATTATTTATCCATTCTTTTTCTCATTTTTACCATACCCCAAAATTGATCATACTTTTATTTGTACAATTGTAGTACTAATCTCTCATCTTTTTCATTTATCCACTTTAACACTTTGTACACATTTAGAGAAGCAGCATATACCATTGGGTTAATTAACCCTAAATCTCTTTCTTTTTTATTAACATACAAAACTCCTCTACTTTACTTGTTTTAATCTAGTACTGCATATAAATGAAAAAATATATCTGCAATAATACTTTTTCAAATAATGTTGGCAACATAAATGCACTTGCTAAGTATCTAAATAACCACTAGTGAAAGCACCCAAAACAACCAATAAGTCCAAAAAGAGTGCAATGGGCTAAAACGAGAGAACAAAAAGCTGTAATCCAACTCGATTTATTAAACAGAAGTACGCAAAGTACATTAACGCTTTTTAAAAACAAAACACGTGTTTGACTTCATCAGATACACATTAATTAATACCAACTGCTTCTTATATATTTAGAATTAAAGACAATCAACCAATAGTGTCTTTACCAACCATTTTAAATAGACAAATCAAACATTCAATTGGGGCTTATAAATATTCATAATCATTATATACATATGCATGATTCATTTCATATATATTTAAAAAATATATATATTAAAAATACTTTTTAAAAAAAAATAGTCATATTAATAGGTTCATTACGTATTTTCTCAATCCCTTAAAATATTTACTAAACTATAAACCTAATATATGTTTATAAATTAGAATACTAAAACAAATACATCACATAAAACATGAAATGCATGCAAAAACAGAAAAAGAGAGAGAAAGAGAACTAACTCCCTCTACTGTAAAAACCTGCTAAGTATGCTGTTTTACCCAGCAGTACTGAATTTATCAAATAAGCCTTTTTTCTAAATGATAATTTATGTCTTACAAAACAAAAAGCCAAAAACTAAGAATAAAAACAAAAAATAGGAACCACAACCAGCGGGTAACTCGGGGTCCAACTTTAATGACCAAATAAAACCATTAAAAAAATACAAAAAAATGACTTGGCATTTTCACCTTAAAATACAGTAGGCTTGGTTACAAAACTTTTCCTCTTCTGATTGGCTGATGTATTAATTAGGTTGTATTTAAACAGGAATGCTTTTATTATAGTCACGACTCTGATGAAGCCTACTGTATTTTAAGGTGAAAGCTCTAAGTCATTTTTTGTATTTTTTAATGGTTTTATTTGGTCATTAAAGTTGGACCTTGAGTTACCCGCTGGTTCCTATTTTTTGTTTTTATAATTTATGTCTTCTCAAGAAAAGACATAATTGTTATATTTTGTCTACTGTTTTTTCCCATTGAATTCTGCTTACATCATTATTCCCAAATGTTATACCTAACACAAAAGTTACATTCATTGTAAAATACATACCCCATCTTTACTACATTACCTAAACCTTTACTTTTCTTTTTATTTAAAGCCATCCCTAAACCTTTACTTTTCTTTTTATTTAAAGCCATCACTATCACCCCTAGACACTCAGTTGTGCAAATTATTACTTATTGTATCCAAATTTTGTTTTTTACAATTATGTCATTTCCATATGTAGACAAAACTGGAACTCCTTCAATTTTTAATTTATTTCACATACTATCACATTTATAATCAATGCAATAGTATAGAACTCATTGGACATCCCTGTTTTCTACCACTCTTCATATGTACCTCTTGGCTTAACCAGCCATTTACAAGTATTTCTACTTTATTATTACTATACACTGACATAAATAATTTCCTAACGTTATCACTTATATATAATATTATTTCATTATTCCCCATGGGATTTCATGTACAATTGTATCAAATGCCTTATTAAGGTCTTCTGTCATGATTTTGCTTATTCTTTGATATTCATAATATCATCCACAATTTCCTCTAACTATAATTAATAATTTATGGCAACCCTTCTTCTTTATACTATATATACTATCTTCCATATTTTCCATTTTAGTTCCAAATTTGTTTTGTATTATTTTCATATAAGGTTTTAAAGCCATTATTGTTCAATACTATTGGTCTCCAGTTTTTTGTCTTCTGTCTTCCTCTTCCACATGAATTTAAGTATTCCACAGCATAACATAATTCTTTCTATGTAAAACCTTAATTTAACTATTCATTGAAAATCTTTAAAAATATATACTTTTTGCCAATCCCTTCAATTTTTATACATGTCATATCCTATTCCATCTGGTGCTGTGACCAAACCTATACTTACTTATCCTAATACTTTATTTAGCTCGTTTAAAGAAATCTCATTTTCCAACTCTTTCGTTTTTTTCTGTTAACTTTTTTACTTTCCACAATATTTTCACTACCTTCTTTTTTCTTCAGACATTTCTTGTACACATTGTACTATACTATTTCATCTTTTCCTGTGTTCTATTTCTCCTTTTACATTCTTTCTCTCATTACACTTACATCTTTTACTAATCTGCTTAAGTAACTTGATCTTTCTTCTCTTTTGTCCTTGTAAAAATATATTTGCTTATGTAAAAATTCTTGCATTTTTCTTTGTCAAAGTACTTTCTATCGTTGTCTAAATCTTCCAATGCATCGTTATATGTTTTTTACATTTCTCTTTACTTTTCTCAGATAATATTGCCACTGGAAAAAAAACATTTGTTATATTTTCCTTAAGTAGCATCCACCACTCAGACCAATTTTTATAAAATGTTCTTGTAGTAGTATAATCTTTCCATAACTCTGTTACTAATCTCTTTCCTTCTTCATGCCATGCTTTCTCATTTATCATTATCCCTTTAGTTATTTTTATATATTCTGAGTTTTCCTTTATCTCTAAGTCATATTGCAAGATGAGCAAAAACTCCTGTTTCAACTACCCCCCCTTCTCCTATAACTAAACCTTCTAATAGTGTAAAATAATCTATTTCAGTTCTATACACACCACCTTTGTAAGTCCATAATTTTGTCCCAAAGTTTTAACTTACCATATCTTATAACTTCTAACCTTTTTTGTATATAATTTCCTTTCTTTTTACCCTTGCCTCTTAAAATCACAATTAAAGTCTCTTATTATAATATTAATATTTATCACTACATAGTCTGATATCTGATGAAATAAGCATTATCTTTGTTTACAGTTAGTATAAGCATTATAATTCTATATACTTGTTCTTTCCATTTTAAATCTACAATAGTTAATCTTCCTATTTTGCTAAAGTTACATCTAATATCTTTACTGTATTTCTACAGAATACAGCTATTCTAGAACATCCCTCATTTCCCTAATTCTTCATTAATTTTCCTCTGCATAGTTTCTCTCTTTGTACTCTTTTTAATTTAAAAATATTGTGTCTTCTAATATAATTACATCTACATCACGTGTTACACCACTCCAAAATCCATATTCTTATATTCTTAATACTATTCATGTTTACAGAAAACACTTTAAAATTTTAATTTTCTCTGTTCCCTAGATTCATGCTTTCATGAGTTTGTAAATAATTAGTAGGCTAGCTTTTGTAGTAGGCCATTTTAAGCCTAGTCAGTTTCCTTCCCAAAAGTGAGAATCAAACACTATACCTTGTGTCTGTGAGTCGTCAGACACCTTAATCATTATACCAACCCCCAGTCATTAGCTGTATATATTCTTTTTCATCAATTTCCTTTCTTTTTTTCTTTTGTACTTATCACTTTAAATTTTCTTTTTTTCTCTTTTTTACTCTTTTATCAGTACAATTATTTTTTCATTTACTACCTCCCAATGTATGTCTTCTTCATCACCTATTCCAGAGCCATCTTCTGTGTCCTCTTTATTACTTTTTCTGATCTATTTTTCTTCTAATTCTACTACTTCTATAATTTTATATATTTGTTAAATTGTTTTCTCTTTTTCTTTTTCCTTACTCTTCTTTTCATTTTTGCAAGCCATCCATAAATGTCCAATTTTGTTACATTTATACAATTTCAATTCACATTTTGTGTCATGTCCCATTTCCTCACAAGTATAACATTTTATTTTGTCACCATTACTTAACAGATGTCCTTTTCCACAAAAAAAACATGTTTTGGTTTGTACCCAGTATTTTACAACACCCTATTCCCCTCCCCATTTATCATGCTTGGTGGGTGTGTATTTTTTCTTTTATTTTTATTTTTAACACAGTATTAAAATTCCAGCCACCAGTCCATAAATTCTTTTCTTCATTTTTTATAAACAAGAAACATTTTATTAAATTATCAGGTATGACATAAGCAATCATACATTTATATAAATGAAAACAAACCATACTGACATAATTTTAGTTGCAAACATTATACATCACAAACCATATTGACATAATTGTAGTTGCAAACATTATACATCACTTATAATCTAGCCGGTCATTGTCAGTCAAACCTTACATAGCTCATTCAAATCCCACCTTCTTTTAAACCTCATTTCTTCTCTGCATGTATGGTTCTCCTATGTAATTTGTTCCTACTGTTTTCTAAAGATCCCAATTCCAATTGATTTATCTTTGTTACCATATTCACTACTTCTAATAAAGTTGACTTAAACTTTGATTTCCATTTTCAAGTATTTTTTTTTTGGCAACCACAATAATTAGACTCAGCAAGGAGTTACTATGTCTAGGCAATTCCAATTCTGCATCATAGCTCAAAAAATAATTTACTTTGTTACACCAATCTGTTCACTCAACATCTCTGACAGAGCAGTCTGCAGGGAATCTTTAAAGTCTGCCAACTCCTTATACTCTCAGAAAATATGTTCCCAGTTATCTCTTTCTTCCCAATCACACTTGCAACATTTGCTGTTTACCTGAGGAAAAATTATTTGGAGTCTATTTGGGATATAAAAATATGTAAACATCTCCAAGAAAAGATCCTAAATATTCTAGACTTTGTTTCATATTTGGGAGAGAAACATATATCCCACCATTTTTTTCTTTGTGAATTGCTTATCCATTCTCTCTTCACAATTCTTTCTAAAGTCCTATGATTGAGTCTTAAAGTTATCATGCAATATTTTGTATGTTCTTCTAATTAGTCTCTTTTTAATAGCAGCTTATATTCTAGATTCTATGAATAACTCAACCAGTGTTGGTCTTTCACTTAGGATATCCCGATTTCTTTCTTTTTGCCTATACTCTAATATCAATCCTTGATAGGGAAGGCAATCTCTATCCTGTAGTCCAAATGAATTCTTGGCCTCTTTCCATTCTATTACATTTTCTTCTAAATATTTGCTCCCAATACCTTGATTCTTTTACCAGTTTTCTCCAATAAATTCGAACCCTCTCATGCCTATTGTCTGTATCCCAAATTGCAGTCAACCATATCAGCAGAATCTCTTTTCTCCATTCCCATGTTGGCTTTGTTCTTGGACTATTTTCTGCTACTTTATGAATATGATATTCTGCATGGTTATTGTTATTCTCCTTAAAGCTCTACATCCAAAATCCTGGTCTCTCCTTGTTTCTTGAGCTTCCCCTGTTTCATCATTATCATTTTCCACTTTGAATTAAATGTTTCCGATTGTGTTGTGTATAGGAGCCTTAACTGTGTAGTTCTGAAATACCCTTTCAAATCAGGTAATTGAAAATGGCCCTTTTCATTTGGAAGAATCAAATTATCCCACTTGACACTTGCCATCCCCCAATAAAATCCTTCAGATCTTTATTAATTGCTATTAACAACTTCTCTGGTTTACCTGTGTATAAAACTAAAGGGACTAAAAACATTTTAACTGCTTGTGTCTTACTATCCATATCCATATAACTGAGCATCCACTTTCTCAGTTTTGGTATTATCTTTTGTTAGTCTCTTCCCACATATCCTTAGATGCCATACCACAGTAGTTTTAAATCCATAGTCCTAAGTACTTCATTTTATCATGTCCCCATAAATATGATTATTGCTGAACCAATTTGTGTGTGGGTACATAATTTACAGCTATTGCCTTTGTTTTAGTTGAATTAATTTTGTATCCTGAAAAGATCTGAAGCTGCCTCAAAATGTTCCACAGTACTGAAATGTCCTTTTCTGGTTTTATCAGGTATAAAGTAATATAACTTGCAAATAGATTCAGCTTTTCTTGACTACCATACCAATTATATTCTTGAATTTCTGAGTCTCTTATTTTCCTTTTTCCAGTGGTTCTAAATATAGTGCATATAACAAAGGGGAAAGATGATACCCTGGCCTGGTTCCCCTACTCAAACAGAAATTATCAGCAAGAAACCCACCCACTTTAACTTTCACCTCTGATCCCTCATATATCCTAATCAACATTATATTTTTTTCAGGGAATGCAAATGCTTCCATTGGCCTACTGATAAACTCCCAGCTTACTCTGTCAAATGTTTTCTCTGCATCAAGACACTCCAACAACAGTGGCATTTTCTTACATTTGGCTTCCCTCTGGGTTATCAATGCTCTGTTAATGTTGTCAAATGTTTGCCTCCCCTCCACAAAACCACACTGACCCATGTCTATCAATGTTGGCATCACCTTTGCCATTCTTTTAGTCACTATAGACATAACCACTTTATAGTAATGGTTTGGGACTGAAAATAGCCTGTATGAACATGGATCTTATGGGTCTTTACCCCCTTTAGCTATTACAGCCACCATCACTTTCTTCCATGATGGTGGTGCTTCTTCTCCTCTTCTTAAAACAACTGTTAAAAAACCTTCCATATCGTTATCATCCCCCCTCAGGTTCTAAACTTCCACAGTAATATCATTTATTCCTGGGGACTTTCCTGTTGATTGGTTAAGCATCACCATTTTTATATCATCTTCTTTTATCCTATTAGTAATTGAGCCTCATCTACCTCTAACCTTGGTATGGTTAATTCTTCCATAAACATTTCCATGTGTACCTTTTTCTTGATCTCCATATTTCTCTTCTTTACACAGACTTTCATAAAATTTTTGAAATATGTCTAGTACCTCTACGGGATCTCTTGTTATCTTCCTTGCTGTAGGCCCCCTAAGCTTGGTGATAACCCTTTCTACTTTCTGTTTCTTGAGTCAATGCACTAAAGGATTTGGTGCTCTGGCATTATTATCAAAAAACAGTTGCTGAACAGCAATCTTTCTTAACTCATGCAAACTCATGCATATCAGCGAGGTAATCATTTATTTTCTGCTTATCATTCTGCAATTGCTCCTCTTCTTGTTCTGTAGGATTCCCCCTATTCTGCAATACTTTAACATTTGTCAGTCCCTCTAAATAATTCTTGTTGCTTCTTAACTATATCTCTTTTTATTTCAACTCTGTTTCTAAACTCCACTTTAATTTTATCTCACTCTCTACCCATTCTTTAAATTCTTCTCTTTTCAACAGATAGGTAGGAAAGTGTCACTGTCTCATTTTTATTTTATTATCCTGCATTTTTATTTTAGTTATTACTGGCAGATGATCTGAAATAGTTCTTGGATGCACATAAAAACTTTCAATTAAATGCACGTTCCTGTGAAATGTAAGTGCTGTCTAGCCTAGCCTAGATGTTGTATCTTGAGGAATAATATGTAAATTCACTCCTAACTCCTACTACTGAAGTCACATCTTCCATGCAAGATATTTTCATAAATTCAAAAATATACCCTCCTTTGTTATATTTAACCTTCTGGGCCCCCAGACACATCCTCCCTGCTGCAAATCAAATTCCAGTCCCCACTTACAAATAATATTCCCTGCTGAAAACTGATTATTTCCCCCAGAATTTTCTTAAGCTCCATTGTATTAGTTTTAGGTGGAATATAAATATATTACAGTATAATCCTACTCCCTTGCTGGTAGCTCCTTAGTACTACATGCCTACCATTTTTATCTTTTTTAGTCTTTTCTACCACTGTTGGAGCTCTTCTTGCAATCAATATAAGTACTCCTCTTTGCCTTTGTCCCAGGTGTTCCACTGAGGCTCCCTATTATGCTCTCACAGATGCAGGTTGCCAAATGCGTCTGTCAAACTGTAAAGCATGAAAAGGCAAAATAGCGAAGTGGCTTTTCAGTGAATTCTTTCCCTGGGTAAGAATTTGTTTGCCCTCTTTCGCTACTTTGCCTTTTCAGCACTGTAGTGCGATCTTATAGTCGGTATATTTAAGTAGGGGGGTGTGGGGGCACAGCCCCCCCCCCACGTCGAGGATAATGTTTTACAGGTTTTTTTTTGTTTCAGAACAGCAATTGTTTTCCATTGGAAAATAATCGCTGTTCTGAAGTTTCAATGTTTTTAGCTTTCGCTTAAATGGGGTCAATTATCTGTTGCTCGCTCTTCTCAGCGTGCGATATAATATAGACCCTTCCACTGAATAACCATCCTGAAAACCTTTCTTTATCAAATTCACATGTTCATTTCTTTCCACGTTTCCTGTAGCATAGCTATTTGTACTCTACATTTTAATATAGTTCGCAACTCTTTCTTTTTTGTATATATCTGTGAGACCATTAGCATTCAAAGATAATATCGGAAGGCTCATTGTGTTAAAAAGTTATTCCCACCTTTTATTTGTAACAGCTTTTTGTTAATTATCTAGTTCCAGCTTTTGTGTTACATGCACATACTAATGTTTGGCAGGTTGACCTTTTATACAGTTGTTTCTTGTTATATCCAATTGAGCCTATGTAACATCTTACAAAATGTTTTGTTTTATTGAATGCCATCAAAAAATACACCCCAATACACCCCAAACCCCTATTAGCTTAATATTAACATACAAATCTATGTACATCTTTAAGCATTTATGTTTTACCTTCCAAATAGGAACAATTGTGCCAAACCAAAACACACTCACAGACTTGGGTTAACCTAAAAGGAAGGTTATCCATGCTAAGATGCATGGTATAGCCTGTGTTCTTCTAAGTGCTGTCTGGTTTGGTCTTATCTTTATTGCTCTCCCAGACTGAGAAAACACTTGATAGCTTTCAGAAAACATTATCTCATGCCCATTGAAAGAAAGCCATTAATAGCAATAAATATTCTGTTTGTATTGCTCTTTATCAGAAGACAGGAGAACAAGATACAGAGTTGCTTGTACAAGTTTTTTAGTTATTTGTTAATTTGTTTATTTGCTAGAGGAGAGATTTGTTATTTTCAATGTTTTTTTATTTGCTTTCTCTTAAAACGTGTTACTAGATAAAGCCAAGAGCCTTAATCCAGTCATTCCCCTATGCAAGAATGAGAAAAAGCACATCATTTTTTCTTGTATTGTACTCTTTTGAACAGACTTTTCTTCTTTTTTAGATTGCAGTGCCTACATTTCATAAAGCTGAACAAGGATAGAGAGAAAAGAAAGAAAATAAACAGGGCACCTGTTTGCTTTAGTATCCCCATTACACTTGAAAATAACTGAGAAAACTTTACAGCATACATATATCATGCACTATACTAATATTACTGTTTGAATAAAAGCTTGTTTACTTATAGATAACTCTTTCCTTCCTCTTCCCCTCTTCAAAGTGTTCCTCCAAACATTAATGACATGAAACGGGACATATGCTTTAGAGTCTCATATGAGTTTAACAAAGTCAAAAAAGTCATATGTTTCACAAATATAATTAATGCTTTATAATCCCACATGTAGATGTCAATTTCTGAGTTGCTGGTTTTATTCCTGTTTATCTCCATCTCCCAAATTAAGTCTCTGTTTCCTTTTCAATGTACTCTCGGTTCTTCTAGTCAACTCTTGAGCTTTTTTCTGCATTCAAGCATTTTCTGTTGAAAGACTGGAAAGGGTCTGTCTGTGGTCTTTATTACCAGAAGAACAAGAAGCAGAATATCCTTCTGTTTCACAGTGCACTTTTTGTTAGACAAACCTTTGCATTTCCTCCTTAGCATGCTCCGCCTCTACTCAAAAAATTATTTTGTACCTCCAGGAAAGAATATTCTGAAGATAGTGGGATACAGCAGTTTGAATCTCATGCCTGATTCCCAGCATTCCCTGATTAGTTGAATACATTTATTCCTCTTCTCCCTATTGTACAGTGAGTAATCATTTTCCACACTCTACTGTCTCCCACTTTTAGTACTTTGTCCTTCTGCCACAGTTTTGTTAGAATTAACTCCTTCTGCTGGTAGGATTCCATCTTTATTATTAAAGGTCTAAGTTGCTTTCTTATGGCCAGGTTTGGAGCATACACACAATTTTCCCTTTCAATTAATAACCCCTGCTGTGGAATACCAGTCCATTTGCTTATTTGTGCTTTCATAAAATTAATGCAGTCTGTTCCTTCCAGCTTCATTGGCACAGTAGAAAATCTCAGGTTTTCCCTGTGTGCTCTCTCCTCTAATTCTATTATTTTATGAAACATCTCTTCTTGAGCAGTCTCATATTTAGCCAGTCTTTTCATCATTTTGACTTCCTATTTTTGTAGTTTTATCACCTCATCTGAATATCTGTTTAAAGCTTATTCCATTTTATCCATCCTTTTGTTATTTATTTGAGGTAATATGCTCTATCAGTGTTTTGTTTATTGTAAAAAGATCTGAGTACATTTGAATGATTTTTTCCTCTAGGTTACTAGAAGTCAAGCCCTTGCACCAAAGCTCGAGCTTGCACTGCTTTCTGCGGAACAGCTGCAGAATTCTTCACAGTCAGTGTTTTCCTCACCTTTTGTGGTTGATTTTCTTTCAGGTTCTTTGAATTTCTTTTTGTTGGCATCCAGGCAGTGCTCTGGCTAGCCAGTTACTGAAATTTAACCCCCCCCCGAAAAAAAATAATACATTCACTGGCTCGCTCTTTTGAGTTTCTGTTTTCATACTGGGAGATCTGAACCTATGCCGTTACTCAATGTGCAGCCATCTTGGAAGTCCATAAAATCCTTTTGTCATAAACTTTTACAATGTCCAGTATTTCTTTACATAAAGTTTTCAAATGTTCTTTCAAAGTCTCTCTTTCTAGTTCTGATTGAAATTGTACATGAACTTTCTTGTTTGCTTCTCTGTTAAATGTTTTTATGGAAGCAGGACAGTTGATTTGACCCCAAAGCAATTGGATACACTTTCATAATTAAATTCACATTTATTTTCTATGAAAATATTTATTGGACAGTTTGACAGCAGATGGTTTGACCCTGGACTGTTTGACCCCAATTAAATTTAATAAAAGCATTTCACTACTTAATATTTTACTCAGGAATTTTACATAGCAAAACATGCTATTAATATGTAAATGTTTAACATATTATTTACTATGTAAATATTATTCATGTAATTAATTACAGTTTTTAGTATGTGTGCAATAAAATCTATTTGGAATTTTAATTAGGAAGTTAACGTATTTATTATTTTTAGTTAGCTATTAAGAAATTGTGAGCTGCTAGCAGCTCCATGTAAGGATTTCAAATTTGTGCGATTGGCATGACATAACTGTATGTATGCGCAAGCGTTTTGTAACTTTTTTTTAGTTCAAATTGTCTTGGCTCAAACATCAATTTTATTATTGCTAGTTTAATAAGGACCAACAGGTGGCACTACTTACATTTTTTAGTGTGCTATGATTAAATTCTACTTTACATTTGTTATGCATTACTAATAATGCATCGTGATTTGCATCTCATAACAGTCGTACAAGAAGGAGCTCAAGACTTAAATGCTGGCAATACATTCTCTGTGTAAAATCAGTTCAAGCAGGTATTTTATGCCGACAATACCTTTTTTGTTTATAGCTTATATTCTTTGATTTAATCTCATACTGTCATGTACTACTGTCAATTCCGGTATTGAATCTAGTTGATGTTAATGTTTATATAGTGTATATGAAGTTTTTCATGGTTGTTTTATTTTGTAGATGTTGTTCTGTTTTTTATACTGTACTAATCTTAGATTCTTACATTTAAAGTTTTACAGATATAGTTTTGGAATTTGTTAATGCTGGGGTCAAATCGTCCGTGGTCAAAATGTCCTGTACCAGTTTTTATCACATAAAGATTCCACTGGTTACAGTCTTTCTTTCTTTTTTTTTTTTCATATTCTCAAAGAAAATTTTCTATTGAAAAAACAATTTTTCAGGCATCATCATTGTCATCAGCCCCCTTTTTCCCATTTTCCAAATGGGGTTGGGGTATTGTGTTAACTGTCACCATCTCTCTCTCGATTCAATGCCACACTCCTACCTTCTTTGCAACTCGTGCCTGACTGTTACAGACCTTCCTTCACGCAATTCATCCACCTCTTTGCTGGATGTCCTTTTTTTCCTCTTACCTTCTTCCTGTCTGTCCCAACCCTTCTCCACCAGATTGTCTTCTGCCTTTCTGCACATATGTCTGAACCACCATAATATGTTCTCTTTGATCTTTTCTGCAATTGAACTTTGGCTTCTGCTTTTATGTCCTCATTTCTTCATCTGTCCCACAGTGTGCATCCTAACACCCTTCTCATGCACTTCATTTCCATTACCTCTAGCTTCTTCATCTGCTCTACCTTTACTGCCCAGGTTTTTGTACCAAAGAGTAGTACTGGTGGCACCACTGTCTTATACACCTTACTTTTCAGCTTCTTTGACATTCTTCTGTCATAGACTACACCTGAGACTCTATGTCAGTTGGCTGCAGCCCCTCTGATTCTTGCTTTGGCCTCTTCATTCGGACTTCCCTACTCCTCAACCATCCTTCCCAGATACTTGAAGCTATTTACCTGTTCCACTATCTTCCCTTCTATTTCAGTTCTTAGCTTCTTATGATTTCCCCAAGTTGCTGCTATTACCACTGTCATATCTGTGCTCAGTTTCATTCCCTTGTGCCTTTGGTTTTGCATTCCATTCCCCTACCCTATGCTGAAGTTCTTTCTCAGAATCTGCCTGTAAAACCACATCATCTGCATACAGCAACTTTTTTGATCTGTGCCCACTGACCTGTTTGCTAATGTAGTCCATCACCAGTATGAACAGCAGTGGGCTCAGAGATGAACCCTGGTGTACAGCCACTCCCACTGGCAACCCCTCTGTGAGGGTGAATACTGTTTGATTTGAGTCATTGGGTCATTGTACATAGCTTGCACTAATTCTACCAATGTTTCTGGGACTTTGAACCACCACAGGACTGCCAAGATTAGCTTTCTTGGGATCTTGTCATATGTTTTCTCCATGTCTAAGAATGCCCAGTTGGACTCTTTCATCATCTCTAGCTTCTTCTCAACTGTCTCACTGCAAACATCGGGTCAGTAGTGCTGCATCCTGATCTGAATCTGAACTGCTCATCTCCCATCTTACATTGTATTACTCTGTATATCCATTTATCAAGCACCCTCTCCAGAACTTTCATGCAATGTGATAGGAGTTTGATGCCTCTGTATTGCCCACAGCTGTGGATGTCCCCTTTATTCTTGTACATGGGCATGAGTATGCTTATTCTCCAGTCATCTGGGATACACCTTTCTCTCCACACTGCTATGAGTATCCTCAGGAGTCATTTCTCCCCTATCTCACCCATCATTTTTATCATACCTTCTGTGACTTCATCTGAGCATGCTGCTTTCCCTAACTTCATTTTCCTTAGTGCTATTCTTGCTTTTCCAGGGCATGCTCTTCTTCTTCTTTTATATTAAGGTTGTTTCTAGGGCAGTACAGCTTCTTTGGGGTTTTCTTCATTCAGAAGCTGCTGGAAATACTTCCATCTGCCTTTGATGTTATGTGGACTGGTGAGCAGGTTGTTGCTGGCATCCATTATGAAGGGTGTCTGACTATCTTCTTTATCTTTCTGTCTTTGCCTTGCAACCTGGTATAGTTTCTTTGTGCCACCTAATGAGTCACTTTCCAGAAGTTGGTAGAGTGCCTCTGATGCCCTATTCTTTGGTATTGCAATTCCTTTCTTAGCTTCTTTGTTAGCCAACCAATATTCCTTTCTAGCCTGGTTGGTCATTTCTATCTCCATCTTTTTCCTGTACTCTTTCTTTCTTTTGATGACTTCCTGGACTTCTGCAGTCCACTACCAACTTTTCTTATGTACCATATTTCCTTACCTGACTCGGCCACATATCTTAGGTTCATAGGTTCATACTAGGCTATCTGCCCTAGGGCATTTATAAGCCTAGCCAGAGTATGTTTGGCTTTCGCCACCCATTTTAAATAAATTTTGCTATGCCCTTTTTCGAGGCTAGTATACTGTGCCTCTATCTAACAGTGACACAGAACTGATACCCGGGGTAAACCTACAATCTCCCATCCACTCATCAAGATTCCTCTTGAAGAGAGTCAATGAGGGACTCTGCCTAACCTGGACTGGGATTTTATTCCAGAGTGAAGGGAGCCTCTGGGTTATGAATCTGTCTGTCCAGCATGTCCTATTTATTTCAGTGCTGAGGTTCAAGTCTCGTAGCTCAATGGGATTTGGATTTTTGAGGTGCAGCATGTCCCTTAATTCCGGGTTGGACATGGCTTTCAGGCACAGGTCGCCTCTGAGCAGGCGGTATGCCACTGAGTAGAGCTGGAGTTTCTTTAACCGGGCAGCATATGGCATCTGTTTGAGCCCTCTCATCCTCTTGGTGAGGTACTTTTGGGGTGTTTCCAGTTGCTGCAGGTGTTTGGTAAGGTACATCCCAATTATGGGCCTGATGAAAGATGAGTAAAGAGGCACGATGACCTCCCCTAATCTAGATGTGAATCCCTTCATGATTAGGTGGGCTATATAAAATGTTTTTCTAACCACTTTGGCCATGTGGTTGTCAAATGAGAGATTGCTATCAACTTGGGTCCCCAGGTCCCTAATTACTTCTTCTGTACTTAATGGATTACCACCTATGTGGTAATTTGTGGGCACTTTGTTTTTGCCAAAGGGGATGACTATACACTTTTGCTTAGCTTGAGCCCATGGCTCTGGCACCAGTTGTCTGTTTCTATGAGGCCCTTTTGGAGGATGCTTGTGTCGGCTGGAGAGTCGATTATGGTGCCCAGTTTACAGTCATCTGCGAACTTGGTCAGCCACAGTCCTTCTGTGTTGGCCTGTACCTCCGAGAAATATATACCGAACAAAAGAGATCCCGGGACTGAGCCTTGTGGGACGCCACTTGTAACTGGTTTGAAGTCTGACATGGCTCCAGCAATTCTAACCATGTGGGTTCTGTCCTTGAGCCAGTTTGCAACCCATCTAGTGACAAAGGGGTTTATATTTAAGCTGGTGAGCTTATCTATAATGCCCGAGTGGGGTATTGTATCGAAGGCTTTTGTGAGGTCCAGGTAGGCTGTGGACCACCCTCCCAATGGCCTTGGTGACTGTTTCAAAGAAGTCAACCAGGTTTAAGAGGCAGGATCTGCCTTAACAAAGCCAAACTGGGTAGGATCCAGTGTCTGTAGGTCCCCAATATCTTTATTTATGAGGTCCATGATGATCCTTTCCATAGCTTTGCAGACCAAGCTAGTCAGGCTTATGGGATAGTTTCCAGGGTCTGTTGAGGCACCACCTTTGTGGAGAGGGACCACTGTTGCTGTACGCCACTCTTTGGGTACATATCCTGTAGTAAGGCTGAGATTGAACAGTAGTTTTATGTTTGGGTTTAGCTCTTCTTGGAGTTCATGTAGAGCCTGGGACACCGCCTGGACCCATTGATGCTGTGTTTTTGCTTTGGAGAGGGCGGCTCTTACCTGAGCATCTGAGATGTCAGGGGCAGCACTCTGCTGGGATAGATATTTGCCCTTTGGTGGGAGGGGAGTTTGCACTGAACCTGTCAGCTAGGATGTTGGCAATGTCTGTGGGTTTGGTGTATTTTTGTCATTTTGGACTAATTCTGAACATATCTGGGAATTCCCACCCAGGTTCCTAACATAACTAAAGAAAGCCTTGTGATTATCCTTAGTGTCCTGTGCAATTTTTCTCTCGAAGCTGGCCTTAGACGATTTTATGAGTGCCCTTAGTTTTTTGCTAATACTGATCAAAGATGCCTTCCCTTTTTGGGATTTAGCTCTATCATGTAGTAGCTTCCTCCTTCTATTGTATAGTTTGTTTATGGCTGGGGTCCACCAGACAGGACGTCTGCCTTTGGAGGATTGGGTCTTGGTTTTATTTGGGATTGCATGATCCATGCATTCCTGATGGTGTTCATAGAATGCATTTATAAAGGATTCTGTGGTCTGGGCTGTATTTTCCACAGGCCCAGGGGCTTTGAAGGATTCCACCTCGGTTTTGAGGAGTGTGAAATTTGCTTTAGAGAAATTTTTCACTGTGGTTTTCTGGGCAGGGGGTGGGGTCGGGATGTGAATATTCAGTGAGATCAGTTTATGGTCTGATCTTACCAGTGAGGGATACACTTCTGGTCTGGAGCATAGAGTCCCCATGTTGGTGATGATCAGGTCCAGTATGTTTTCCCCTCTTGTGGGAGTGGTAACAAGTTGTTCCATAGCATTTGAGTTTATAAATTCTAGGAACCTTTGGGCTAGGGTGTTGGAGCTAGAGTAATGCTCCCAGTCTATGTTTGGGTAGTTGAAGTCGCACAATATAATAGTGTTTGGAGAGACCTTCATATTTTCCAGTGTTCTCAGGAAGGCCGAGTGGGGTTCCTGGGTTTGGGAGGGTGGTCTGTAGCAGGCTATAAACTGGGAGGCAGTTTTACCCACTGTTAGTTGGGATAGTCTCTGATACTTTGTGCTTTGCCACCAACCTGGAGGTGTGGGTATCTTTGATGAATCCATGTTTGTATCTGTTTTGTAGTCCTCACACATGCTGTTTTAAGGTGCTGCCATCCTTGTTCAACTCCATGCATTTCCTCTTCTGGGGTTCTAGAACCATGAGTAACTCCTTAAACTGTTGTGCTTTCTCTCCAGTCAACTTCCAGGTCTTCAGCCTGGTCTCTGTTGACTTTAAGGCCTTCTCTGTCAACTGCTTCCAGCTAATTGTGGCAACCAGTGGTTTATACTGTGGGCCGACTGTTTCACTGGGGATGACTTTGCAATCATTGATTCTACCCCAGTACCTTTTCCTTACTAGTAGGAAGTCTACCTGAGTTGCAAGTTGGTTCTTCTTGTATGCAATCTTGTAGCTGTCTCTTCCTGAACCATGTGTTGGCTACTATCAATCCATTTGCCAGACAGAAGTCTAGAATGGCCTCTCCTTTTTTATTCCTGTTGCCCTGCCCATGTGGATCTAGGCAGTCCTCATAGCCTGTTCTGTCTGTCCTATGTGCATTCAAGTCACCCATTATCAACACCAATTCATGATGTCCTGCTTTATCTAGTAGGTGCTGCAACTGCTGTCTGAATGCACTATTTTCCTCATTATGGGCATGGGTTGAGATCATTACACTGGAGTCTGAGTGCCATGAGTCTGTCACTAATTCTGATGATATCCCTCACTGCCTTCTGAAGCCTCTCTCTCACCACAATTCCCACACCATTTCTAGCCCCCGCCCTGAGTAGTAGACTCTGTATCCCAAGCCAAGTGAGTTGCTGCACTGCCCTTTCATGTTGTCTCTTGGATACATAGGATGTCCAGCCTCCTCTGTGTCATCATGTCATCCACTTCCAAGCTGCATCCTTGTCAGTGAATGTACATTAAGTGTAGCAATTCTCAGTTCATGTTTGACAGGTTTATTGATTTTACATCCAGTTTTTGCTCAACAGAGCTATCCCAGGTAACCAGGCTGGGCAACTAGACACTGACCGGCCAGTAGTTTATTTGCTCAGGGCTGCTGGGCTTTATGGTGGGCACATACTGGCTCATAGGGGCACATACACCCCTCCCACCATTAGCATGGATCCCTGGTGTAGGTCGGAATAGGCTGGATCCTCAACCCACTTATCACAGGTAACTACCCATGCCCATTTTAGCATCATTAGTTAACATGACTGAATCACCTAGAGCCATATTTTACACCATTGGAGTGGCTAGCCCTGCCACAGCATGCAGTCTGTGATCCATGTTCTATATTTAGGGTACTATGCACCACAGTACATGCCCAAAGCAGTTGATCTGTGCAACTCTTCCCCCTATAAGACACCATGTAGAGTCTGTGCTGCTGCCCACAGCTCCATTCATTGGTGAGTTTGAGACAGAAGCACTAAGCATGTTTTTTGGAGATGGAAGGAACCCCACATAGACATAGGGAGGAACATTATCAGGAATGGAAATAGAAGTTAAGCCACTTTCTGCAACAGGAATATTGTCTGGATTGCTCTGAGATCTAAAGTCTATATTACAGGAATAATGCTGCAATATCGATTCTGGTATAGGAAGAAGATGCCTGCAATTTCTTCTGTACCCCATAACCTCAAATTCTATGAAGTAGGATCTCAGCTTGGTACATATACCTGTTATTTGACCAATCTGGTTGAAACCTTTCGCCGTTTGTATCCTCACTGTCTTTCCTTCTTTCAAAGAATGAAGAAATCTGCTCAATTGATCATAGCTGGACTTCTGGAAAGAATGTTTCCTGAATAATTGGGCTCTAATGGTTCTGTTGTTCTTAACTTTAGACCTCAACAAATTGGAACTAATAGGCAATGTTGTTCTGGTTTGCCTGGATAGAAGTCTCTGAGCAGACGAGCCAAGTATATTATCATGGGGTATGTTTCTGAGGTTGAGTAAATTCAAAAAGACATTGGTATTGTCATGCTTTAACCTTTCATGTAATTGCTTTGCACACTGTATTATATGTTCAACTAGTCCATTTGACTGTGGATACTCAGGACTACTAGTAATGTGTACAAAGTCCCATTCTTTTCCAAATTTCCCAAACAGCTGACTAATAAATGAGTATAATTTTCAGAAACAACTCTGTGTGGACTACCATGGACTGAGAAATAATTTAGTGATAGCAGTGGACGTTAGGTTAGGTAATAAATCAATCTCAAACCAGTTCAAATAAGAGTCTACCAATACTAAGTAATGCTGATTGTTCCACTCAAATATATCTGCGGCTACTGTTGACCAAGGTAGTTCAGGAACTTGACTTAGTTGAAGTGGTTTTCTTTGCAAATACAGTTTAGTACTATTGCATACTAACAAGAAAAAAGTAGTTTATATCAATGTCTTTTATTAGAGAAGACCAAAATACTAGTTATCTCACCTTTCTTTTGGTAGATTTGGAACCTGGGTGACCACGATGCAAAATCTGGATATATTCATGTTGTAAGGAAGCAGGAACAACAGCTCTAGGACCTTTAAAAATAATGCCATCTTCAATCAACATCTAATCTCTGTAAGGAAAATAAGTTTGCACTTCAGGTGGTGCACTAGATTACTTTAACAGCTATCCAACATTGATGTAGTGGTTGAGCTTTTGCAAAATTGTATCAGTCCTTGTATGATCTCTCAGCTCATCCAGTCTTGTGGTAGAAACATTACGCACTTCCATTATGTCAAAGTCATAACTCTCTGCATGAAGCTGTCCCGTTGTATTTCTGTGCAATCTGGATAAGGTATCAGCCAGATAAGTTAGTTTGCCTTTTGTATAGACCATTTTGAATTTGTACTGTTGCAATTTGAGCATCATTCTTTGTAATCTCGCTGGAGCTGAATGCATACTTCTTTAGAATAGTAACTAGAGGTTGGTGATCAGTTTCAATCTGAATAGCTCGACCATAGATAGAATCATGAAACTTTGAACATGCAAATACTATTGGCAAAAGTTCTTAATCAGTCTGAGCATATTGCATTTTAATTTTGGTAAGGGTTCTAGATGCATAGGCTACTTGTCTGCCTTCTTGAAGAATAACTGTACCAAGACCAAACTGTGAAGCATCATAGGAGAGTTACTGGGTGACATCATAGTATCTTAATGTAGGTGGGGTGGTAATTTTCCGCTTAAGGTTTTCAAATGCTCTCTGGTGCTGTTCTAACCAAGACCATGTTACATTTTTGTACATCAGCTCTCTCAAAGGTGCTGTCAACTCACTGAAGTCTGGTATAAACTTGCCTAAATAGTTGATCATCCCAAGAAAACACTGTAAAGCTTGAACATTATCAGGTGCTGGCGTCTCAAGAATAGCTGCTTGCTTAGATAGGTCTGGTCTCAAGTCAGTGCTGGTAAATAAATGACCTATGTATGTAACTTCTGATAGTTTAAATTTGCACTTTAGAGAATTGAGCTTTAAGTTCACTTCATGTGAACTTTCTAGAACTCTCTTAGGGTTTCTGTCATACTCTGCTTCACCATTGCCTCCAGCCAATAAATCATTTACTATTATGGCACAAGGATAACCTGAAAAAATTTGTTCCATTGCACGCTGAAAGACTTGACTTGCAGAATTTATTCCAAATGGCATCCTTAGCAATCTGTAGCTGCTAAACAGGCTACTGAAAATAGTCAGTAATGATGATTTACAATCAAGCATCACTTGTCAAAATGAACTTTTTGCATCCAAGACAGAAAAAAACAGTGGTATTTGATATTAGGACTGACACCTCTTCAACTGTACGCATTGGATGATATGGTCTTGTTAATGCTTTGTTCAAATCTCTTGGGTCAATACATTATCTCATTTCATCTAAGCCTTTCTTGTGGGCTGCTACCATGGATATCACCCATTCAATTGGTTTTGTAACTGGACAAATTACACCATCCTGCACCATTTTATCCAACTGAGCTTTAACTTTATCCTGCATAGCTATTGGAACTTTTCTTGCTGGTCTGATCACTGGACTGACCTCTGGGTCTAACTTTATAGAACACACAACTGGACACTGGTAATCTCCAAACTCTGGACCCCACCCAGTTCGGGTTTTTAAAAGGCAGATCATGTCTCCTAAAGCTGATAGACTTCTTTGAAGCAGTCACCAAAGCCATAGATGAGGGTAAGGTGGTTCACACAGCCTATCTAGATCTTGCCAAGGCTTTTGACACCATCGCCCACTCTGAAATTATAGATAAACTCACTAAACTAGGTATAAATCCCTAGATGGGTTGCCAACTGGCTCATGGACCGAACCCACACTGTGAAAGTAGCAAACTTCAAATCCGACTTCAGAACAGTGACAAGTGGAGTACCACAGGGTTCAGTCCTGGGTCCTCTCCTGTTTGGTATCTACTTCTCTGAAATACAGGCAAACACAGAATGTCTTTGCTAATTAAGTTTGCAGATGACTGCAAATTAAGAACCATAACTGAAACTCCTAACGATGTGGACATCCTACAAAAGGGCCTCACTGAGACAGATGCCTGGTGTCAAAGCCATGGCCTGAAGCTCAATGCCAAAAAGTGCACTGTCATCCCCTTTGGTAAAAACTCTGTACCCATGAACTACCACATAGGTGGTAGTATACTTAACACCGAAAGTGTGATGAGACCTTGGGACAGAGGTGAAGAGTAGTCTCTCCTTTTATAATCACATTGCCACAGTGGTCAGGAAATCCTTCTATGTGGCACACCTCTTCACAAAAGGTTTCTCATCCAGAAAAAAAGAGGTCATTGTTCCCTTCTACTCATCACTCATTAGACCCATTCTAGAGTACAGCGCCCCTTTTGGTATGTATCTGACAAGACATCTACAACAACTAGAAAGGCCACAGAAATACCTCACAAAGAGGATTACTCACCTCAAACAAATGCCCTACGCAGACCGTCTCAAAAAACTCCAGCTTTACTCCGTCGCATATCGTCTATTCAGAGGCGATATCTGCCTAACATACAAAGCTATGTCAAACCCAGAGCTGTTGGACATGCTCCACTTAAAGAAATACCAATCCCTCTGAGTTACATGCGGTAGGGACCTAAACCTTGTCACCACAATAAACAGAACATGTTGGAGGGATAGATTCCTGTCCCAGAGACTTCCCATACTCTGGAACAGACTACCTATCTATGTCAAGCAGAGCTCCTCATTGGCACTTTTCAAGAAAAATCTTGATGATTGGATGGGAAATAGGAAATTCATCCCGGGGATCACTTCTGTGGCTCTGCTCGACAGGGGCACAGGAAAATAATGTTCTTGGGTGGCAAAAGCCAAGGTACCTTTTTGGCTATGCTTATATAGGCCCTAGGGCCAATAGCCTAGTACCTACCTATGAACCTATGGAAGTTTTCCCAACCTGTCATTGAAAACATCAGCATACTCTAAGAAAATGCCTTCAGAAAAATTAGAACCAGGATATGTGCTTATATGATGAACTTCTTTGTTGAAAGAAAGCAGATTCATTCTTAAACTGTCTCAGAGATCCAGTAATGACTGCACAGGTCTTCGGACTACATAGAATAACAAGCTGTAACAGTTGCCTGGAAGATAACATGAAAGCACTACTGATCCTTTGGTTTTAATTTCTTCACCTCCATAAGCAACAAGTTTTGCACTACTAGCTATGTTGAGTTGTTCAAAAGCTCAAACTTTAGCAAATGTGCCTGCTGACATAACATTACACTTAGAACCAATGTCTGCTTTGTGCTTGGTGGATTTACCATTGATCTGGACAGTAGAAAATACTCTGTTCTCTGTCATAAAATTCACTGCATCAGCCTTTTCAGCAATTACTGATACACCATCTACATAGAAAGCAGAACTGCAGCTCTCTATGATTAACTTGCTTTGAGTGACCCTTCTTTATAACTGTGCGAGGTTTACTTGATTTGCACAACTTTTGAAAATGGTTCCATTTTTTACACTTGCGGGATTTCGGACTAAATGCCAAGCATTTCTCTCTTTTAGACGCATGATTGGCACCACAACTGCAACAGTTAACTATAAATCTAGATGTGAGTTTTGCTGATTAATGCTTATACTGCACTGAGCATGCTCCTTTCTTAGAACTTGCTGGAAACCTAAGTAGTTTCCCCAGAGAGCCTGCAAAGGCTGTGGTTGCCTTGAGCTTAGGCCTTCTTCTGTTTGCCACGTGTTGCATGATGTAGACATTTGCCCTGGATTCTGCTGAAAACCATGCTCTTATCACTTGCAAGCATACTTCTGTGCCTTTCTGTATCTTCATGGATTCAACAAATCTCAATAGCTTTGCTTAGTGTTAAATCACTGTCAAGAAGCAAAATCTTTCTCACAGCAGCACTATTAATACCACACACAAGCTTGTCCTTTATCAACTCATCTTTTAAGGCACCAAACTGACACATTTTAGCTTTGTTTCTCAGGTCAGTAATAGAAGTTGCAAAAGTTTCCCCCGATTTCTGATCTCTTGTGTAAAACAAATGTCTCTCTAATGTAATTATTTGTCTGGGGGTTACACATTTCTCGAATTTTCTCCTCAAACACTTGCGGTCTTCCATTGATTCAGCCTATACAAAAATATAGCGGTCTTTACCTTCTCCCTCATACACTGCTGGTGCATACACAAATGAATGCTGTCTTTCAATGGCCTCTGACCCAGCTAGGTTTAAGGAAATGAATGTTCTGGTGCATGCATCTTTTCAGAATAAGATGATTGTATAAAAATATTGTACTCTTGCTCAAATATTCTCTAGTTCTTTGCAATATTCTGATCAAATACAAGTGATGAGAGCCTTCGAAATCCATCTGCCTTATTAACACATACCAGTGAAAGGTTTTGCAAATATGCACAAACACACACACACACACACACACACCAGAAATTTATACCAGTATTTGTAACTATGCCCAATAGCACAACAAGCCCCTGAATATTTATTTATTGGCATTTGTTAACTCAGTGTTTTCTACAACCGAACCACTTGCTCTGCAACCATATAATTTGTACCCAAAAAGAGGTCCTAAGTATGTGTCTGTAGAAACTATTTGAAAGACTTGTGTGTGAACCTTTGTATCTACAAAGTTTTTACCATTGTACAACCTGGGGTAGTGTTCCACCATGAAACAGTCACTGTAATTATTGCTTTTTAAGAAATGTGCTAGTCCCTTATGCTGATACTAGCAAGTGGAAAAGAATAAAACCTAAAGACGCTGGCAGCCCTAATCTGTTGTTTATATACCTCTTTCTATTGTTTTCACTGTCCTTTTTGTGTCCTCTCTTTACCTTTTCTTCCCAGTCCCATCACCTGTACTCTCCCTCTGCAAGCATTCATAGTGCGGATATATGTCCCTTACTCTGCTCTAGCATTACGCTAATAGAACTCCTGTACCTTCAATCTGAGCCAATCTGGGCAAACTTTTCTACTACTCCATTCCTGTTTGGCACAGCATCCTTTTTCACTGCTTACATCTCAGGCCTGGCAAGCTGGTACATAAAAATCAACTGCCAATCATTAGCGGACCGGAGTTCTGCTGTGGCGACCCCTAACCGGGAAAAGTCAAAAGACACAGACAAACTTCTCTCTGACTTTATCTTTCCTGGTTGTTTTATGCTTTCTTTGATTGTGAGCTAAACTCAGACCTGGGTGCTAGCCCCGCTCCGTTCCGCCCTCTCTACACTCGGGCTCCACTTCGCTACCCTACCCCATTCCCACCCACCCCATTACAATTACCTTTATACCATCCTCTCCCACCCCTTCCTTTCCCAAACATCCAATAACAAATAACTTGTCTAAACCCCCCGTTTCATCACGTCCTCTATTCAGCTACTTTCATAGCCACTCCTCCTCTACTATTCACAGCCACTTCTCTTCTCCCCTCCCCTCCCACAAACATGAAACACCTTATAATTATAATTTTATTCCTCCTGAGATACTCTCCACCCTAACAACTTACCACACCTACTTCTCTCATCCATTACTTCTCTCTCCCACCTTTTCCACTATAAATAGCAACACTTCTTCATTTTATAATATCTCCTCTACCCTTTTCAATCTCCCCATCTCTTGCTATCATAAACCATATAGACTACAAACACATCCCCCTACTTATAAGCCCAAACTAAAGCTGCACAAACTGCATCTGCCCTTGCTTATATCTTCTCAATTCACCAACAACTTTCTTGTCTCTGGGGACATCCACCCCAATTCTGGTCCCTCTGCCTTCCCACATAACCTTTCACCTTCCTTAACCACTCCCCACCAGTCAAAAATCTCTCTCTCCCTCCCCATTAACTCCCACAAACTCTACCTCCACTAATCACTTATCCATATATTCCCTAAACATCCAAAGCCTATCCAACAAAACTACTGACTTCCATGCATGGGTTGCCCACACAAACCCTCACATTATATCATTATTAGAAACATGGTTGAAGCCACATAGGTTCATAGGTTCTTCTAGGGCAAGCCTAGCCTAGGGCATTTGTTAGCCAGCCACCCCAAATTTTTAAACACCCTTTTTTGCCTTTTTTTTATTAGTATTTTCTAACAGTGACACAGTGTCACAAGAGTGATAGAAACCCTGAGATCTACGATCTCCCATTATCTCATCCTCCTCTTGAAGATAGTCAATGTGGGGGACTGCCCCTAACTGGGACTACACTATTTTATTATGAATTGAAGAAGGAAGGGAATGGATCTGGAATCCCACTCAGTCTATTTTATTTATATTTGTGGAGGTTCAAGTATTTGTATACATATTTCAAATAATGAAATTCTCCCACCAGGCTATAACATCTATCGCTCAGATAGGCTATCTAAAAAAGGAGGTGGTGTTGCCATCCTATAAAAAGACACTCTCAACCTCTCCCCACTACCTACACCCTTACCTAACTTTCATCCTGCTGAACTCATAGCACTAAACTGCTACCTTGGCCCCCCATAAGAAACTAGTTATTGCTTCTATCTATATCCCTCCTGGGAACAACTTAGCAATCCTTGAAACTATCCTATCCTGGTTTTCACTTAACATTCCATACGAAACCCTCATCTTGGGTGATGTCAACTTGGACTGGTCCAAACTGAAAATAAACTCTCCCCAACTTAGTATTAACCTCCATGGTTTTAAGAAACTTATATCATCTCCAACTCACTACCACAAAAACCCATAGTCTAACTCAATAATTCACTGGATACTCAGTAATTCCCCTCAACTATACCTCAACCCTACAACACAACCTGACCAACTTAGTGACCACCTACCCATCTCTGTCCTTCGTGCCCCCTCCCAACTTCCCAAATCCCACATCTATAGAGTCTTCTGCAAACTCTCTAACTTCGATCTCATCCAATTTAGCTCTATTTTATCTTCCATAGACTGGTCCATCCTCAAGCACATCCCTCTAAATGATGCCATACAAAGATTTAATAATATTTTCCTAGACACCCTTAACTTACTGGCCCCCTCTAGAAAGATCAGAATAAAATCCAAGTATGCTCCCTGGCTCTCAAAAGAAACAAAGTCCCTAATGCTAGAAAGAGACAAAGCTTGGAAAGCATGGACAAAATTGAAGGACTTACCCCTACTCCATAGCTATAGACACCTGAGAAATCTTGTCAAAAAGCACACCAACAACGACAAAAGGTCCTACTGTAACACTGCCCAACTTAATAACAAAACCAACCCTCAAAAGTTCTGGGCCTCCATTAATACTATTCTTTCCCCTGGCTCCCCTGCAACCCCCACCCAAACTCAACATCTCTTGAAACAGCTGTTCTACTCAATAACCATTTCATTGATACTATTAAATCACACATGGCTCCCACCAGTAATCCTACTCCTCTGCCTAACCCTCCTAAACCATCCAAAAACTCACCTTTTTCTTTGCACCATTTCCACTTCCTACATCAGATCACTTCTTCTGAAACTCAAACCCTGCTCTCCCTCCGCTGATAACCTACCTCCTTCTTTCCTTAAACTTGCTGCTGATTCTGTTGTCTTCCCAGTATCCATACTTGTAAACAGATCTATACATGAGGCTATTGTACCTTTATCTTGGAAATCTTTTTACACCATTCCCTTGCATAAAGGTGGAAACTCAACTGACCCTTCTAACTACAGACCTATAGCCATCATATCCCCCCTCTCTAAGATTCTTGAAAAATGCATCCACTCTCAACTACCTTCTTGAACACAACCTCCTAACTCCCACCCAGCATGGCTTCCATCCTAAACATAGCACAACTACTGCCCTCCTATCTTTCACTCATACAATTGCTGAAGCCCTTGATAATAACAAACTGGTATCTTGTCTCTTCCTTGACTTATCAAAAGCTTTTGATACAGTCTCCCACCCTCTCCTAATATCCAAACTTGCTAACTTCAATATGACTTCCTCCTCCCTTGCCTGGTTCTCTAGCTACTTATCCTGCAGACAACAATCAGTAAAATGGCTCTCCTCTTCCTCTCCATTCCTATCTGTCCCAACTGGGGTCCTACAAGGCTCCATCCTAGGGCCCCTTCTCTTTAATATTTTCACCAATGATCTTTATACAGCTTGCAATACATCTTCCCTCATCCAATACGCAGATGATTCTACTCTCATTACTACCTCAAATAACATCACCTCCAAGATCTGACAAAACAGGTCTTCCTAGATACTGAACATTGGCTATCTAGCAATCTCCTCATCCTTAACCCAAAAAGACCAAACTCCTACTATTCCTCCCTCAATCATTATCCCGCCACAAATCTTCCTTTGCTATTACATCCTCAAATAACACTACTATTCAACCAGAATTCCACACTAAACTCCTAGGGGTCATCATTGATGATGAGCTCAAATTTAACTTACACAATTACAATGTATAAAACAGACAAACCAAAAGCTTGGTCTATTATATCGCCATAAGAAATTCTTAACAACTAATTCCAAACTCACTCTTGCGCAAGCCCTTCTCCTTCCCTCCCTTCTCTATGCTGCTCCCATACTCACCCATATTCAAATTACTGTCTTAAACAAATAAGATAGCTTGATTTATTACTAACTTTCCCTTTAATACTCATCACTGCCTACCTCTAAACTCTCTTCAATTGCTTGAATTCCCACATCTATTGTTACTAGCCCAAATGCAAATGTTACACACTATAGTCCATAAACCACTAGCATGTCCTTCTCTGTCTTCCTTCATTACTAAGTACTCTCCACCCCATACCTTTAGGACATCAAATCAGCAACTACTACAAATATACTATCCCAAAAAAGCTGTAGGCAAACTTCTTTACAAGTACTCTATGGCCCAAGTTTGGAACAAACTTCCTAGAGAAATTTGTAGCATTGTTCACCCATCTCACTTCAAGGAGAAACTTAAACTTCATTTACTTAACTCCAAAACATGCCCCTGTCAAACCCCAACTTAACTAAACTCCTACTCCTTCATTTCTTTCCTTCCACACTAGCTCTCCTCAGCTTAGTATTATGCTTACTTGCACAATATATGTCTAAACATTTCTGTTGAATATTTTCTCTGGTGTACATATTGTATGTATTTCAGGTATTTTTCTCTGTTGTACATATTGTACATATTTCAGGCATTTTACAGTACTTGAATTAGTGTGTCTCATATCTACATATGTCAGTTATTACAGATAGTAGGTCTAAATAATATTTCTCCCCAAATTGCTTTTTATAAATTTTTTTCTCTGCTGTACATATTGTACATACTTTTGTACTCTACAGTGTTAGAATTAGTTTTTCCTTGACTTTAAGTATTGATTTTTTTTTTGTAATATTCTCCATGTGTCAGCTATTACTTATGGAATTGTAAAACTGTCCTTGCATTTATTTTTAAACTGTTTATTCTAAAATTGTATTTTTATTTCTCGGAGCTCTTCTCCTCGGGTCTCCACTGAAAATGGGCCACAAACCCAGCTGGACTAACTCGGTTAACAAATGCCAGTAAATAAATAAATATGCACTGTATACAATAAAAGTCACTGCATCATCAAATTAAGTATAAAAGGTTTTTTAACATCACTTAAGAAAGTGGGGGATAGTATAAGGGACATATTTTATGAAGAAGATAAATATAGGTTCATAGGTTTATACTAGGCTATCTGCCCTAAGGCATTTATAAGCCTAGCCCAGAGTTTTTGTGGCTTACGCCACCCCTTATGTTAAAAAATACTGTGCAGATTAGTTTGCTGTGCCTCTGTCCAGCAGTGACACAGAGAGGATTCCCGGGGTAAACCTACGATCTCCCATCCACCGGTCAAGATTTCTCTTTAACAGAGCCAGTGAGGTGCTCTGCCTCACATGGACTGGGATTTTATTCCGCAACACAGGGAGTCTCTGGGTGACAAATCTATCCCTCCAACATGTCCTATTTATATCTGTGCTAAGGTTTAAGTTGCTTGCTCTAGTGGATCTGGTAGATTTGGATTTTTTGAGGTGGAGCATGTCCATTAATTCTGGGTTGGACATGGCCTTGTATGTCAGGCACAGGTCACCTCTGAGCAGACGGTATGCGACTGAATAGAGCTGGAGTTTCTTCAGTCTGGCAGCATATGACAGATTTTGGAGTTCCTTTATCCTTTTGGTGAGGAACTTTTGGGGTCTCTCCAATTGCTGCAGGTGTCGGGTGAGATAGATCCCGAATCAGGCATTGTATTCAATCATTCGTCTGATAAGTGAAGAGTACAGGGGAACAATGACCTCACTTGATCTGGATGTGAATCCCTTCATGATCAGGTGGGCAATGTAGAAGGTTTTTCTAACCACTTTAGCAATGTGAGTGTCAAAAGAAAGGCCACTGTCAACCTGGGTCCCCAGGTCCCTGATAACCTCTTCTGTGCTTAGTGGATTGCCACCTATATGGTAGCTTGGGGTTACCTTGTTTTTCCCGAAGGGTATGACTATACATTTTTTGGCATTTAACTTCAGGCCATGGCTCTGGCACCAGCTTTCAATTTCCGTGAGACCCCTCTGAAGGATATCTGTGTCCGATGTACTTTCCACTATGGCTCCCAGTTTGCAGTCATCTGCAAACTTTGTCAGCCATAGTCCTCCTATGTTAGCCTGTACTTCTGAGAAGTAGATGCTGAACAACAGGGGGCCAAGGACTGAGCCCTGTGGGACACCACTTGTGACCGGCTTGGAGTCTGACATGGCGCCAGCTACTCTAACCCTGTGGGTTCTGTCCTTTAGCCAGTTTGCAACCCATCTTGTGACATATGGGTTTACATTTAAGCTGGTAAGTTTCTCTATAATAGCCGAGTGGGGTATTGTGTCGAAAGCTTTTGCAAGGTCAAGGTAGGCTGTATGGACTGCCTTTCCCTCATCAATGGCCTTGGTGACTGTTTCGAAGAAGTTGACCAAGTTCAAAAGGCATGATCTGCCCTTGACAAAGCCAAACTGGGTCGGGTCCAATGTCTGCAAGTCCCCTATGTCTTTGTTTATGAGTTCCATTATGATCCTCTCCATAGCTTTGCATATAGAAATGCAACTACTTATTATACTTAATATAATTAGGGAATACAATTAGATATATAAAGAGGAAAAAGGGAAAGGATGAAAAAAAAAGAAAAAAACTGGTTATAATGCAGTTATTGCATAATATAAACTTGTCTTATCATGTCAGTGTACAGACTATCTTTCTTTGTTAAGAATTACATCTAGTAAGTAACCCCAATATTTCTGATAATAGTGTTTCTTTTTTTGTTTTTGTATAAACTAGTTTGTGAGATGAGATATATTTAATAGCAAGGTTGCTAAAGCCTTCCCATGTAATTGGAGATGTGACATTCCAAATTTTAAAGATATAAAATTTAATAAGGGCACACATCGTGATAAGGACATTTTTTGTTATTTTTGGAAGTTGAGTCGTGTTAATGTGCAATATAGCTGTCTCCCATGACAGGGTTGATTTTTCATATCCCATCTTCTCTTAAAGAGCACCATAGGTTGTGTCCCTTGCTACATTTCCAGATGACATGGAGAATATCTGCAGTTTGGTTTGGGCAGTGAGACATATAGGCGAGAAGTTGGAATTGAACTTATTTAGTTTTGATGGGGTATAGTATACATTTATCATAATTTGTGTATATAGCAGCTTCTTAAAAGGAATGAATTTTATCATATTCTCAATGGCCAGTCTCTTATTTTCATCTGTCAGAGATTGTTTTTTTTCTTGCCAATAGTTTGAAACTAATAGAGAATTCTGGTGTTTTATATTCATTACAAGTTTATATGTCCTAGAAATTGTTTTCCCTTTCATCTCGAGGTTATCTAGTATTAATTTTACTAAGTTAGTATCCTGCAAGTCGACTTGTGTTTGTGAGAATTTAGCATTTATGAGATAATGGATTTGGGTAACAATAACAGTATATTTCTTAGTAAGATTTAGTTCTAGTCTTATTTGTTGTATATTGGATGCTCTCCATTGGTATATTTCCCATACTCTGAGATCTTTTATCAGAAGGTAATTTGGTAGATTTAAGGGTTTATTGTTTATTAGTAGGTTGGGATTTGGTTGTATAAAGGCAAGAGCATCTAATAATTGCAATGATTTAAATCATTTATGTGTAGTAAGACTCATGTATTTAATTAGTGGGTGTATATTCTTCGCGAATATGCCATTTTCATTTAGGTATAAAAATGGTAGAGATTTGCTGTTATACTAAAGGGATTTCAGTTGTTCAGACCAGATTTTGGTCCATTGGGGTGTCCAGGTATTTACATACGGGTCATGGCTTATCTGTATTAGTCTATAAGCAGTAATTATACTATAATAGAGTTTGAAATCAGGTAACCCCAACCCCCCTTTATCTTTGGTAAGTACTAGTTTGTCATATTTAATTCTACTGGATTTGGGGTACCATAAGAATCTTGATATAGCTTTTTCTATATCAAGGAAGAATTTTGGGGGAATATTTGAAAAAGTAGCATTTAGCTGAAAGAGTATTCTTGGTAAAAGGTTCATCTTAACCACTCTAGCTTTTGAGAGTAATGACATATTAATATTCATCCACCTATTGATATCACTTTCAATACTGGTCTATGTACGCAATAGGTTATTCTTTATCATATCCTTAAAGCCAGGAGTAAATATTATTCCTAGGTATTTTATCTGATAACTTATCTTGATCTCACTCATTGGAAAGTAAAATTCCTTATGACCTATAAGATTCATTGGAAATATGTGGGATTTGTTTAGATTTAAATTATAGTTAGAGATTTCAGAGAACTCATCTATAGCTTTAAGTATTTTTGGAAGGTCAGTAGTGGGAAGTTGAAAATATATATTTAAGTCATCAGCAAATTTAAATAATTATCTGTTATTCCATGTTGTATTATAAAGTTGAAAACTTTTAATAATACTTTGGAAATAGGTTCCATGAATAGTTTATAAAATTCAGATGTGTAGAAGTCGGGCCCAGGGGATTTAACCAGTTTGAGTTTGTTTATTGCAGCTTTTATCTCATTTAGTTTCAGGGGTGTTTTTAGGAGGTTTTTTTTGATCTTCCATAAGTTGTGGAAATTTTATATTATGTATAAAATCACCAAAATTGTCTGTAGATGGTGATAAGTGTATGTTGTATAGTTTCTTATATATGTCTTCAAAAGCATCTACAATATCTTGGTCCTTGTGCTGCACCAGTCCTTCATACATTATTTCTTTAATTCTCGGTGGGCCATTTTTTATGTTAATTAGTCTAGCTAGGAATTTTGAAGGTGTTTGTGCCCATTTTGAATATTGATATATTGACCTTAATTCTAACAGAGATATATATTTCTAGATAGTGTTTGTGTAATTGCTTTTGCCAGTCTATTACTTTATTCCTCCAGGTCTTTAGAGTATTTTTTCTGAAGTTCTAATTCAGGAATATTTATTTGAGTTTCTAGTTCCTTTTTAAAGTTATTGTACTTTTTTTTTTAACCATGCTGATTTTTGGATAACTATACCCCTAATGGCTGCTTTGGCAGCCACCCATTGTATATCATAAGGAATTTGAGTAGATATAAAGTAATTTTGAGTTGGGCTATGACATTCTGGATTTCCTGTGCCGTTTCTTGGTTTTGAATGATTTTAGGATTTAATGTCCAATTATTGAAATAGGGAACATTTTGTTTATATGTTTGAAAATTTATTAAGAGACTGATTTTTGAATGGTCTGAGAGAGTTCTAGGTGATACAGCATAATTTAGTCTGTTTGAAAGCAATGATTGGGAAATTAGAAAAGCATCTATCCTGGACCAGGTTTTATGAGTGGCTGAGAAGAATGTGAATCTTGATATTGTTTCATCATATTGGAATTTAATATAGGGGTCAGTTCAAAAGTATTTTGTAATTCTTCAAGTGCTATAGTGGTATGTTGCGACTGCCTGTTTTCATTATGTTCATAGGTAGGTACTAGGCTATTGGCCCTAGGGCCTATATAAGCCTAGCCAAGGGTACCCTGGCTTTCGCCACCCAAGAAAAATTATTTTCTTGTGCCACTTTCGAGCAGAGCCACAGAAGTGAATTTCCTATCTCCCATCCAATCATCAAGATTTTTCTTGAAGAGTGCTAATGAGGAGCTTTGTTTGATATAGATAGGTAGTTTGTTCCAGAGTATGGGAAGTCTCTGGGACAGGAATCTATCTCTCCAGCATGTTCTGTTTATTGTGGTGACAAGGTCTTGATTTAATAAAGCATCAGTCCCCACCGATGATATACAAATGATTTGGGTGGTTCGCTATGATATTAAAGATTTCATAAATGAAGAGATGTTGATTAGAGCAAGGGGCTATATATATTAAGAAAGAGTAAAGGTTTATTTAGAGTATGATATTTGCTAGTACATAATACCCATCTTCCATTAGAATCAGCTTTAAAAGAAGTAATTTCTCCTTGGAAAGATTTATTTATTATAATGACTCCCCCCTAGATAAAGAATTATGGCCTGCAGCTAATATTTGCTTAACTCATTTCCTTTTCCTTTCCTTATCCCACATTTGATCATCCAAGTGAGTTTCTTGCAGGAAGGTTACATTAGCCTTGCTTTGGTATGTGAGATGCATGATTAAATCTCTTTTTTTATACACTATCCATTTAACATTCCATGAGTCTATTGATACCATGTCTTAATTTACTTATTATGAAGTTCATTGCCTGATAAGCAGAGAAATAGTAATGAAACGTATCTGCTAGTGTGTTCTTGAAATGCTTCTTAAAGATACAGTACACATGCTCTAGTCTACATTCTACCTCACTCTGCACCACTATTTCTATAAGGAAAATATCCGGACACCCTCTTGACTGGAGGGTTGTAATTATATATCCATCGTTTGGTGACTCATCGCCATCAAACAGATTTTTTTGAAACATTTGCCCAGAATCCTGCATACTTTCTATGGTCTTAGTATTTGATTTCTACTCCATTTCCTTCACCACTCGATCATTTCCTTCTCTCGCCATCAGCCTCCCTGTTTCTCTGAGCAGCCTCTGTGCCTGGAATGAAAACAGGACATGCTCATCTGAAATGGGTCCCACTTGCAACAATGAAGAGTAGTGGAAGTTCCCTGATGCCCTGACCAAATTTCCCTTGTAGAAGTATAAATACCACCTTGGGTCTTCCTGACAAGGGACTAATAGCCTAGTGGGACTAGCCTGGTCAGCAACTTTGAAAGAGAAGCAATTTACATTTACTTATTTAAATGGGTGGGGCTATGGTTGCATTAAAAGGTGGTGCTTCTGTCAGGTTTTTGCCTCTTCCAAAGATGGCGACAATATGAACAAATGGGCATAATGTGGAATACTTACTAATAGTTTATTAAAAAATTCAACTAGAAATGAGCTGACATTGTTTAAATGTGTTATTTTTGTAAGACACTCTCAACCTCTCCCCACTACCTACACCCTTACCTAACTTTCATCCTGCTGAACTCATAGCACTAAACTGCTACCTTGGCCCCCATAAGAAACTAGTTATTGCTTCTATCTATATCCCTCCTGGGAACAACTTAGCAATCCTTGAAACTATCCTATCCTGGTTTTCACTTAACATTCCATACGAAACCCTCATCTTGGGTGATGTCAACTTGGACTGGTCCAAACTGAAAATAAACTCTCCCCAACTTAGTATTAACCTCCATGGTTTTAAGCAACTTATATAATCTCCAACTCACTACCACAAAAACCCATAGTCTAACTCAATAATTCACTGGATACGCAGTAATTCCCCTCAACTATACCTCAACCCTACAACACACTGTGACCAACT
This sequence comes from Protopterus annectens, assembly GCF_019279795.1. Classification (NCBI taxonomy): domain Eukaryota; kingdom Metazoa; phylum Chordata; order Ceratodontiformes; family Protopteridae; genus Protopterus; species Protopterus annectens. Next base: position 151,912,903 of record NC_056735.1, on the reverse strand, counting down.
TAGCGACCACCTACCCATCTCTGTCCTTCGTGCCCCCTCCCAACTTCCCAAATCCCACATCTATAGAGTCTGCTGCAAACTCTCTAACTTCGATCTCATCCAATTTAGCTCTATTTTATCTTCCATAGACTGGTCCATCCTCAAGCACATCCCTCTAAATGATACCATACAAAGATTTAATAATATTTTCCTAGACACCCTTAACTTACTGGCCCCCTCCAGAAAGATCAGAATAAAATCCAAGTATGCTCCCTGGCTCTCAAAAGAAACAAAGTCCCTAATGCTAGAAAGAGACAAAGCTTGGAAAGCATGGACAAAATCGAAGGACTTACCCCTACTCCATACCTATAGACACCTGAGAAATCTTGTCAAAAAGCACACCAACAACGACAAAAGGTCCTACTGTAACACTGCCCAACTTAATAACAAAACCAACCCTCAAAAGTTCTGGGCCTCCATTAATAATATTCTTTCCCCTGGCTCCCCTGCAACCCCCCCCCCCCACCCAAACTCAACATCTCTTGAAACAGCTGTTCTACTCAATAACCATTTCATTGATACTATTAAATCACACATGGCTCCCACCAGTAATCCTACTCCTCTGCCTAACCCTCCTAAACCATCCAAAAACCCACCTTTTTCTTTGCACCATTTCCACTTCCTACATCAGATCACTTCTTCTGAAACTCAAACCCTGCTCTCCCTCCACTGATAACCTACCTCCTTCTTTCCTTAAACTTGCTGCTGATTCTATTGTCCTCCCAGTATCCATACTTATAAACAGATCTATACATGAGGCTATTGTACCTTTATCTTGGAAATCTTTTTACACCATTCCCTTGCATAAAGGTGGAAACTCAACTGACCCTTCTAACTACAGACCTTTAGCCATCTTATCCCCCTCTCTAAGATTCTTGAAAAATGCATCCACTCTCAACTACCTTCTTGAACACAACCTCCTAACTCCCACCCAGCATGGCTTCCATCCTAAACATAGCACAACTACTGCCCTCCTATCTTTCACTCATACAATTGCTGAAGCCCTTGATAATAACAAACTGGTATCTTGTCTCTTCCTTGACTTATCAAAAGGTTTTGATACAGTCTCCCACCCTCTCCTACTATCCAAACTTGCTAACTTCAATATGACTTCCTCCTCCTCCCTTGCCTGGTTCTCTAGCTACTTATCCTGCAGACAACAATCAGTAAAATGGCTCTCCTCTTCCTCTCCATTCCTATCTGTCCCAACTGGGGTCCTACAAGGCTCCATCCTAGGGCCCCTTCTCTTTAATATTTTCACCAATGATCTTTATACAGCTTGCAATACATCTTCCCTCATCCAATACGCAGATGATTCTACTCTCATTACTACCTCAAATAACATCACCTCCAAGATCTGACAAAACAGGTCTTCCTAGATACTGAACATTGGCTATCTAGCAATCTCCTCATCCTTAACCCAAAAAGACCAAACTCCTACTATTCCTCCCTCAATCATTATCCCGCCACAAATCTTCCTTTGCTATTACATCCTCAAATAACACTACTATTCAACCAGAATTCCACACTAAACTCCTAGGGGTCATCATTGATGATGAGCTCAAATTTAACTTACACAATTACAATGTATAAAACAGACAAACCAAAAGCTTGGTCTATTATATCGCCATAAGAAATTCTTAACAACTAATTCCAAACTCACTCTTGCGCAAGCCCTTCTCCTTCCCTCCCTTCTCTATGCTGCTCCCATACTCACCCATATTCAAATTACTGTCTTAAACAAATAAGATAGCTTGATTTATTACTAACTTTCCCTTTAATACTCATCACTGCCTACCACTAAACTCTCTCCAATTGCTTGAATTCCCACATCTATTGTTACTAGCCCAAATGCAAATGTTACACACTATAGTCCATAAACCACTAGCATGTCCTTCTCTGTCTTCCTTCATTACTAAATACTCTCCACCCCATACCCTTAGGACATCAAATCAGCAACTACTACAAATATACTATCCCAAAAAAGCTGTAGGCAAACATCTTTACAAGTACTCTATGGCCCAAGTTTGGAACAAACTTCCTAGAGAAATTTGTAGCATTGTTCACCCATCTCACTTCAAGGGGAAACTTAAACTTCATTTACTTAACTCCAAAACATGCCCCTGTCAAACCCCAACTTAACTAAACTCCTACTCCTTCATTTCTTTCCTTCCACACTAGCTCTCCTCAGCTTAGTATTATGCCTACTTGCACAATATCTGTCTAAACATTTCTGTTGAATATTTTCTCTGTTGTACATATTGTATATATTTCAGGTATTTTTCTCTGTTGTACATATTGTACATATTTCAGGCATTTTACAGTACTTGAATTAGTGTGTCTCATATCTACATATGTCAGTTATTACAGATAGTAGGTCTAAATAATATTTCTCCCCAAATTGCTTTTTATACATTTTTTCTCTGCTGTACATATTGTACATACTTTGGTACTCTACAGTATTAGAATTAGTTTTTCCTTGACTTTAAGTATTGATTTTTTTGTAATATTCTCCATGTGTCAGCTATTACTTATGGAATTGTAAAACTGTCCTTGCATTTATTTTTAAACTGTTTATTCTAAAATTGTATTTTTATTTCTCAGAGCTCTTCTCCTCGGGTCTCCACTGAAAATGGGCCACAAACCCAGCTGGACTAACTCGGTTAACAAATGCCAATAAATAAATAAATAAATAAATATACACTGTATACAATAGAAGTCACTGCATCATCAAATTAAGTATAAAAGGTTTTTTAACATCCCTTAAGAAAGTGGGGGATAGTATAAGGGACATATTTTATGAAGAAGATAAATATAGAAATGCAACTACTTATACTTAATATAATTAGGGAATATAATTAGATATATAAAGAGGAAAAAGGGAAAGGAGGAAAAAAAAAAAAAAAACTAAAAACTGGTTATAATGCAGTTATTGCAGAATATAAACTTGTCTTATCATGTCAGTGTACAGACTATCTTTCTTTGTTAAGAATTACATCTAGTAAGTAACCCTAATATTTCTGATAATAGTGTTTCTTTTTTTGTTTTTGTATAAACTAGTTTGTGAGATGAGATATATTTAATAGCAAGGTTGCTAAAGCCTTCCCATGTAATTGGAGATGTGACATTCCAAATTTTAAAGATATAAAATTTAATAAGGGCACACATCGTGATAAGGACATTTTTTTTATTTTTGGAAGTTGAGTCATGTTAATGTGCAATATAGCTGTCTCCCATGACAGGTTTGGTTTTTCATATCCCATCTTCTCTAACCTAGCTCTTAAAGAGCACCATAGGTTGTGTCCCTTGCTACATTTCCAGATGACATGGAGAATATCTGCAGTTTGGTTTGGGCAGTGAGACATATAGGAGAGAAGTTGGAATTGAACTTATTTAGTTTTGATGGGGTATAGTATACATTTATCATAATTTGTGTATATAGCAGCTTCTTAAAAAGAATGAATTTTATCGTATTCTGAATGGCCAGTCTCTTATTTTCATCTGTCAGAGATTGTTTTTTTTCTTGCCAATAGTTTGAAACTAATAGAGAATTCTGGTGTTTTATATTCATTACAAGTTTATATGTCCTAGAAATTGTTTTCCCTTTCATCTCAAGGTTATCTAGTATTAATTTTACTAAGTTAGTATCCTGCAAGTCGACTTGTGTTTGTGAGAATTTAGCATTTATGAGATAATGGATTTGGGTAAGAATAACAGTATATTTCTTAGTAAGATTTAGTTCTAGTCTTATTTGTTGTATATTGGATGCTCTCCATTGATATATTTCCCATACTCTGAGATCTTTTATCAGAAGGTAATTTGTTAGATTTAAGGGTTTATTGTTTATTAGTAGGTTGGGATTTGGTTGTATAAAGGCAAGAGCATCTAATAATTGCAATGATTTAAATCATTTCTGTGTAGTAAGACTCATGTATTTAATTAGTGGGTGTAAATTCTTCGTGAATATGCCATTTTCATTTAGGTATAAAAATGGTAGAGATTTGCTGTTATACCCAAGGGATTTCAGTTGTTCGGACCAGATTTTGGTCCATTGGGGTGTCCGGGTATTTACATACGGGTCATGGCTTATCTGTATTAGTCTATAAGCAGTAATTATACTATAATAGAGTTTGAAATCAGGTAACCCCAACCCCCCTTTATTTTTGGTAAGTACTAGTTTGTCATATTTAATTCTACTGGATTTGGGGTACCATAAGAATCTTGATATAGCTTTTTCTATGTCAAGGAAGAATTTTGGGGGAATATTTGAAAAAGTAGCATTTAGTTGAAAGAGTATTCTTGGTAAAAGGATCATCTTAACCACTCTAGCTTTTGAGAGTAATGACATATTAATATTCATCCACCTATTGATATCACTTTCAATACTGGTCTATGTACGCAATAGGTTATTCTTTATCATATCCTTAAAGCCAGGAGTAAATATTATTCCTAGGTATTTTATCTGATAACTTATCTTGATCTCACTCATTGGAAAGTAAAATTCCTTATGACCTATAAGATTCATTGGAAATATGTGGGATTTGTTTAGATTTAAATTATAGTTAGAGATTTCAGAGAATTCATCTATAGCTTTAAGTATTTTTGGAAGGTCAGTAGTGGGAAGTTGAAAATATATATTTAAGTCATCAGCAAATTTAAATAATTATCTGTTATTCCATGTTGTATTATAAAGTTGAAAACTTTTAATAATACTTTGGAAATAGGTTCCATGAATAGTTTATAAAATTCAGATGTGTAGAAGTCGGGCCCAGGGGATTTACCCAGTTTGAGTTTGTTAATTGCAGCTTTTATCTCATTTAGTTTCAGTGGTGTTTTTAGGAGGTTTTTTTTTGATCTTCCATAAGTTGTGGAAAATTTTATATTATGTATAAAATCACCAAAATTGTCTGTAGATGGTGATAAGTGTATGTTGTATAGTTTCTTAGAGAGAAATGATGACCTCTTTCTTCCTGGATGCAAACCCCTTGGTAACGAGATGTGCCACATAGAAGGACTTTCTGAACACAGTGGCAATGTAGTATTCGAAGGAGAGGTTGCTGTCAACCTGTGTCCCAAGATCTCTTATAATGCCTTCAGTGTTCAGTGGGCTCCCATCGATGTGGTAATTAATGGGAACTGAGTTTTTCCCAAAGGGGATGATGACGCATTTTTTTTGGCATTAAGCGTAAGGCCATGGTTTTGACTGCCTTCAGTGTGCTCCCATTGATGTGGTAATTAATGGGAACTGAGTTTTTCCCAAAGGGGATGATGACATTTTTTTTGGCATTAAGAGTAAGCCCATGGTTTTGACGCCTTTCTGTAGGACGTCTGCATCACTTGGGGAGTTAATAATGTCTCCCAGCTTGCAGTCTGAGAATTTGGTCAGCCAGAGTCCCTCCATGTTGGCCTGGACTTCTGAGAAGCAGGTGCCGAACAGGAGAGGACCCAGGACCGATCCCTGTGGGACTCCACTCGTGACTGGTCAACCGTCTGACTTGGAGTCCGCTACTTTCATACTGTGTGTTCTATCTGTGAGCCAATTTGCAACCCACCTAATGATACAGAGGTTGATGCCTAATTTGGTGATTTTATCAATAATTCCTGAGTGAGGAATGGTATCAAAAGGCTTGGCCTACAGTAATGAGAAATATGTCAGTTTTGTTGAGGGTCATTATCCCGCACTAAATATTCATTTTGGCTGGACGCATGAATATTCATAGCGTGCAGAAGCTGGAAATTCAGCTAAATAACTAACTTTTGAAATATTGATACAGTAATGAGAAATATAAAATAAACGGCAGTTTTGTTGAGGATCATTAACCCACACTCACCACGTAAGTAAGTTGTGAAACAGTCATAAAAGAAAATACAAAATAAACAGCAAAAACACATCTTTAACTTACATCAAGAATGCCATTGAGATTTAAAGCCAACAATAGTCTCCGTAACGGATTGCAGCCATTACATACACGTATTCGCATTGCAGCCTGTAATGTAAAGCTACAGACATGCAAGTAACCTTACACCACTTACTGTAATAAATAAATAATTAATTAATACTCACATCAAACTAACTGCTTGCAGTACTGAGGACACTTGGAGCCACAGCCAGTGCTGATGAAGTCACTGAAATACACTAATGCATCACTTAACGTCTAACCATTATTTAGTAAAAAAACTCTTCACTTTTTCCCTTAGAACTATTCAAACTCTCAAAGTAATCACTCTATTCTCTTTCTAAAGCCCTGCACTTGCTCAGCTCTTATAATGAAACACTAACTAACTAAAGCACTACACCCTCCTTGACTTCTCATAAGTATTAGGCTCCTGATTGGTCCTTCCTGATCAAGTGAAAAATCAGTTCCCTTCCCTAATCTGATCAGTAAAAAAACAGTTCCCTATACTATTCTGGTATGTCCAAGGGTCAGTTTCAAGGTTACTCTCCAGTCCAGCTGGTGAATCTGGGAATTTTGAGGCAATGTTACAATTGCCTTATGTACACAGACAACCCTCTCCTCCTTCCAACAAACTCTAATACATGTGAGAGATGCAGTTACACAGCCAAACTGGAGGCAGAGCTCTCTCAACCCAAGACTGGCACAGTCAGTCAGGAGGAAAAGGTAACCACCCACACCACAAATCCAGTCTCACACAGTCCTATTGCATCTGCATACCCAACACATAAACACACAAAAACATACTCGGAGGCTCTAAATAAAAATCTGCCTAAACAACAAAGACCTCCTAAGCAGACATCCAAGCAACAGCCACCCCTCAACAATACCCACGAATCACATATCTCACAAAATCAGTGTGCCTCACAGTCACAGCCCTTAAGACCAAACACTACACCAAATACACTTGTTATAGGGGACTCTATTGTCCGGCACACTGACATCCCGCTCACCAGACTGAACAAGGAGAAGGTCACTGTAAGCTGCCTGTCAGGTGCCAGGATCCGCCACATAACGCAAGCACTCAGGTCACTCCAAAGCAAGTACAAGTATGACTCCGTCATTGTCCATGCTGCTGTGAATGACCTGAGATGTACCTCCCTGGACTACATGAAAAGAGACATAGAGGAGCTCTCTGACCATGTAGCCAAGGCTGGTATGACCCTGACCTTGAGTAGCATCTTGCCCTCACCAAGAATGATGCCACAGTATAAAGACAAAATGATCAGTTTCAACAATTGGCTAAAGTATTGGTGTCATTCAAAGGGGATCCAGTGTCTGTCAGCCTGGGATGACATGCTCGACAAGCCACGTTGCTTCGCTAGGGACGGCTTGCCCCTGTTCCCCTTAGGCTTTCGTATACTGGCCAAGACTCTTGCCACCCCCATAGTGCCTTTTTTAGGCAAGGCACAAAGGACAAACCCACCTCCATAGACAACCCAAGGATAAAAAAACTAAAGGTAATGCTTCTCAATGCCAGAAGTCTAAACCTCAAGATGCAAGCACTCGAGGCTCTCCTCAGTATGGAGAAAATCGATGTCTGTGCAGTAACAGAAACCTGGTTCAAGGCTCCTGAGAGCACCCCAGCACTACCAGGTTATAACTCATACCATGCGTTTCAGCCTCAAAACTCGGACCGAAGCACAAAAGGAGGGGGGAGTATCTATATTCATCAAAGATACCTACACCTCCAGGTTAGTGGCACTGCACGAAGCATCGGAAACCATTCATGTGCAACTAACAGCAGGCAAAACTGCCTTTCAAATTGTAGCCTGCTACAGAACACCCTCCCTATTACAGGAAACCCACTTGGCATTCCTGAGAACACTGGAGAATATGAAGGTCTCTCCAAACACTATGTTATTGGGTGACTTCAACTACCCAAACATTGACTGGGAAAACTACTCAAGCCCAAACACCCTCGCCCAACGGTTCCTTGAATTTATAAACTCTAATGCGAGGGAACAATTGGTTACCACTCCCACAAGAGGAAACAACATATTGGACCTGGTCATCACCAACATGGGGACTCATGTTCCACACCAGAGGTAAACCCCTCATTGGTAAGATCAGACCATAAACAAATTTCCCTGGACATCCATATCCCGTCCCCACCCCCAGCCAAGGAAATCACTGTAAAGAATTTCTCAAACGTTGGCTCAAGACTGAGGTGGAATCCTTCAAAACCCCCGGGCCAGAGGAAAATACAGCCCAATCTGCAGAATCCTTTACAAATGCATTCTATGAGCACCTGCAGGAATGCATGGATCGTGCTATCCCAAATAAAACCAAGACTCACTCCTCCAAAAACAGGAGACCTGTCTGGTGGACCCCGGCCATAAATAAGCTATACAACAGAAGGAGGAAGCTACTACATGACAGAGCAAAATCACAAAACGGGAAGGCATCTCTGATCAGTATTAGCAAGATCCCTCAAAATCAAAGGCCAAGCCAAAGAAAAATTGCCCTAGACACTAAAGATAATCACAAGGCCTTCTTTAGTAATGTCAGGAATATGGGTGGAAACTCCCAGATATGTTCTGAATTGTTGCATAACGGTACAAAATATACTAAACCTACAGACATAGCCAATATCCTGGCAGACAGATTCAGCACAAACTTCTTTCCCCCTTCCCCCCCAAAGGGGCAAATGCCTATCCCAATTGAATGTAACCTCCCTGACATCACAGATGCACAGGTGAAAGCTGCCCTCTCCAAAGCAAAAAACACAGCATCTATGGGACCGGACAGTGTCCCAGGCTGTGTCTTACATGAGCTCCAAGAAGAACTGAACCCTCACATTAAGTCACTGTTCAAACTTAGCCTTACTACAGGATATGTACCCAAAGAATGGTGTACAGCTACAGTGGTCCCACTCCACAAAGGTGGTGCCACAACAGACCCCATAAGCCTGACTAGTCTGGTCTGTAAAGCTATGGAACGTATTGTCATGGAACTCATAAACAAAGACATTGGGAGCCTCCAGACACTGGACCCTACCCAATTCAGCTTTGTTAAGGGCAGATCTTGCCTCTTAAACCTAGTTGATTTCTTTGAAACAGTTACCAAAGCCATAGATGAGGGCAAGGTAGTCCACACAGCCTACCTGGACCTCACAAAAGCCTTCGACACAATACCCCACTCGGGCATCATAAATAAGCTTACCAGCTTAAATATCAGCCCCTGTATCACACGATGGGTTGCAAACTGGCTCAGAGATAGAACCCACATGGTCAGAATCGCAGGTGCCATGTCTGTATCCAAACCAGTTACAAGTGGCATCCCACAGGGCTCAGTTCTGGGACCTCTCTTGTTCGGTATATACTTCTCTGAGGTTCAGGCTAACACGGGGCGATTATGGCTGACAAAGTTTGCAGATGACTGCAAACTGGGGGGCCATAATCGAATCTCCAGCTGACACAAGCATCCTCCAAAAGGGTCTCACAGAGATGGATGCTTGGTGCCAGAGCCATGGCCTCAAGCTAAATGCTAAAAAGTGCATAGTCATCCCCTTTGGGAAAAACAAGGTGCCCACAAATTACCACATAGGTGGTAATCCATTAAGTACGGAAGAAGTAATTAGAGATTTGGGGACCAACGTAGATAGTAATCTCTCCTTTGATAATCACGTTGCCAAAGTGGTTAGAAAGACCTTCTATATAGCCCACCTTATCACGAAAGGGTTCGCATCTAGATCAAGAGAGGTCATTGTGCCCCTCTACTCATCACTCTTCAGGCCCATAATTGAATACAATGCCCCTTTTGGGATGGACCTTACCCGACACCTGCAACAACTGGAGAGACCCCAAAAGTACCTCACCAAGAGGATCATGGGCTACAAACAGATGTCCTATGCAGCTCGACTAAAGAAACTCCAGCTCTACACAGTTACTTACCACCTACTCAGAGGCGATCTATGCCTGATGTACAAAGCCATGTCAAACCCAGAATTAATGGACATGCTCCACCTCAAAAATTCCAAGTCCCTTAGAGCTACACGCTCTAGGGACTTAAACCTCAGCACAAAAATAAATAGGACATGCTGGAGGGACAGATTCATTTCCCAGAGGCTCCCCTCACTCTGGAATAGAATCCCAATTCATGTTAGACACAGCCCCTCGCTGACCCTCTTCAAGCGAAATCTGGACGTGTGGATGGGAAATCACAAATTCACCACTGGGATCTCCTTCTGTGTCCCTGCTAGACAGAGGCACAGTAAACTAATCTTAAAAGGGTACCTTCTGTGACCTACTTTACAGAGGCACAGTAAGCTAATCAAATAGGGAGGCGGAAGCCAAATACACTCTGGCTAGGCTTATAAATGCCCTAGGGCAGACAGCCTAGTATCTACCTATGAACCTATAAGTTCAAAGCCATGAAACAGTAGAATTGCAACACTTAACACAAGTCAGCACAGATAAGCCACTGGAGAACCATTTCTTTAGTTAAGTTGTATTTAATGCATCTAAAAAATATATATTTTTTTCATTTTTATTGTAACAGTTTCCTGCTGTTAAGAGCAGTTTCTGACAGAAAAAAAAATTTAAAATATAAAGAAATAAAATATACATAAATATCCATACTTATAACAAAGTTTTCGGCTGTTAGGAGCTCTTTCTGGCAAAAGAATAATAAAAAATAATACAAATTATATCTGCTTCTGACTTAAAATCCAATAAAGAATTATGTTCTTCTATTTCTGGGGGAAAATAAAAAATATGAAAACATCAGCTTCTAAGAATTATTTTCTTCTGTTTCCGGGGGAAATAAAAAGTAAGAAAACATCAGCTTCCGATTTAAAACCCATTGATGAATTCCTTTCATGAATAAAGCTTGTTCTCTTCGGCTTAAGGAGAATATTACTGTTCTTTGTCACGAAGCAATCTATGCATTGCATGAGGTCACTACCAAATCTGCATTCGGTGTCAATCATGCCACATTACTGTATTACACCACCAGCCTCTGGCTTGTCAATCACACAGGCCACGTCCATTTCTGCGCGAAACTGTCATGTCAGGGGGTTAATGTTCCTCATCAAAACCTTTTTTTGTCCTAAAAATCTGGAGGATATTTGCTGTTTTTACGGGGTTTTTTTACTGCTCAAAGAGGGAATGTCCGCAAAAAAATGCAAACGTTAAACCTACTGCCTAGTTTTATTTTCCCCTTTAAGACGCAAATATTGTTTGAGGGGCGGGAACAAATAAGGCGTCGGTTGATGATTTCCTAGTCATGGGAGAGGATTGTTACTACGCGTTTTTTAAGTGATGTAAGCCTTGAGGAAAATACAGTTTGTTGACTATTAACAGTGGCTCTTATTAAAACTGGATTTTTTAAATAAATACATAGTGAACCCCAAACGTTGTTTATATTATACCGGTCAGTGTTTTCCTTCCGGAGTAAACCGAGTAGGACATCCTTTCAATAATGACAGGTGAAGTGACTGTGGAAGTAGGAGGGCTCAAGCTTCACTGAAATTGCTTCCACCAAAAAGGTATGATACTGTGCCTTTCCCCGAAAAAAGTCCCAAAGTGGATACTGGCGACTTACCATCATGTCAGGCACAACCATAACGGGTTAATTAAAGCCTTGACTGAAAGCAATGGAATCATTCTCCAGTCGCTGTCTACAGATATTTACCTCAATTTAGCTGCAGAAAACTGGCTCCACGAGACACTCTTGTTTGACAAAAAGCAACCGCCTGCTCTGTTCCTCTGGAGGAATTCAGCAACTGTGGTCATTGGACGCCATCAAAATCCCTGGCAGGAGTGTAATCTGCAGCTAATGAGAGACAACAGTATACGGTTAGCGAGAAGAAAGAGTGGAGGAGGAGCAGTGTACCACGACCTGGGTAATATCAATCTGACTTTCTTCACCTCTAAACAAAGCCACAACCGCTTAGCTAACCTGACATTGATCACTCGTGCCCTGAAAGCTGTTCGCCCCCACCTTAATATAACCGTGTCAGAGAGGCATGATTTGTTACTGAACGGCTCCTGGAAGATTTCTGGCACAGCAGCAAAACTTGGAAGAATGGCTTCCTACCATCACTGCACCCTACTCTGTAACGCCGACCGAGGCCTGCTTTCAGCTGTCCTGAAGAGTCCGTTTGGCTGTGACATCCAGTCCAATGCCACGGCCAGTGTGTCTGCTTCAGTAAAGAATCTGTGCGAGGTGGATGACACATTGACTCCTGAACTACTCATGGGTGCAATTGCAGCGGAATTCGCCAGGCAACACCGCTTACATCCCCGGATTCAGCTGATTGACCCAGCGGACGAAAGTGCTCTGCCAGGAGTGGGCAGCAAAGCGGCCGAGCTGAGGAGCTGGGAGTGGGTGTATGGTAGAACCCCTGTTTTTAGTATTAACTGTTGTTTTGATGTAGGAAGTGAGAAAACTCCAAATGAAATACAGCTGAATGTAACTGTAAAAGGTGGCAGGATCGAGTCCTGTAGCATCACTTCATCCAAAGATTGGCTACCTTTTGAAACATGCCAGTACTTATCTGCGAATCTCGTTGGCAGTAAATTTTGCCCTATTGAAACCAAATTGTTGGTTAGCGCGTTAATGAGGATATACCCACAAGACTTTGAACTTCGGAGTAGGTGCAGTACTTTATGTGAAAAAATGATAGAAGTGATGTAACCGCCGACAGCATAGATCAGCAAGAACACTGCAGCCCTTTTCATTCAAGAAGCTGGTGCTATGTTTTAATTTAACAGGTTCATAGGTTGTATCGGGATCATTATCCAATCCTGATATTTCTACAAATGTGGGAAGGCAAAGTTATTCATTTGCAACAGTGCTGGCAGTACTATATTATAACTGCCGTGTAACATCCAGGACCATGGCCCGCCTTGGGTTAATTGGAACCGTACCACGACGACTTTCTGGTATCCCCCTCCCAAAATAAATAAATAAAAAAAATAATAACCTCTTGGGAGTCTTACACGCTTTCCTTCTCCCACTTGCTTGCTGGCACATGCACATCAAGCTAACAACAAACTATTTTTAGAGTAAGTTTAACTAGTACAGTAAGAAGCAAGCAATTACATTGGTAAACGTTCAGCTCTTAATGAAATGTTTTAACTTTGGTAGAAATTACATTAGTAACTGTTTTCAGCCTCAACGGGTGATGTAAGCCGAAAGAGTAGTATAACAAACGTGTAATTAACAGAAGTGTAACTGCAGCACAATGTGTACCGTGTAGTTCTGCTGATTTTTATTTCTTTAATCACTCACCCCAAGCAACTTTTTTTGTGCTACGAGACAAGGGAGGTGCAGCATTATGCAGCAATACCAAAAAATAGAAACAGAAGTATTTGCGCTTATAAATTTAGAAAGTTGCTAGAAGCAGTTTTTGTATGTGTTTTTAAAGGATTTGATGTATGAAACTCAAATGCTGTCGGGATTTAATGACGTCAAGTCCTCACTGATCTTCCAGAAAACCGCAAGTTTTATGAGGAATAGACCAAAAATGTGAAGCAGAAATCTAGACATTCTGTGATAATTTGGACAGTTGAGAATTATGATGTAAAGCATATATATATATATATATCTCAGCAGGTTACAAGTGTGAGCTGTGAATAAGTTTCATAGTGCTATTGCCTCATTACAGGAAGTTCTTCAGTTTTGAGTGCCAACTGTGGGGGTACCTTGTATGCAGAGTCTGCATGTCCACACTGTGTACGTGAATTGTTTTCCTGGTGCTGTAGTTTCCTTCCATCATTCAAGTTGCCCATTGTGGGGGGAGGGGGTTGCATGTGACTTGTGTGCATTCAGTGATAGCCTGGAGGCCTCTTTAAAACGAGTTTCAAAGTTTTCCATGCATTGTTTGGTTAGACTCTGATATCCCTTTGATCCTGTAAAGGATAAAAATAATTACTAGAAAATGGATGGATGCGCTTAGTGCTCCTAGTCCGGATTGTTCTTGGAAAGAGTAATGTGTGCTCCAGGATTTTATTTATTTAACTGAATACAAAATGGAAAAAAGGTTGTATTCCATTAACAAATAATCAAAAATATGAAGTTGTTTTTTTCCGATTTCCCCCTAAAGTGTTCATTCATTTTGGAATTTCCATTTTCAGTACTGAGAACTGTGCTGCTCTATAACTTGCACGATTTTGACATGAGCATAATGCGGGAGTTGTTAAGTTGCAAAAGAAATGGTTGTTCTACACCAAAGCAAGTTTAACAACAGCTATCGTTGTAGGGAGGTTCTGTTCTGTATTAGGTTACAGCTGAGTTATCAGTTCTGCTTATTTTGAATACCATGTAAATGCATACAGTTCAGTCCAGCACAAGGCAATATGCAGGATATTAAAGAATTTTAACTCGGAGACAGTACAAACACATCTGCAGAGTGAGAGAGACAAATTGTGTTAAAAAGTTTAAAAGCCTGCATCTGCGCTGTTTCCCGCCTTTCCTGTAACTAATGTAGTCCAGATACAAATTTGCTGTATCCAGGACTGTTTGTAAGCTTCTGAGTGGTGCCAAAGTCTGCTCTTCAATTTTTCTCTTAGATCTGCTAGTTTTCTCCTCTCTTGCATTTTTACTAGATTATTAGTTTAGTACTTTACCAGACTTCTTGTAGCAGTTATTGTAGCATGTAAAAGTGCTATCAGCACTAAACGTTCTACAAGGAAACCGCTCCAGTACTTATTAATGCCCACCCCTCCAGGCATGTCTAAAGGTCAGTCCCCTGTGCTTTTTCCTATTAACCTGGTGAACTTGGGCATCCTGAGGCACTGTAGCAACTGCCTCATGTACACTGACAAACCCTCTCCTCTTACCTCCCAAAACTCAGACTTGTGAGAGATGCACTTGTATATCCAAATTGGATATACACACTCCAGCCAAGACTGGAATACCTGGTCAAGAGGAGAAGGTCAGCACTTGCACCACACCTCATGGAACATACAGCCGTCCAGAATACACACCAGCACTGCCTTCACATAAACACAAACCACACACCCACCTTCGAGGAGGCTCTCAATAAAAATCTACCCCAACAGCAGAGACCTCCAAGGCAGAAATGCAGTCTACCACCAAAACACAACACTAATCACAAGTGATTAAACAGTGTACCACGCAACCAAAGCCCCTAAGGCAAAACAGCATGCCCAACACACTAGTCTTAGGTGACTCAACAGTGAGGCACACTGATGTCCCACTCACTAGGTTGAATAAGAAGAAAGTAACAGTCGGCTGTCTGTCAGGTGCCATGATCCACCACATAACACACGCACTCAGGTCCCTCAACAACGGGTACAAATATGACTGTCATTGTACATGTGGATGTGAATAACCTGAGACGTACCTCCCTAGACTACATGAAAAGAGACATGGAGGAGCTCTTGGATTATGTAGCCCAGAGTGATACCATAGTACAAGTAGAAAATGATTGATGTTATGTGATCCTATCTCACCTACATTCTGTACTGATGGGTTCGGAGCCGATCCTCGGCACGCTATACTATAGAGCGAAGTCTCTTATTGGCTGAGCTATCCTACATCCCAGAATGCACCACCACTGCTTCCCCAGATCTCGTTTGCCGCTTTACAGCAAAGACGTGGTCTCGGACTTGGCTGAGCTAAGTTGTTATTTCTTCTAAAAGTTTCTGCCAGAAATTTTTGGTTAATCTACCCAAAAGCTGTTTTAACAGCTATCGTTGTTGTGTGACTGGTTTTTAGAGTATTTTTGTGGTGAATTTGTCTTTGTATTGAGGGAAGGTTCCCGTTTAAGTTAGAGGGGCCTTGCCGTCGCGCGTGAGTGATTTAGTGCGAGTCTTGTTGTAGTGTTAGTGGTCAAGTATCCCGTTTTTCTGTTAGAGGGGTCTTGTCCTTATTTACTTAATTTTTCACAAGATTTTTGGAAAAAGTTTCTCTTTTGTGGTAGTGTTTGGCTGTCAGTATGTCGAAAGAGCACAGACCATCTGGGTTCAAGAAGTGCTCTAAATGCAGCTACAAAATGTCCATAACGGACGATCACTCGTGCGTGTATTGTTTAGGCCCTAAGCATCTTCAGGAGTCATGCAGCGTTTGTCACGCCTTTTCCTCCCGAGTCCTCCAAGAGAGGAAAAACAAATTAATTTTAAAAGGGCTTATTACACCTTCTTTTGAGGAGGCTTTATCATCTTCCTCTTCACCTTCGAAGAAAAAGAAATCGTCGGCTCCGACCAGCCCGTCGGAACCGGCCACTAAGAAATCTAGGCAGGCTTCTTCATCGGCTCCACGGACTTTGGAGCCGAGGGCAGAACGGTCTGCCTCGATGCCTCCAGCCTTGACTCCTCTGGCTTCGGAGCCGATGGCTAGAGCTTCGAGAGGCGGGTCACCTTCATCGGCTCCTCTGCCTTCGGAGCCGTTGAGTCACCTGCTCAGACTCTTCCCCTTCGGCGCCGAAGTCCTCTTCGGCTCCGAGGGAAATTGCATTGGTTGTGGAGTCTCCCTCGGCACCGATATTTACCGAGACGATTCGGGCGGTCCCCAGTCCTTCGGAACCGGTGGAGAAGTCGACTCGAACTCGTTCGATCTCTTCTCGGTCTTCGAGGATGTCTGATTCGGACATCGACAGGGTACTTCAAAGGCTGTTTCAGTCTCCTGTCTTTCAAAAGTTGGTTTCGCCTCCAGCCCAGTCGGCTCCGGAGCAGATTGCCCACCCTGTTATTTTAGTTCCTCCTCCAACAGCCTCGGCACCGTTGGAGCCGGTGCTGGTGGAGCCGATGGAGGTTTTCGGGTCGGCTCCGACCCTTACTCCAACCCCGACCTTCGGATCGGAGTTCGGTACTCGGACCTCCTCGGTCGGCCCCGGGGGTGACGCCTCGGGACCGATGTTTTCGGTTCCTAGCCTCCCTCTCGGTGCGTCGGCTGCAGGAGTGCCATCTACTGTTGTGGCCCCGGGGGTTGGACCTTCCCAGGACTCTGGGGGTCCGGCCTTCAGGGCCATGAGGAGTGCTCTGGCCATATCTTCTTTGGCTACCTCCGCCGTCTCTCCGGCACCTTCCCTTGGCACGGAGACTGGTTCCTTTGTTGTCCCCCTGTCTCAAGACAGCGGAGCCCTGGGGCCTGAGGTCACCCCCATTGGGGGTTCACCCCTTCCTGGAGGTCCCTCCGAGGCGTCTTTGGAGGAACCTCCCAGGAAGAGACAGTGCAAGAGGAAGCACGTAGACTCCCCTGACGAGTCTCTCACCTCGGACACCGACCTCGATGATGCGGAGGGGTCCCCCAAGTCGTCCTCGGATGATGTCTCCTTTGCGGACATCTTAGAAATCCTGAAGCAACGAGGCGACTGGCAGTCCAAACCCCCTTCTGCTGAGGAGTCGGTATTCCTCAAGGCCTTAGGAGTTCAGCCCTCCGCCTCCTGGGTGTCTCCGCCCTTCGATGAGCTTCTAGATTTGATCTCTCGAAGGGCGTGGGAGCACCTGGATTCTGTGGAACCGGTGCCAGCTCGCCCCAATAAATTTCTTTCAGCTCCCCCCAAAAAGGAATTCCTCTCCAAAGGTGTGGCCGTAGATGCCCTGGTGGTGGCATCTGCTACCCAGCAAGACGT
Source organism: Protopterus annectens (assembly GCF_019279795.1). Lineage (NCBI taxonomy): Eukaryota > Metazoa > Chordata > Ceratodontiformes > Protopteridae > Protopterus > Protopterus annectens. Next base: position 151,895,365 of record NC_056735.1, on the reverse strand, counting down.
GGCAGAGGCGTCTACGTCCATCCTCCTAATAAAGAGTCCAGGAGCATGGATCGGTACGGAAAGCGCACCCTTACTTCAGCAGCCTTTACTTTAAGGTCTCTGAATTATCTGACGCACTTCACCAGACTTCAGAGGGATCTGGTCAAGGAACTTTCAGATACCCTCTCTGGTAACCTACCTGAGCAGTTGGCCCAGACGGTTAGCTCTCAGCTGGCTACCTTATCATCATTATCGAACTCGTCCATGAGGCTCATTTCATATGCAGCGAAGGCGAGTAGAGCAGCGGGAACAGGTGTTGCTCTCACGGAGACGAGCCTGGCTCCGCCTGTGTCACTTTGGCGGAAGCCTTCAAGTCTTCCTTGCCGACGCCTCTGCAGCCCCGCCGATGGGTCCTCTCTGTTTGCACCCAAGGTAAAGGACACCTTGACCCGCTGTGAACAAGAGGGTAAGACTTTGACTGCCATAGGGGCACGGTTTTCCACTCCCTTCAGGTCTTATCCCAAGGCTAGAAGAGGGGGGAAAATGTGGTTCCGTAAATCTCAAAAGGCTTACTCCTCACAGCAGGGCGATTTCCCCCTTCTAGAGGCAGAGGAGGGGGAAATTTTTCAGGAAGACGCCGTCCCAGAGGCGGAGGCCCATGCAACACTGGAGACCGCGAGTCCTTTTGTGGCTCTTCAACCTTCCAGCATCCCTGAAGGATTGCCTGACTGTGCAGCTCCGGAGCCAGTCGGGGGTCGTTTTTCGAAGCACCTAAAGGCCTGGGAGAGTATCACTCAGGACAGATGGGTGCTCCAAATCATCGCCGGAGGTTACGCCATACCTTTTTCTCAACCCCCCCCCCCCACCATCCCGAAAAATCCCAGACCCACCACCCAGTCAACGGGATCTCGCAGCCATGGAAATAACAAAGCTGATTCAAAAAGGAGTCATCCAACCAGTCCCCGAAGGCCAGACCGGATTAGGGACTTACTCAAGATTCTTTTTGGTGCCAAAAAAGACCAGGGACTTGAGGCCCATTTTGGATCTTGGCAAACTAAACCGATCTGTCAAGAAGTCTAAGTTCCAGATGGTCACCTTACAATCCATTCTCCCGCTGCTGGAGAAGGGTGTTTGGATGTGCTCCATAGATCTCAAGGACGCCTATTATCACATCCTGATAGATCAGGCGTCCAGGAGACACTTGCGCTTCAGCCTGGGAGACAGTCATTTCCAGTTCCGTGCACTGCCCTTTGGTCTCACTACAGCCCCCAGGGTGTTCACCAAATGTTTGGCGGTGGTGACTGCTCACCTGAGAAGTCTAGGATTCCAGGTGTTTCCATACCTAGACGACTGGCTCCTAACTGCCACCTCCGGGCGTCTACTCTTACAAAACCTAGCAGCCACTATATCTTTAGGCAACTCCCTAGGAATCACCTTCAATTGGGCAAAGTCTGTGTTGCTGCCATCTCAGTGCATATGGTTTATCGGAGTAGAGATAGACTCAAGGCAAATGCGGGTCTATCTTTCTACAGAGAGGATAGAAATATTACAGTCCCAAGTTCGAGCCTTGCTCCTCAAACGCCGAGCCCCAGCCAGGATGGTCCTACAACTGTTAGGTTCCATGTCTGCCACCATCCTCCTAGTCCCCTTGGCAAGATTACATATGAGGATTCTCCAGTGGCTCCTGTCAGTCCAGTGGTCTTATCAGGATCTCCCTCTGTCACCTCATTCTGATCACAGAGACGTGCAAACAGGACCTTCGTTGGTGGCTTATTTCCTCCAATCTGGATCAGGGGCGACCCTTCGTTCCACCTCCTTCAGTGGCGACATTGACTACGGACGCCTCCCAGATGGGGTGGGGGGACATTACCTGGGCAGGTCAGTCCAAGGCAAGTGGCACTCTGACGAGAGTCTCCTCCACATCAACATACTGGAAATGAGGGCAGTGCTTCTATCACTACAAGCACTACACAGTTACCTCCCCCAGGGCACGATTGCCATTCAGTCCGACAACATGTCAGTAGTCTGGTACCTGAACAAGCAGGGAGGGACCAGATCCTGCCCCCTTTGCAGAGAGGCCATGAAGGTATGGGATTGGGCGATTGCAACCAAACGTTCTCTGGTAGCAACACACATTCCAGGGAGATCCATTGTGATAGCCGACAGACTGAGCAGAACTGTTCTCTCCCCTCACGAGTGGTCTCTGAACGACAGAGTAGCAACTCAGATTTTCAGAAGATGGGGAACTCCTTGTTGCGACCTATTCGCAACCCCCCTCAATACGAAATGCCAACAGTTCTTCTCTCTCACCCCAGTTCCGGGGGAGATTTCCAAGGACGCCCTAGTCCAAGCTTGGCCCACTGGCCTGCTATACGCCTTCCCTTCTTCCCAAGGTGATCCAGAAGGCGATTCGCTTGGAGAGCAAGATGATTCTAGTTGCCCCATACTGGCCTCGTCAAATCTGGTTTCCCTTTCTTCGGAAATATGCTTTGGACGGTCCATGGTTCCTGGACCAGGTTCCGGACCTCTTGATCCATCAGTCGGGACAGTATCATCAGTCCCTCCACTAGTTGAGGTTAACAGCGTGGCTCCTCCTCTTCCGACCATAGTCAGGAACCACGCTTTGGACCCGGAAGTCATACATATCTTGTCCTCGGCCGACGACTTCTACTAAGAAAATGTATGACAGCAAATGGAAGAGATTTGCTATTTGGGCCCAGCTCCGAGGATTAGATCCTATAACTGTCCCGGTGTCAGAGGTTCTGAAGTTTTTAGCTTCTCTGTTCAATCAAGGTTCTTCGGTCTCTACCATCAAGGTTCAATTGGCAGCTATTTCCAATTTTCATGAGAGCATAGACCCACCTTTGATGAGCAACAAGTTATGTAAAGCATTCATGAAAGGTGCTGGGCTGCTAAGGCCTCCGATTTCTCATCCCGCTCCACCGTGGGACCTTAATGTGGTATTAGGTGCTTTGACCTCTTCCCCCTTCGAACCGGCAGCAACTTGTGATTTGAAATTTCTTTCTTGGAAGACTGCTTTACTGATTGCAATTACATCAGCCAGAAGAGTTTCGGAACTTCAAGCCCTATGTGTCAAACCACCGTACCTGGTTTTTCACAAGGATATGGTATCCCTCAGACCGAATCCATCCTTTGTTCCTAAGGTTTGTTCTAGTTTTTGTCTGCAACAGTCATTGAAACTCCCAGTTTTCTTCCCAAAGTACTCAAACAAAGCGGAATACATCTTCCACACTTTGGATGTTCACAGACAATTGCGCTTCTATTTAGATAGGACGCACCAAACACGGAAAACAGATCAGTTGTTTGTGTCCTTTTCGGACAACAAATTGGGCAAAGCCGTCACGAAGGTCACTATTGCTAAGTGGATCGGAGACTGTATTAGTCATATTTACTTCATTTCTAATAAAGAGCTTACAACTACAGTGAAAGCTCGTTCTACAAGGGCTATGGCTACTTCGGCAGCCTTTCATTCTAAGCTTGCCATTAGTGACATTTGTGCTGCGGCTACATGGTCCTCTCCTCACACCTTCATTTCTCATTACAAATTGGACGTGGCATCTCGGGGGCGAGCTTCCTTCGGTTCCACAGTTCTCAGGAGTGTTTTCCAGTGAGCCACCCAGGAATCAGGTGCTAGGGACGCTGTCCCATCAGTACAGAATGTAGGCGAGATATGATCACATAACATCTTTTAGTTATGTACTTACCATAACTTTAGATGTTTAGGATCCATCTCGCCTACATTCCTAATAACCCACCCTCCTTCCCCCTGCCTTGGAGATCAGAAGAGACCGGACGGTTCGAGTTCAGCCGTTTCATCTTGAAACATCTGGCAATGTTATATCAACAGTCTATGTGTGTGCATGTGTGCGGACAAACAAGATCTGGGGAAGCAGTGGTGGTGCATTCTGGGATGTAGGATAGCTCGGCCAATAAGAGACTTCGCTCTATAGTATACCGTGCCGAGTCGGAGCCGAGGATCGGCTCCGAACCCATCAGTACAGAATGTAGGCGAGATGGATCCCAAACATCTAAAGTTATGGTAAGTACATAACTAAAAGATTTCAACAGTTGGCTAAGTTTCTGGTGTTATTCTAAGGGGATCCAGTATCTGTCTGCCTGGGATGACATGACTGACAGACCTCGATGCTTTGGCAGAGATGGCCTGCATCTGTCACCCCTAGGCTTCTGGCCAAGGCTCTTGCCACCCCTGTAGTGCCATTTTAGGCGGTGCTACTGCACCATGGTACCTCCTATACCGAGCCAACAGACTGGCTGACAGATTCAGTGCTAACTTTACCCCTCCCCCCAAAGGACCAATCATAAATACCAGTAGATTGTCAGGCAACCCAGTATTACTGCTGCACAGTTTAAAACAGCACTGTCCAAGGCCAAGAATACAGCTTCTATGGGAGCTGGCAATATCCCTGGCTGTGTTCTACATGAACTACATAGTGATCTGGCACCTCATCTGTGTGCCCTGTTCAATCACAGCCTCACCTCAGGCTTTGTCCCTACTGAATGGTGCACTGCTACAGTTGTCCCTCTCCACAAAGGAGGAGCAACTACAGACCCCAGGAACTATCACCCCATTAGCCTGATTAGTCTGATATGCAAAGCTATGGAATGCATCATCATGGACCCAATAAACAAGGATATAGGGAATCTCCAAACTTTGGATCTTGGATCCTACACAGTTTGGTTTTGTGAAGGGTAGATCATGCCTGCTGAACTTGGTCAACTTCTTTGAGTCAGTCACCAGTTTGGTTTTGTGAAGGGTAGATCATGCCTGCTGAACTTGGTCGACTTCTTTGAGTCAGTCACCAGAGCTGTGGATGAAGGCAAGGTGGTTCACACAGCCTATCGTGATCTGGCCAAGGCCTTTGATACCATTCCCCACTCAGGAATCATAGAAAAACTCATTAAGCTAGGCACCAACCCCTAGGTGGTTTGCAAACTGGCTCGCAGATAGCTATGTGAAAGTAGCTGACTCCAAGTCAGACTGCCGACCAGTCACGAGGTGGAGTCCCACAGGGTTCGGTCCTGGGTCCTCTTCTGTTTGGTGTCTACTTCTCTGACGTCTAGGCCAACACGAAGGGACTCTGGCTGACAAAGTTCACAGACGATTGCAAGTTGGGACCTATTATTAACTCCCCCAAGTGATGTTGACATCCTACAGAAAGGCCTCAGTGAGACCAACGACTGTTGTCAGAACCATGGCCTTAAGATCAATGCCAAAAAATGTGTTGTCATCCCCCTTGGGGAAAAACCCAGTTCCCTTAAATTACCACATTGATGGTAGTCCACTGAACACAGAAGACGTTGAGATCTGGGAACACAGGTTGACTGCAGCCTCTCTTTTGACCACCATGTTGCCACTGTGGTCAAAAAGTCCTATGTGGCACATCTCATTGCTAAGGGTTTTGCATCCAGGAAGAAAGAGGTCATTGTCTCCCTGTACTCTTCTCTCATTAGGCCAGTCATCAAGTACAATGCCCCATTTGGCATGTACCTCACTAGACACCTGCAACAACTGGAGAGGCTGCAAAAGTACTTCACAAAGAGGATCCTAGGCCTTAAACACTTGTACTATATAGACAGACTAAAAAAACTCCAAATGTTTTTTGTCTCATATCGCCTACTTAGAGGCAATTTCTGTTTGACTTACAAAGCCATATCTGACCCACCTCTGGTAGAAATGCTACATTTAAAGAAATCCCAATCTCTCTGTGCCACATGCTCCAGATATCTCAGCGTCATTCACAATCAATAGAACATGCTGGAGGGACAGGTTCATAACCCAGAGACTGCCCATGCTATGGAATAGACTTCCCATACATGTCAAGCAGAGCACTTCACTGGCCCTCTTCAAGAGAAATCTTGATGAGTGGATGGAAAATAGAAAATTTACCCTGGGGATCACTCCAGTGGCTCTACGCGACAGAAGCACTAGGAACTAAGGTCGGATGGCACTATGCTAGGGTAATCCTATGGGCTAGGCTTGTAAATGCTCCAGGGCCATTCTTCTAGTACACACCTATGAACCTGTAAGTGTTTTTCTATAATACAAGTACATGTGGTCTTTTGTTGAACTGTTTCCTCGTATACTGTGATTGTGCAAGTGAAGAGAGAAAAACCTCTACATCCTCATGGTAGTGTGGTCAGATGTTAGTCTACTCAATATTTGTAGTCCACCAGAGTGTAGCAACTTCATCACCCAGCAGGAACAGGCTAAAAATAGTTTTCTGCACAATGATTTGACTAAATTTCTTCTTGGTGAAACCCACTAACCTAATAAACTCAACATAAACAGTCCGCAAATGGCAGGAGCAGAAGGTAAATGGTCCCTGATCTCAATAGTGATCTGAATCGGTCACCAGCTAAGGCCGGGTGTGGTGCATGCAGGATATGTACCCCATGTCAAGCACCACTCACCTTTTTTGTTGCTTGACAGAATGGTACACCTTTGATACCATGCTCCCTTATTGTAATTCTGAGATATGTGAAGTGCAAGCATTCATTTATGACAACAGTTTCAAAAAGTACTGTAAAATAGCGATTGTTGAATATCACTGTTATCGTATAAAGTTTTCTCCAGGGGGGACACCTCCCCTGCAGTTCCAGATGTGGGAGGTAAGGCTCCAAACGTGTATTAGAACTCTTGAGATCACTCTGGCTCTGAGAAAAGGGAGTAGTTTTAGAAACAGCAGCCTCAAGCTTAGTATATATGTCTGTATTTTTGGTTATTCATACTTGCTATTCTGTGACTCGCACTAATGAGTTTTGTATATCAAATGGTTACCTTCATACCCATTTCTGAAACTCCTCATCTTTGTTGGACCCCCATGTTGAAGTAAATTAGCATGGGTGTGTGCGAGCTGAAGCACCTGCATAAAACAAATGTTGGTACTTGCGTATTATCGCAACCACATTTGTATGGTCACGAAATTCGCATACTACAAGTGAAACAAGGCCATTTAAGACTCAGAAAACATCACCAAAGTGTTTCCTACTGTCACGTTACATTGCTTAACTATCAGGAGCACAGTAAGTTGTACACATACACAGGTAACTTGTATCGCCAGTTACACAATGTCATCATATGCAATGTAGCAGTGTTGCCATTACCTGCTGTCATCGCAAGCTTCCAAAGCTGCCAGCGTTCTTCAGTGTTTTTTTCTCCTTTCAACTTTACTGTCTGCCTCAAGCAAGGCTGACCATAAGTCATATGGCAGGAACCCAATTCAACATACAAACATTAATAGAGAACAGGCAAGGAAGCACGCAGTGGCAAAGTAAGAGCCACACACACTTTCCTTGGGGTGCTGTCTTTGAAGGAGCTAAGTCTGAACAGAAATGCACACTGTTATGTACTGACAACGCTACCTGATGAGTTGGAACAGTTACTTTTCGTGAAGTCTGTCATCCTCCCTTGTGCTCTGCATTTCTTTAATAATAAATCCCATTTGTTAAGTCTGACTCGCGCAAAAAAGGGACACTTTTTTAAACTTCCTCTTACACTGTTTTTTTTTTTTTTAACCTGCATAAATCAGTGCGCATGATAGCAGTCATGACAGTTAGTGACGCAACTCAGGAAGAGGATCTTTTAAATTACTGATCTTCCTGAAGGTAATACACACTTTTTTGTCCACAGTAAGGATGGCCAATAACACTTTACAGTGTTGCATGCCCTCCTTTCAACTGAAGTAATCTATTTCCACAACCACGAAAAATGTGGTTGCGATAATACGCAAGTACCTAAATATTTAATGTATAATATTCAATGTTGCAATAAGAAAACTGAGAGAACTAGAGTTGTGTGCAATAACTCGGTAGAAATCATCATACACATCATCAGCTTGACAACTTTGTTTGTGTAAGGCGTGCAGCATGGGTGGGTGAGATGGTGGTGGATGCAGACCTTTGGACTATAGGAAAATTGAAGTTTTTTGAATTGATCACGGCTGCAGTAGCTTAAGATATACAAGTTATATGCTGCATAGTATTAAATTCTTGCCTACTTCCAAAGTTTCAGGGCACCTTCCACACACCCAAACTATTGGTCAGCTGGAGTTGAGCTGGATAAAAAGGATTGGGAGTCGAGCCCTTTAGAGCTTTCCTACCAGAGAAGAGAGTGCTCTTCTTTGGGCTTCAGAGAATCTGTGGTCAGCTTGTACTCATCCATTGCTGGCCAGATAAGTTACCCTTCCTCATATTATGTGTTTTTTTTTATAATTACTTTCTTGTATGGAAAAGTAGTTTTCATATGTGTGTTTATTAACTGCCATGCAATATTGCCGTACTTTTAAAACAGGAGCACACTTTTGTGTTTGGCGGTTTAAAAGGTGATTTAAAACATTCAAAAAGCTTTTTTTCCTGGATAAGTTGGGTTTTACATTACTTTTGGGGGCTGGTGAAGTGTACTGGGGTGCTTTTTACTTGGCATTTATTGTGAAAAGTGCCTTTATACTTCTATTGAAGTTTTACTGGCTTGTGCTGTTTAGTTTCCATAGTAAAGAGGTACCCGTTTTGTTTTCACCATGGAACAAACTGCTGGTCCTACTGTTTGATCATTCCAGCCACAAAAAAAGAAAAAAAGTTAATAGCTATCGTTTGATTAGGATGTTTGCACAAAAGTAGTGAAAATATGTAAAGTAAATGGTTGTTACAGGTCAAACAAAAGCACTGACTGACACAGTTGCAATTTAAGTTGCAAACACACAAGTTAATTAGAAGATGAGCTTACTTGCATATGAGGTAAGAGGCTGAGTAAAAGGATGTGATTTAGTGGAATAAACAGTTTTGAAGTGATTAGCATTATAGTGACAAAACAAAAGAAAGGTGTGTAGAGCGGGTTCATATATTCAAGGTATCAATGGTAGTTAGGAGGAACTTTTCAGCCAGGAGTGATTGATGGGGTTGAATGTGGGTGATGCTTTGATTTAGAGTTAGGGCGAATGCCGGTAGACACATTAAGGTTTTGAGCTTGGGAAGGAGGAGTATTGACAAGTCCAGTTGGATTGGAGAAGTGATTGTAATTGGAGGTTCAAATGTTAGGGACTGGAGATGTCATAGTCAGTCAGTGGAAGTGAGTTTGAGTTTTGCCATGCAACGAGAGTTGAAGGCTTTTACTTTTCTGATCATCCAAGGAGTCTGATCAAGAAGGTACTATGAGTGTTGAGGGCAGGACAAGTGTTTGGGTAGTAGAGTATTTTGTGAGCTTATTTCAGTGGGATATAATTGAGGTAGTTCAAAAACATGAGGTAGTTGATTTTAAGTGGAATGCAGTGGTAGGTGCATGCAGGAGAGTTGGTTGTGAATTTAGCAATTTTGTTTCAAGTTTGATCAACTTTAGTGATTTGGGTGTATGTAGGTTAACACAGGTGCTGCATATGTGAGGATAGAAGCAGAAAAATAAGGCTATGCATTGGCCAGGTACAGTTTAGCTTCCTAGCTTTTGATTTTTTTCTGATTTTCTGTATCAAAGTTTAGCTGGGTCATCAATCATAATTCCTAGTAGATTGGTAAGGAAAACTACATCAATGGTTGTTCTATTCGATGAAATTATATTAATGTTGCTTTTGGTATTTGCATAGGTGTTTTGGTTGAGCTTGAGCTTTGCTTCCCTGGCATTGAGGACAAGATTGGAGTCCCCTTAGACAAAGTTCTACATATGTGAATGCTGAGTGAGGTTTTGGAGTTCAGAGATTAACTTGGCTTTGCAGATGATTTTAGAGTCACCTGCATGTTGAAATGATGGGGCATTATCAGAATGTAGGGGCAGATCATTAATAAAGATATTAAATGTAAGATTCCAAGTACAGAGCCCTGATGAGGGGATAGAGGGAGATATGTCATTGCATTTGACACATTTGATTCTCATTGCCAAAATGTGATGCGAACCAATACACCTTATTGCTGTAGGGACCTAGTTTAGAAAGTTTATCTAAAGTAGATAGTGTGATACAGTGCAAAAGGCTTTCAAATCAAGGAACACTGCCAATATTAGGTTATTTCTGTGGTGATGAATTGAGTTTAAAAGATATAAAAGCAGAGTAGGTGTTGTGTGATTATCTAAAACCATGTTGTGATGGGGAAAAGAAATTATTACAAGGTATTCCAGTATCTGGGAATGCAGACTTGTTTCAAGGATTTTGTATAGAGAAGATATAATGGCTATAGGTTTGAAGTTAAGCTTTCTTTGGAGGTTCTACCTTTATGGAGTGGAATAGTATAATGTTAGAGATGGACCTGTTAATGAGAGTGGATACTAGGTAGGCATTTGATTTTGCTGCTAGTTTATGGTTTTCTTTGGGCAAATTATCTGGAACAAGTGTTGGTTGCAGTTCAGAAAGCTATGACTGGATTTTTTTTTCAAAACATTTTTATTTGAGAAATTTAATCTACAATAAAGTTAAATGAAATGAACTCTCTTAAAAAAAAAAATATGACTGGATTTTTGAAGTCAGGATAGGTTGCATAAAGAAAGGTTAGGGTGTTGGTTGATGGTGTAGCATAGGAAGGTGAAGGAGAAGGGTTGCTAGCAAGAAGAGAGAGTACAGCGTTAATTTAATTCTGGTTAATATATGTTAGGGAAATTATTATTGAAAATACACGTCAGAGTTGCTGAGATTTGGACAGGGCTGTGTGGGGTTGCCTTAGCTGAGAAGTTGTGATGATCCTTACCAGAATTTTTGAGGAAATTTGGACAGGTTTTGTTGGTTACTGAAGTAAGTTTTCTCATCTTGTATGACTTGGGCTTTGTTGGATAGGATGCAATAAGTTTGAATGGAAAGAATGCAATAAGTTTGAATGGAATGGAATGTTGCTAGCTTTCCAGGTATGCCATTTGTTGTCTCTGCGTTTCATTGGATGTTTTGTAGTAAGGGGCATGATTACATTTCACATGTTTATTTTCTTTTGAAGCTTGGGTTAAGAATGAATAGATATATTTGGTTGAAGTACTGAACTGCTTCATCGGGGTATGTTCTAATTGTACTGTGCCAAAGCATCATTGAAATTGTTGTAGGATTTAGGGTGAATTCTTGCATGTATTTTTGTTAGAGATGCTAGAGTGAGTATGAATAGCAAATGTGTTGTGGTAATCGTTTAAGGAGTCTGGTAATAAACCTGATTGAGAGATATTTTTAGGTTGATTTAAGATCCAGTCTGTGATGGTTTCAGTTATAGCAGATTTCTTGAATCTAGTTGGGGCAGTTATTTGAATGAAGGAGTAAAGGTGACAGAGGTTTAGGAGTCCAGTAGGATGGGAGTAAAGGTGACAGAGGTTTAGGAGTCCAGTAGGACGAGAGGAGTCGTGTGGGATTGCAGGAGACCTAGTTATTATCGTCCAGAAGTAGTGTTTCATAAGTTATGGTGGAAGATGTCCAGCATAGAATGTCTTCTGTAGTAGGAATATTATCTGTTTGATTTGGTGAGATATAGAATGCAATTATACAAATGTTTTGTTGTTGTTAACCTGTATGATGGCATACAAGGAGTTCTGCATTAGCAAATGTCGGTTTTCCTTGTAGGTGTAGAGTGATACTGAGTGTATTGGAAAGAAAGATTCTGACACCACCTGTACACTTGAAGAGATGGTCTAACTGATAGATGTTGTAGCCAGGTAGGTAATTTCCTTATCTGAGACTATAAATAGGCTTTCACCATGTTTCTCGTATGAGTATTATCTGGTGTATGCTGTTGTATCCATGCATGCAGGAGAATGATTTAGTTAAGGAAACTGTATGTTAATACTGAAGATTGTAAGGTTGTTAGATTAAATTAAGTTGTATAGTGACTGTGAGTGATAGTGGATGGAGATTTTTACTGTTGGTATTGTTTTGGTTTGGGTCAGGGATTTTGGTGAATGTTGTCCCTTCTAATTAGAGGCATGTGATTAAGTAGAAAAGTTAGGTAAAGGAGAAGGTGGAGTTTTTTAATTGGGTAGTGGGGACGTGGATGCTGTGTGGAAGAAGAGTGAAAGTGTTTGGTTGAAAACATATGATGAATGTCAGAGTGACAGATATAAGATGACAGTGAGTTGATATAGACTGAGAAGGAGCTTGAGCTAAAGGAGTAGTTTTGAGTGTTGGAAGGTAGATGGTGTAAGACTATTTGAATAGTGATGAGATGTAACTCAAGGAGTTTACGTAGCTGGACAGTAGTGTAGCCAGTGGTCTAATGCTGGTCCTCTAAGCATCTTATGCTACTTCTGTGGTTATCTATACCTTATTCACAATTTGTTTAGGACTGTTTTACTTTTATTCAAAAGGATACCTAAGGCTCAGCGCTTTCTTTTGGAAAGGGTAGATTGTTTTCAGTAGAAGTCCGATTACAAAAATCTCCACAACTGATGCAGAAGTCATTAGACCACTCTGCACAGATATTTCCCTGGCTGCTATATTTCCTCCCATATTGCACTGTACCATTTGAAGATTACATTTATTTATTTAATTATTTAATTGTGGTGTTCCTTACGGTGAATGAAAGATTCAGACAATCCCAGACTTTCTTGAAGGAAAAAATTAATCATATTTCTAAGTTAAATACTGCATTTTGTCTACTTTTTGTCACCATATTTACTATTTTGCATTAAGTTTATTTCACCTAATTCCCTTTAAAATATTCTTTGTGATGTTCTTAATCAGTGTTCCACTCAGTCCTTTGTTCTCATTGTTTCTAACACCAAGCATTGTTATGATAAATAACCCCCCCAGCAGACAAGCATTTTAAGCATTTTGCGGTACCTCACTTGATATCCAAAGGTGGTCTTAATTGTGCCACTAAAAAGTGCTCCAGAATTATATTATTTTGGGGAAACTCCAACGTTTAAAATAGGAGCACTCCACTGCAACATGTTATTGTCATAGTAACAAAACATTCTATAATAAGAAAAGTATGGTACTAAGCAACAAACTCTTTTGAGTGGTAATACTTTAGATTACAAAAACTTCTGCAACAAACAGCAGAGTCCAGTATAAAACTCCCTAACTTGAAAGGTACTAGCTTCAAGCTGGGCTTTAGGAAGCTCCTGCTATGAGATCTAAGCTTGTAAAAAGCTTGCAGAAGTTTACCCACTAGTAATGTACATCTTTCAATATACTATGAACTACTTGCAGGAACATTCTTGCCACCATGACCTACTACCTGCAAAACTAGACTAAATATTCTGCTTTGTGTGGAATGTCCCTTATGGACAGGGACTCTGAAGCTGGGCAATCCCTTCTCATTGTCAGTCTTCAAATGGCACTCTTATTTTCTAACTGTTCATCACTTGGTCAGAAAATCATGGGCACTAGCTAAGCTGAGAAAGGTGTGTCTACCTTATCCATTAGGGAATTTGTTTACCTGTTTCTGATGCCGTAATTTCAATCAGACTGGCATGAATTACAGCATTCTGTCAAGGAAGTGTCCAATGATTACTTTAGAAGAAGCTCAAGGTGTCCGATTTAGAAACGGACAACCTGATGTTCTTTGTCCTGATGGGTCAGCCAGGACAGCATGATGCCACGTAGCTCTGTGCGGCATCACCCCTAGCTCTGCTTTACCTTGTTTGCAGAGGAGGATATCTCTGCATCCTTTATGGATTCAGCTGTCAGGGTCTTTCTGCTGTTTTATCCAGAAGTTAGTTGGTAAATAAAATCTGTGTAGGGAAAAACTGTTAACCACTGTCCGTATGAGATATAACCTCAAAGGTGCAGAACTGTTCACTGATGTGTGTGTTTTCCTCAGTGTGTGAAAAAGCCAGTACATCTGATAGAAAAGTACCAGCATTTTCACTGTGAGATTGCAGTACAGTGTGGATTGGGGAATATACCCTTTCCCCACTGTAGCACAATCTCAGAGTTGATTTAGCAGGGAGTGTGGGGGTGAATTGCCTTGCCCCATACAAAAACTTTTTGGATATTGTTTCGATCTTTTATGGATTGATGTTTGTGGTGTTTGACAGTGTTTGTCATTTGTAGAGATTTTTGGAGAAGTTAGGTTCCTAGTGTTCCACCACAGTGCTGTTTTACTCAGATGCAGAGGAATCAACATAGACATTGATTGTCCAGAATCATCAATCCCAAGAATCGCAAGGGAGCCAGCAGCATTCTTCAGCTTGTTCCCAAAAAGAGTTCTGATCTGGAGATCAAGGTCCTTAGTATTATCAGTGAGGCAACAGAAAGTCCCAAGGTGGACAGCAGCAATCTTTATGCGTAGCCTAGCCATTCCCCAAATGGAGGTAGTCATGGAAGATGCTCCTGCGTACACCAGCTTGGCTAATGGTTAAAACTAATATGCTTGCAGTGAAGTGATGGGCAGTGCCTGCTGTGCAAAATTCCCTTTCCATTCCAGTCCTAGTTCTCCTTTTGCTAAACGTAGCTTCCTGGCAAAAACTGTGGTAAGAAAAGAAGCTGAGATGCTCTTTGTGAAAAGATGCATCCAGCAGTCCTGCAAGGCCAGTAAGGACTAGAGTATTACTTCAGATTCACTTTAGTGCCAAAAATATGTGAGAACTAAAGCCAGATCTGATATTAGATTGATTGCACACCTTTATATCAAGTGTCCTTAAACAGTTTTTGGCCCCTATTCCTTGTGACTATCAATACTCCCATCTCCTACTTGCCCATTTGTTCCTCTTGAGGAGAGATCTAAGGATCTTGGTTGTCATCATTCGGAGTCAGGAGATTTTTGCCTGCTACTAAGACTACTAAGATTTCTTTCTTGGCTTGAAGGTACAGTGCGTGGCATTTGTATGAGGGCATACTCCAGATGCCCATGCTTAAAGTATATAAATTCTTTGGAAGGTTTACATCTCCATATCCTTAATAGCAGATCTGCAGTCCAAGGCCTTCTCTCAAGTGGAACTGTTGCAATAGGACTCTGCCAACACTTTACCACTGGGGTAAGTGAGACTTCCATTCATTCCTGACGAGCTTCTAGCTCTCATGGTGCTGACCAGTTTGCCCTTGAGCCCATGGCTGGCCTTAGGCATAGGCGAACTAGGCGACCGCCTAGGGCGCATTTTTTATGTATTCATTTATTTTATTATTTTGCTGTCTTCTCGGCGCCCTGTCTGAGTGATGGGCACCAAAACAATAGGGAGAGTGGGAAGGGTGAGCACCCTCCCACTTTTATAGCTTCAGAATGACAGGAAGGCTTCAAGAGGTTAAAAAAAACTTCTGCCGTCGCGCACGGAACTTAAAGGGAGAGTGTCAATGTTGTATCTTTCAGAACACTTTGCTATTTTTTGTCACCAATGTGTACTTTAAATGTACTGGGGACCCATCTCACTGAATCTGCACTCTTCTGCTGCTTTCTTGTGTAAATAGTCTGTTTTTGCTTTCAGAGCATCCCGCTGTGTCTGCCAGGTAAGACCACCCACCATATGATGTCATCAGTCATACCCGTTCTCTGCCCTCCCTTCTTTAATTCTCACCATGCTTGAAGTTTCCCAAATTGTTTTCATTCTCTATGGAAAACAGAAGCAATGTGGCTTTGGTTCCGATCTAGTCACGCTCCAACTGTGCTCATCCTTCTCGGTGAATGTACATGAAATTACCGAGGCTGTGTTAACATGTTTTTAAATGACAAAAAAGAAAGCATTAAATGCAGCACTAACTGCAGAACAAGTTCTGTAACGTTCTGTACAGATTGCTTCCTTCGTAACTTACCAGCAATACCGGTACCGTACGAAAGGCATCGATCATTTCTTCATTACTCTAAACTTCTTTATTTAATAATCAGTAAGACAGTGATGGTGAAAAAAGTCCAAAACAAGCGACAGTTATTTAAATATAGTTTTAACTATGTTGAAACATCAGATATAATAAGGGGCTTTACTTTACATCTTGCAATTTTTGAACAAAAAATACATCTTGTGTATGGCGTTATGGACCAACGGTAACGATATTACAAAGCCCAGTGTCCAGGTGCCTTTTATCCAAAGATAAGGGAAATGTATTATCAGTTAGCAGTCTTCACCTAAAGACTCTCTGAAGGTGCAAATAATATGTAGCAAAACTTTTCAAATATTAGCTTATTTCAGGTATCAGCTGCAGAGCTCTGAATGCTTGTCTCCAGACACAGATACAGGAATGCTCACAGTAATCAGGCACACATTTTGAATGTTAATTTCTGTAATTTGCTGTGTTGACAGAATAGAAGAATGTGAAGTAGTGTTCACTTTCAGATGTAAAGTCAATAACTTGTTAACATTATTTTAGTGTATTTCACCACGTTTTTGTAGGTTACTGATAAAACTGTCAGGGTACAGTATCGTTGCAATACAGTATTAGCTTCTTAAATTAATGCTGATACTGATTTTGCAGTAGCGATTGAAGCGCCAACGCGCCTACTGATTTTGCTGCAGCAAATTACTTTTTACATTAATTTTTAACAAAGCAGTTTTAACAGAACCTTTTTTAAAGTTCTTCTAATACACTTTACAAAGTCATGAGTTTTGCATAAGCATGCACATTCAGAACAATGTGTGCTACTGTTGACAAACTGTGATCCTCCGTAATGAAAATCACAGGTTTTACAAAAGGGCCAGAACCTTAGCAGCAACATTGGTACTGTAATATTCTGTACCACTTACTTCCCTCATGGCTCTCGATTCTTTATTTTAAAAATTGATGAAAGCTGATAGCATAACGACTTAACCATTGCAAACCATTTTAAATATTTCCCTAATTCTCTTGGAAAGTTGAACACCATTCTTTCCATCATTGTGCCTGTTCTGAGCAAGAAGTATGACCCTTTAATATATGGCACTGGTCATTGGCTGTAATCCTTAGTGATTTACCAGTAAATCAAACATTTTGCCAGGAGATGGGCAAAATCAATATCTTGCTACAAAGAGACAGCTGGGAAGTATGCTTATTGCTAAAGTCTGTTTCTTCAAATCACAATTTTTACTAGGTTCATAGGTTGATACTAGGCTATCTGCCCTAGGGCATTTATAAGCCTAGCCAGAGTGTATTTGGCTTACTATGCAAAATAAGGGACAGTTGAAAGGCTTATTTATTGTAGAAGTTTGTTCTTTCCCTGACAATGCTATACTTTACTTCCACTCAGTTACATGTAGCTGGACTGATCAGTACATATATTAAGAAAGTTACTGCTCAGCATAAATTTATTTTTCTGTTGTATAGCTTGATGCTTAGAATTATTATTACAGCTTGTTTCTGTTCTCCTGCCTAGTACTGTAAATGTCATTGTAATGGGTAATAAATGTATCTCTCCAGTACATTTTATTTATCTGCTGGTGGAGATAAAGAAATACAAGGCAACTGGGTCTTTAAAAGGTTTACAAGTGTGTTCCACAATTTATTGTTTTTTTCCAAGATTCGTAGGTGTATGGTAGACTAACGACCACTATAGCCCTTAAAAGCCCAGCCATTCAACTCAAATGTGACCTATAAATTTGATTTATATTTAGGTTCATAGGTTCATAGATAGATAGTAGGCTATCTGCCCAAGGGCATTTATAAGCCTAGCCAGAGTGTGTCGGCTTTCGCCACCCCATTGATTAATTAACTGATCCTCTGTCAAGCAGAGCCAATGAAGTGATCCCAGGGGTGTATTTTCAGTTACCCATCCACTTGTCAAGGTTTCTTTTGAAGAGTGTTAGTGAGGGGATCTGCCTGATGTAATTTGGAATTTTGTTACAAAGCATGGTGAGTTTCTGTGACAGGAATCTATCCCTCCAGTATGTTCTATTTATTGTGGTGAGGTTTAGCTCACTAGAGCGCGTGGCTCACAGTGACTTGGATTTCTTTAGGTGGAGCATATCCATCAATTCTGAGTTGGACATGGCTTTATAAGTCAGGCAGAGATCATCTCTGAGTAAGTGACCCATCTGTGGGTGTGGCTCAAATAAGGGTGTTCCTTGAGTTCGGTGTGGGTGGGGCTTAAGGGGCACCAGAGCAGTACTTCGCCTAGGGTGCCGTTTCAGCTAAGGCCGGCCCTGCTTGAGCCATACGAGCCATAATTATTCTAAAAATATCACCTCACTTAGTTTGCATTCTGTTTTTTTCCCCAGAGAGGACTGAGAGTGCTGTTAAGATCTTCATGATGCTGATCTGCAAGTAAATATCAGGAACCAGTTAAGAAGATTCCTTTAGCATCGAATAGGAGATGGTCAACACTTCAGAACTGTGGTAGAGGGTTTATGTGGTGCATATTTCTAGCAATTGCATCCTTCGCACTGCAAGGAAGAAAGTTGCTTCCCTGTTAGGTGATTGACTTCTGGGCAGTGCAAGTGGCTAAGATCTGTGTCTTGCGGAGTTATGTTCTCAATATCTTTTTGAGGTTTCTTCTGGAAAAGCAGTTTCCTTCCACCACTCCAAAACATGCTGATTGACTGGTTTCTTCTGTAAACAAGGGGTGTAGTTAGGCATATTCAGACTACAAAATTGAGTTCAATGTCTCTGAATGTTCCTCCAAAACTTTATAGCTCAGGGAGCACAGAAACTGTCTAAAGTAGTTTATATTGCATACAGCTATACGAAACATGCTTACCTGATAGATAAGCATCAGTAAAAATAGCTTTTTATGGTTATAAATGGCAACATTTGACAATTGTGTGCCTCTTAACAAAGCTTACAAGGGTAACATTTTGAGGAAAGGAGTATGTTTATTAAATCCTTTGTGGATGGCAGGGGCAACGGCATGAGGTCGGAGTACAAAATGTAAATTTCTCTCTCTACCTCTGCTTTAAACTGTCCATATGCGTTGTTTACCTTTGCTATTGTGGTCTGGATCATATCTGAAAATTGTCCAAGATAGACAAGTTTACTTGCATATAGCTAATAAGTGAATATATCGAAAGTCAAATAAAAAAAAAATGTGGCAGATAGCCAAGACACACTTGTTGCCGGGACTCTGCCCTTTTGACAATGGAATCTCTCTTCCTGGCCTTATAGTTCTTTGTGGTCACTGTGAACTATACAGAATGTTGGGTAACACTAACCAAATACTTGAAGACTAACTTCTTCTAAAAGAAGGTAATCGCTGCTGTACATTTGATTTTCTGCAGAAAACTGTTATCAGCAAATAGAGATTGTAAACTGATGAGCTGTAGAGTAGACGTCCTTAACATCATCAATTTTCCCGGTTAATTAAAACTTGCAGTTGACTTTCATATCAGACAGTTTTCAAATATAAAGCAATTCAACAAGAAAATAAGTAAACCAGTAGAGAGGGGTAGTAGGGCCAAATATTTAGGCTGAAAATGAAACAGCCTGTCAGCCATCTTTAGTTTAAAATCTAGTATGATTAACCCAAACCCAACCCTTCTTCAGTACATTGTTTCTAAATCAAATCTTTTTCCAAAGTGGTCATCAAGCGGTATATTTTTGCCTGTATATTCTCTTTGCTGATCTGCTTTGCCATTGTTGTATTTCATTCATTAATAACATTGTAACACAGCCTTTCTTTCATTGCCTCCACAGTTTTTAATTTTCTGGTTATTTTTATCAACTAATAGATGTTTGCCATTTCTGTTCTGTTATTTTACACTGAATTGCATTATCATATCCTCGTAACACAAGCTTCTTTATAATCTTTCTTGTGTCAGTATCCCAAGTAGCATCTGCAGTTATTCTTAAAACTTACCAACTTTGATTATAACCAAAAGATGGATTCCCAAGTCCAGAAAACATCTCATTACACTTTCATCAATTTGCTTCCACATTTGATAACATTTTCTTTGGTCTTTGTGGTGTATAAAAAGTACTTTTGTAGTTACTTCTGCATAAATATCCTTAGACATCATTATGTAGCATTCCTAAGCATTAAACATATAGTTTTCAGTTTTATCTATTTTGTCACACAAAAGTTTCTATGAAATGTATTAATGCATCAGCAGTGATTCACTGTTTTTTCTCTTTTCTGCACTGTTGTGTGACACTGGCTTTTCTCTTTTTTGCACTGTTGTGTGGCAGTAGAGTTACTATATTTAAGTAAGGGGTGTGTATTAAAGTTTTTCAAAACAGTATTTTAAGGAATGAGTTTTTAGTCATTCGGTGAACTGATTCAGACAGAATGACTGTACTCAGCAGCAGTACTTTTTTGTCAGTGTAAGTGTTGTTTTTTAGTAAAAGGAAGACTTGTCAAATGCCGCTTTCATCAACGGGAGATATGTCAAGTCATTGTTTGTGAGAAGGGATGTGCATTTGTTTGTGGTAAGTGGTTGTTTTGTGTTAATGGTGAAGCTTTTGGATATGTTAAAAGTTTCATCATTAGTGATGATGGTGTGTTGGCGAGTTTTTGTGGGTAGGGATAGAGTAAGGACTAGGTAAGGGGGAAGTTTTAATGGTGTGTTTGTCCATTAATATATGGGCAGTTTTTGCATTAAGGGCTGGGAATGTGTGAGTGATTTTGGGTTAGGGTTAGAATAAGGATAAGGTAAAGGTATAACTTTAGTGTTGTGCATATGATAATATATGAGGTGTGTATGAGTGTTTTGTGTATGGATACTGTTATGGAATTTTTTTAGTGAAGTAATGTGTAGGGTTGGGTTATTAGAGATAGAGGCATGATTAGGGTTAAGTGGTGTACCACTGCACATCCTTACTCGTGTGCTGAGCCTAAGTCACCAGGCAGAAAAGGAGAAGATTTCTTGTCCTTTGATTGGTGGGGGTGTGTACATGAATGCTTTATGGAAGAACAGCAGTATCGGGGCTAGCTACCTGGCATTGTGTACATTAGCACTAGATGAATGTCAAGTGCCACCCCAACCTCATGTGCAAAACTGAGAAAAAGGGGCTGTGAATGGATGGTGTTGACAGTTTTTCCTGTTAAGGATTTTTTCAATGTATAATTAATACATATGTGGTGTGTGTGTTTTATTTATATATGGGTTACCACTGGATGATCGAAATGCTAAAATGTCGACATTCATATGGCTAAGACCATATGATTGACATGCGGAATTTCAAACATCCAAAAAATAAATAAAAACACTACAAATTACTAACACATTGCAAGCAGGGTGGCACGTCCCCCACTGTAGTGCCAACTCTGAGATTGCACTACAGTGCAGGAATGAAAATCTTTCCATTCTGCACTGTACTGTGATGCTGGTTCTGCATTGTTGACATTGCAAATGTCAATCATATGGTCTCACCCATATGAATGTTGGCATTTTGCAGTGTCGACAATGTGAAGGGGACCATAGTGTGTGCGTGTAGGGTCAGTATTCTGCTTTATTTGTAGTGCATGAGGTGGTGTTGACAGTATTAACCATGCCATACTGCATCGGAAACAGTAAGTGAGTCTTAAGGTACACTTTGGCTATCATTGCAGGATAAAGATTTTCCATTTTTCCATCAAAATAATGTATTGAAATCTGAATTATAAGAATACTTGAAAATGAAGGTTTCATGGAATGCGACATTAGAGGCTGTAACACTAATTCACCATAAGTTGAATTTCTTCTTACATTTACTGCTTGTAAACCTGCCTCTTGCTTATGGAGAGAAGTAAAAAAATCATGGTAGTGACCAGATACTGTACTTAACAATCTTGAGGATAATTACTTGGTTTTCAGTTAATGAAAATGAATTTCTTTTAGTGACAAAAATCAATGTCCTTAGTGACTTCTGATTGTGAATGATTGTGCAAAGTAAGCAAATTTGCTTTTCCAAAACAGCACAGTATTTGTCAACTATGTTATGAAATTTACAGTTGCATTTTTCTTAGCAAAGCAGTTTATGCAAAATATATATTACATTTACAGACACTGAAGTTGGTATTTCCTGTTGAATGTATACTGTATTCCATTCAGAAGACAAAAATCTGATGCATGTCCAAGGAGTTTGACAGCTGTGCTGAAAGAGAGACTAGTGTGTCTATTGAAGCATCATATAGCAGGCTGACCTTTCTCTTGCACCTAAGTAGTAAAATTTATGTAGCTTTTGTTTTAATAATAACTGACAGTATTTATAGCTGTTCAGATTATCCATTGAAACGTAAGATAACGGAACCACCATTTTTTTGCTTCTTATTTATTTTACATTTGTTTGTAGTAAAACATAATGATGAACAGTTGTATTTATTCATTTAAGTCAACTGACTTCCTTTTTAAAATATGCCCTTCCAGCTTAACTTTTTTTCCAGTCTTGCTGGATTGTTTACAATGGCAGCAACTGCATTATACCCAAGTAGTGCAGACAAGTCATCATGTTGTAGGTGTGTACATGCCCACTGCACCTCACTCTTTTCTCCACGACTTGCATCATTGCAGATACATGGAATGGGGCTGGAGTCTATATTATATAATGGGACAGATTCCAAAAGACAGTTGCAGATAGCACAATGCACAGAAGGAAGACTTCAATGAACTAGTGTTAGAGAGACCGTTCCAAGAACTATCAGAATGAAAGCACAAATTCTAATTTATACAGAGTAGGGTAATTGCATGTTGGATTCCAGAACACAATGTGTGTGCCATATGACAATAAAATGCAGCAGAGTGGTACACTAACACATTGCATTTAGTGGTGTCCATAAGTGCGACCTCTCATATATCCTGATTTAGGATCACAGGAGATTACTAGGCAATCGACCTGGAGGTCATTTCAAGCCACAGCCGTTTCATCCCAATGTAATACCATGGAAATGTTAATGTTAGTTAATACCCAAGATTGCATTTAATAATGACTGCCCATATCCAGAATGGTTGTGGGTGCCATTCCCAGTAAGAATTTACAGTACCCCATCTAGTCATCCAGGTTCCTTTTGAACAGTGTGCTCTGTTTCACATGAATAGGTAGCCTATTCCAAAGATGAGGCAGTTGCCAGGAGCTAAATCTGTTCCTCCAGCATGTCCCATTTAAGTCACAGGCCATATTCAGGTCCCTGGAACAGGTGTCCTTAGTCCTGTTTGATTTACAGATATGCAGCAAGTTCATCAGGTTTGTGTCTGAGATTGCATAAGTCTCCCCCTAAGAAGTCTATATGATACATAGTAAAGTGACAGGGACTTTAGTCGGTCTGTGTACAACACATCTTTGTTATAAATCTCTGAGGTCTCTCCAGTTGCTGAATGTGCTTTCTATGGTACATGCTGAATGGGGAGTTATACTCCATTATTGATCGGATTAGTGCCAAGTAAAGAGGGGTTATAACCTCTTTTGCTTTCGAGGAAAGTGTGCTACGTAGAGAGCCTTTCTTACTACAGTAGACACATGGTGGTAAAGTTAAAGTCGTGGTCAACTTTTGAACCCAAGCCCCTTAGGGGTTCTTAGGGTATTGTTGATTTGTGTGAAGGGATATTGTTTGTGCCTAAGGGAATGATGATGCATTTCTTTGCATTCAGTTTGAGACCGTGATTAAAACGTCGTTGGTGTGCGCAAGACCCTCCTGGAGTATATTGCCATTGTTTGAGGATTCAATAAGTATATACCAAACAGTCCAGCACTGACCCCTGTGGTACCCCGCTGGTAACAGGTCTGCTGGTTGATGTGGAGTCACCCACTTTGATGGTGTGTGTCCAGTTTGTGAGCTGGTTAGCAAGCCATCTGACAACAAAGGGCCTTGCATTCAGTTTGCTAAGTTTATTGGCAATGTCTGTGTGGGATTGTGTCAAAAGCTTTTGCCAAGTCGAGGTATGCTGTATGCACAGATTTGCCCTCATCAATGGCCATCTCACATTTTCAAAAAATTCCACAAGATTTAACCGGCAGGATCTGCCCTTGACAAAGCTGAATTGTATAGGATCCAGGTTTTGGAGGTTGCCTATTTGGGTCTACTTGAGAATATCAAAAACTGAGATCATCGAAGACCACATCATTGAGAGGAAGTAAACAAAAACCCACTTCATTGACCGACCGGATCAGTGAAGATCTTTCCAGGGTAAGTAACCTGCTGGAAATGAAGGTGAACTTTGCCATTTTCCCAACTGTTGTGCAATATCAGAGTTTTTATATTTAGTTAGGGGAGGTGTGGGGGCTGCTGGTTTAGAATGGTGCGGCTTAGATTTTGTGTGGTGTTGACTGAGTGATTACTTACCCTGAGAAAATTAGTCATTGATCCGGTCTGTCAGTGAAGTGGGTTTTCGTTTATGTGGTCTTCGATCATCTCTGGTTTTGACATTCTGAAGTAGATCCTTTTATTTATGAGGTCCATAATGATACATTCCATGGCCTTACAGATGAGGCTGGTCAGGATATATGGGTCTGCAATTCCCCGGGTCTGTTGCTAGGCCATCTTTGTGGAGGGGAATAACTGTTGCTGTTCTCCATTCTGCAGGAGCAAAGCCTGTGGTTAAACTGTGATTGAAAAGGGCACATAAGGGAGATGTTAGTTCATGTTTTACCCCATTTAGAAGAGAGACTGGGATGCTGTCTGGTCCCATAGAGGCTGTATTTTGTTTGCCTTGGCCAAGGTATTGATGACCTGTTCTTCAGTTAAGTAGGGTGGGGGAGTTGTGATAAATATGTAGGGGATAGGGGTGTGAAATTTTCATCAAACCTATCCTTTAGCAGGTTTGCCATCTCTGTGGGGTCAGAGTGTGTGTGATATTGTTGGTCACTAGTTCTGCACATGATTAGGATCCTACATTTTAAGCTATGTATGTAGCTGTAAAGGGCCTTATGTGGTTATCCTTAGCTGTACTAGCTTGTTTTTCCTCAGAGGCCCTTAGAGGATTTGACAAGTTGTCATATTTGCTGGTTGAGGAGGGTGCTTTTCCATTGTTGGGGTCTCACCTTTGTTTTCATGGGCAGCAACTGTTCTCCTACATAATTATGTGAAGTCTGCAGAATACGTTAAAAATGCAAGCTATAATGAATGCACGCAGCGAGCTGTGTTTCATATAAGCTAATACTGGAGGAAAATTTGTATATACCCCAGGTGACATTCAGCATGGTGCTGAGCCCAATCTCTGACCAAGAGATAAAGCTAAAACAAAGGCAGAAGCTGTAAATTATGTACCCATACACAAACTGGTTTAGCAATATCCATATTTATGGGGACATGAGTATTTAGGAGTATAGATTAAAATGATTCTGGTGTGGCAGCTTAAGGATATGTTGGAAGAAACTAAATAAGAGATGATACAAAACCTGAGAAAATGGAAGCTTTGTTATATGGATATGGGATAGTAAGGTACAAGCAGTCAGAATGTTTAGTCCCTTTAGCCTTGTACACAGGTTGGGCATATTGTTATCAACCAGAGGAGACGTTGTGGATAGCAATTAATAAAGAGATGAAGGACTTTGTCTGGAAGGGGAAAATGGCAAAAACCAAGTGGGATAGGCTAATTCTTCCAGTAGAACAGGGCAGATTGGGATTACCCAATTTGAAGGGGTATTTCAGAGCTACACAGTTAAGACTCCTATACACAGCACAAGCATAATTCAAAGTGGAAAGGGGTGATGCTGAAATGTGTTTGTGGGGGGGGGGGGGTCCACAATCAAGGAGAGACTGGGATTTTGGATGCAGGCCTTTAAGGAGAATAACAATCATACAGCATATTATATCTGTAAGGTAACAGAAAATATTCTAAGAACTAAGCCAACACAGGAATGGAGAAAGGAGATTCTGCCAGTAGGGATGTCTTGCAATTAGGTTTACAGATAATAGGCAAGGGGGGGGTGGAATGTATTGGAGAAAAGTGGCAAAGGAGCCAAGGTATTGGGTGCAGATAACTAGAGAGGGAAAGGTAATAGAATGAGAAGAGGCCAAGGATTTATTTGGACTGCAATTTAGAGATTGCTTTCCCTATCAAGGATTGATATCAAAGTATTGGCAGAGAGAAATATGGGGTCCTAAACAAAAGACCAGTACTGGTAGAGTTTTTAGTAGACTCTAGAACAGAAGCTGCTATTAAAAAAGGAATAATTAGTAGAGCGTATAAAATATTGCACAACAACTGTAAGAATCAATCAGATGAGTTTAGAAAGGATTGGGAAGAGAGATTTGGTAAGCAATTCAACAAGAAACAATTGGAGGATAATATGCAAGTCTTCCAAATATGCGACAAAATCTAGATTTAGGATTTTTACTTGGAAAAGTTTACATAGATATTTTTTATATCCTGAGTAGACTCCAGAGAATTTTTCCTCAGGTAGACAGCAAATGTTGGAGGTGTGATGGGAAGGAAAGAGGTACTTGGGAACATTTTTTTGGGAGGTGAGGTGGGTTGGTGGACTTTGATTCCCTGTGAGATTCACTGTCAGAGATGCTGGGTGGGTGGACTGGTGTGATAAGGGAGATGATTTTTCTGAGCTGTTATACAGAATCTGAATTGTCTTTGACATGGTAAGGTCTTGCTGGCCTAATTTTGGTGGCTGCCAAAAAAAGCAGTTACTAGAAAATTGAAATCAAAATCTAAACCAACTATATTAGAAGTAGTAACAGATAAAACAACTGGAATTGAAATCTTTAGAAAAGGTTAGGAGCAAACTACATAGGAAAAAATGGCATTTGTGGGAAAAACACATACAGGGGAGGAATGAGGCTTAAAAAGAATACAGGACTTAAATGAGTTGTGTAATGTTTGACTGAAAATGATTTGTAGAGTATAAATGATGTATAATGTTTGAAACTGGGCATTTGTCAGTATGGTTTCTGATGTAAAATGCTTGTCACTAGGATTGTGTCGGTGTGGTTTGTTTTCATTTATATAAGTGTATGATTGCTTATGTCATAAGTGGTTTAATAAAGATGTTTCTTAAAAAAAAAAAAGGGGGGGGCAAGAATGTAATGTTGCTTAGGTTATATGATATATAGCAATATATGTGAAGTAATGTGCTTATTATTAACTCGTTAATACAGTGTGATTACTTTTGCATATGTCACAAGTGATATTTCAGTAAAGGTGTATGAAAAAAATGAGACAGTTGAAAGATTTAGATGCTAGAGAGCTGGTGTACGATGTCTACATGTCCTCATACAGTCTCTGGGGTAACCCAGTCCTAGTACAGCAACGCTGTATGTGTCTGGTTATACTGGCTTCTTGGACTTTCCATTGGCATATAGGTGATGCTTTGGGGTGTCCCAGACAGCTGTAAGTTACATACTAGCACAGTTTCTGTCAGTTCTGTGCCACAATATGGATGAATTTTATTCACTTCCCACAAAATCTAGGTAGAGCCAGTTTGCCTTGTAATAGTTCTGTCATCTCCAACTTCCTTATTGTCCTTGGTGCAATTAAACAGTATTCAAATACCAATAAAAACTACACCATTTGAAGATGCATACCATTTACATCAACAAAGGGTAACCCTTGCTCACTTGTCGGGTAGCGTGCTCTACAGATGGCATATTTACCAGTTTGATTACTGCACACCACAGTGCTGTACACAATGCTGTCATATTGTGTAAAAGCAAGTAATGGTCTGCTTTTTTTTGGATGGGGGGGTGATGTCCTTGAGGTACTCCTTGGTAAATATATCTATGCATCAGTTCGGTCTCAAGACATGGTACCATAACAATGTGTCTCATCATCTGTATGCTTTTTCAAACGGGTGACTGTGGTTAACTAATTGAATCCTGGCTTATGATACCATGTAGACCCCCTTCTACACCTGCTGAGGATGCATTTAATAGAAAGCTCACCACAACATGAAATGCCATTTAGTGAGTATTTGGTATGGTGAAATCACAACTCAGATGTCTGGACACATCCATGAGTGCACCGCACTACACACTGAAAAAGGTTGTTCAAATACTCCGTGTATGCCACATTGCACAATATAATCACATCTAAACACTGGTGCCTTTCACCTCTAGGTATGGGTGTCCTTAACCCTAGGATCCTCAGAAGTCTGAAGTGAAGCAGTCAGGCTATTCACAGGATGCTCAGGAGGACATGAGGGTGAGACCATCCAGGTGTGGGTAATAAAGGCTGAGGCTGTATATGCAAACTCAGGCAAAACAGCAATATCTGGCTCTGAATGTTTGAGTCGTGACATGCCAGATGTACATACGTACACAGATAAGTTATAAGTTATTTTTACTTAGTGGTGCTCTCATGACCGCATCACGGCTGCCAGTTTCAGTAATGCATCTGGAAGTTGCCCATAGGGAACATCAGACGTAACATACAAAGATATGATATGTTGCACAGCAAATACTTGCTTGCACAAATGAAGTAAATGCATGTGGGTATGTATAGACAAATACATGCGAGTGGAGGAATGTTGGCCAGGTACTGCCAGCTATAGTCATACCTGTATGTGTAGTAGATGCATGTTGTGCTTGCCAAGAAACCAAGTCAATGGCCAAGATTGTAGTATGTATAAGTCAACTGAATGTGCATGATTCCACCTATCTGTGTAAGCATAGGTGAATTTAGCACATCGGAAGGAGCTATACATAGGGGTATAAAATGTTCATATTCATAATGAGCATGAGACAAGATTGTGTTTGACTGACATAATGCTGTTATGTACACAGCAGTTCTGATATTAACAGTAAAGAAATCTGTACCACTAAAGCCACATGTCTGACAAGGGACAACACAGATCATAATGACCAGGACGATCCTGGCCTGGAATACTGTAGTTTACAGTAGTATACTGCATGCAGGAGTTAAGTGACAATACAGGTGTAGTATGAAAATATACAGTGGATGTGTATGTGGCATCAGCTAAGGGGTCAATTAGAGTATCAGTAAGGTCAGGACATGTCTGTAAGTATGTATGTAATCATGTATGGATGTACCAGTGTAAGTGGCCAGTACTGTAACCATATATTGAAGGTTGTTGTTGTCTTTCGGCTTTTCCCGGTTAGGGGTCGTCACAGTGGAACTCCGGTCCGCTAATGATTGGCAGTAGATTTTTACGTGCCGAGTTGCTGGCTCTGACACACAGCCTTCAACGAAGGTACGCCCATTCACGCATGTCTCCACACACAAGACGCTCTAGCTGAGAATGGAACAGGCCAATGTCTTTCTGTGAGGCGACTACACTACCGCAGCACCACCACCGCAGTTCTACATATATATTGAAGGTACAAATGGAAAATGCATGTATGGGGTGTGGAAAAGAAGATGCAGTGGTAATAACTACAATAATGTGTCAGACATAACACAGGTATACCATCTGAAGTATACCTGTGCATATAATACTGGTATTCAATGTTGAACTGTTGGCTTGCCCAATGGTAGATATATTGTAGATGTAAATTCATGGTGGTGTAACACAAATATGAACAGGTATGTGACAGAAGCAGTTGTAAAACAAGGTTATATCCACCGCAACATCAGTATAGAACAAGTCAGTGAATCTGTGCACAGATGTATATTATGGCACAACAGTTTGCCATTCATAACTCACAAAACAATAAGATATCCTGTGGCATCAGACATGTCAAACACCTCTAACCAGCACAGCGTATAGTGGTTAGCACTGCAGTGATTGCCACAGGATCAGGGTGACACAAGACACACACTGGGGTAAATGTCACTGCAACACTAATGTAGACAAGATAATGCATGCTGATGGCTCAAACCTTGGTCTTGGCTGCCACTGCAATGTGAAGAAATACTATGACCATGTTGTGCTGTTAACCTGGAGTTGGTGCCGTATGTATGTTGGGACACACTGTGGGACTGTACAGTGTCATGGGTACTATGTTGAGATGTGTAAGCTGAGGTCTGATCATGTTAAACATACAGTAGATGTACATGCACACATTGCAGTATGGACAGTGCTGCACTAGGACCTTGTGTGGGGCATGCAATAGGTGATTTCCCTCTCCTAACTGGTGGTATTTTGACCCTATGTGTCATGGCAACCCCTGTAGTGTGCATCAGGATGACACTGTGAAGTATATGCAAACGGATACAATGTGCAAGTGTTAAGCACTCAGACATGTATCGCCCTGCTTCAGGTATAACACTACAGTCAGCCATAGCTAAACAGAAAAACATATACCTGATGGTCTTGCATGTCCAGTTTGATGTAATGGACCTGTATAGGGAAAGAGATCATTGTATGTTTGTTCATAACATCTAACAGTTGAATCATATACCCCATATTGAGATGTACTTACCAGGTCTGCCTTCCATGGGGTATGTTGGGATGACACTGAAATGCATATGAACAGCTCATTTAGGAGAATAAGACTTTACAACTATCATGTGATATGTTATGTAGTGCAACACTCTACATACCACTGTGGCTTGGTACACCAGCCTTTCTTCCTCCCCCTAGAGTATGTCTACCTTAGCAAATGATGTGCTTCCAGGAATAATGTTTCGTCAGGGGAGTAATAAGTCATCCGTCACCTGTGGCATTCTTTCCCTTTTATACACTGTTAGCCACACAGAGGATCATATCTGATCTTCACTGGCATTATTCCTGCTGTGATTGGTTGTGAAAACCCACAGCAT
This sequence comes from Protopterus annectens, assembly GCF_019279795.1. Lineage (NCBI taxonomy): Eukaryota > Metazoa > Chordata > Ceratodontiformes > Protopteridae > Protopterus > Protopterus annectens. Next base: position 151,865,034 of record NC_056735.1, on the reverse strand, counting down.
TCACCATGTTGGTGATGTCATGCCACAGCTGTGTTCTCCACAATGTATTGCCCGTCTGTCCAAGAAGGTTTCTACCATTCTGGCACAGGGCTTCCAATATTTTTTAATTTTCCCGCATGGAAAAGTTGCCTTTCTGTTTGTACTAGTAATATGCAACAAACATATGTGCATATCAGGATGTACACATATTTAAGATTACTCTTCAGCAATGTGACAAGTAATAATGGTAAAATTATATGCTAGGCTAATCTGGTATAATACATGCAAGTATAATATGTATTGCTATATGTCACGCTAATCCCTAATACTTACACTTGTCAAGCAGTATGCACTCCATAAGTAGTAGTACTCACAAACTTAACTTAGTAGATGCCACATGTACAGTAACTGATGCATATGGCAATGCACATCTGTGAATATGTCCAACACCCACAGACAATGGGGGTTTCAAACCTGTGTCTATGGGAATATCCACAGTACAATACAGTCAACATTACCATTACACCTCCAGTGCAAGGATGCTGTACTCACATCGTTTAGAACACATATGCATTCACCTACACAAGTCAGTATCACTATCTGATGGCCTACAAAAAACAAGCATATGGAACTGATATAGAACAAGCTTATGATACTAACCCGAGTGTAACATATACCATGAAATCTCGAAAAAGTGAATGTTAAATTCATGTATTAGTAGAACTTGCAAAAGTATCCCAGTAAGCAAAACTTTTTAAATAGCTGAATAATGTTATGAATATGTGTGACCATGGTAGAAGATATACAGGTAGAAGATATATATGTGAGTAACTGTTGATATTACACTTAATTGAACCATCATAGGGATTATTCTGTTATCCAGTGGCATTCAAAAACTAGTCTGCATAATGCCATACCTGTGGGTGGATTCTAAATCCATCAATATCTGCAACATATAATTTATTTTAACAGTTGAGCGGGCAGTCCAAGAGGCTTCAGTCATACTCCGTCAGTCTCCATAACACTAAATCAAGGGTCTGTATCAGTATGTTTGCAGATTGGAAGAAACCAGAGTGCAACGTTTTTAACAATATCAGATGGACATACTTGTAGACTATTATACAAAACAGGAAGTGAAATGCCACAGCAAATACCAAACAGTAAATCCAAGTAAGTGTATAAAAACATCATCTTTTCATACATAATTCATAAGCTGGAATAGAATATAGACATGCATGTAGTACACTTAAAGCTAGCTTACTTTCTGCTGTTTCACATGTGTACCTAATACAATGAGGATTTAAACACACACATGACTTAAATATCATTTACAACACACACACAATTAGTGAGATTCATTAGCAGTGAATGCTCCTGAATCATGTCTGCGCAGTTCTCTGATCTTGGTGCATTTACCAGTAGCTCCATGCAAGTGCTAGGGGTTGGTACAGATGCTCAATGCAAATCAATATGTGTTTTAACTGTAAAGTACATATGTGATATCCACCACTGGGCTAATGCCAACCTCATTTAAAATGTGACACTGCTACAATTTCAGATAATTTATTTGCTGCCTATAAACTGAGTGGTATTTAAGTGAGCTAATTACAGACAACATTTTTCAAACTTCTCTCAACCTGTTTCATGAGAGAGATGTCAACTCAGAGGAGGCTGAGACACATCTGGGTATCCATATAGACTGACGAGGAGACCATGCAGTTGCTTGATCATCTGTGTTTGATGTGACATGAGAATGGCAGCACACAAAGGAACTTTTCCATGATTGATGTCTGGAATTGGATTGGCAGGGAGCTATGCAGATAGACTGGGATCTACAGAATGCGAGTGCAGGACCACCACTGTTATGATGAAAATCAGATGGAGTGAGAACTACAAGAATGAATTGCCAAGGCATGCAGAAAGCCAGTGGATGCCTACAGCAAGTGAAATAACACGTACACGCTATGGTTTGCATCTATAAAATAGGTAATTATGTTTTAAATGTGTGTTCATTGTATCAGATGTACATTCATATTGAGAAGAGCACTTCCACTGGGTCTTCAGTTGTATGTCAAATATATTTATAATTACATGACTGAAGATTCACTCCAAGTAGTGTGTTTCTCTGTTACAATAATTAACTTGGACATTGTCAGCCACATACTAAAGCAATACAATGTTATTTCCTGCTTGATTACACGTTTCCCAGTTATTCATAGTTAAGCTAGATTGTCTGTTTTGAGCCACCATTAGATTACTACAGAATAGTCCACTTATGAAATATAATTGTGTATCTATTTTACTGCATTGATTGTCAGTGTGTACATAACAATAAGAATGGTACTTTACATAAGGCAACAGCAAGGTTAGTTCAAAAGGCATAGCATATAAGCTGTAATGTGGAAGGCTGTCTGTGGGTTCAATACCCACATGTGCATTCCTTGTCCTGTTTCAGGTAGGTCAAATCTTTTTCAGTGTTGATTTACTATTATGCCCTTTATCAGTTACGGATGTCTCATGACTAAGCATTCTGATGGTATCCAGAAATCTCTGTGGTTAACACTGTCTTGTAATGGTAGTAGGTGAACTGTCTGTTTCTTATTTACGTGTGGTTATCACACAATTGAAAGTGTATATACATCAGTCTAGTTTGAATTGTGTACATTCACAAAAAATGTGTGTGTGTATGCTTAAGACATATATAATCGGTTTTATATACAAACATGAATAAAAAGAAAATGTATGCATATGCAGTTGTCTTGTAACACATTACTGTGAAGGAAGGTTAATATAAGCAAAGGAGTGGACTATCTGTTTCTTCTCACATGTGATTCACAGAATTGAAAGTGTATGTGTATATACATAAGTCTAATCTGAATTTTGTACATACACAAAAAATATATATATATATGCGTAAGACATATATACTATATACATACACGTATGAATAAAAGGAAAATGTATGCAGTTGTGCAACACACATTACTATGAAGGAAGGTATGAATCAGTACCCAGATCTGCAATTCTTATCCTATTGCAACCTGTTTTATTAGCTCTACTTTTATCCTCTTATCAATTACCAATGTAGTATGTTGTTAACAGGTGTACATTTGCAAGTTTTACTGAACATGAGGACCTAGTCTGAGTAGGCAATGAAGAACTAAATATTTTATTAATGTCAGTAAAACTCCATGATTAATACTAGTTGCATAATGGAATTACTGCTATAATGAGGTTCTCAGTTACATGTGTTTATCACAAAATCAATAGTGTCTCTGAGTATACATACCTGCAATCTGTGTGTTTATACACACCAACATAGGTATGCTTAACACTATATGCAGTGGATATAAAAAAATGTACACAACACCCCTGTTAAAATGCCAGGTTTTTGTGATATAAAATGAGATGACAATAAATAATTTCAAAACTTTTCCCACCTTTAATGTAACCTATAGTATAACCTGTACAATTCAATTGAAAAACAAATCTGTTAGGGGAATAAATATAAAAAATGTACAATAAGCTGGTTGCATAAGTGTGCTCACCCTTAAACAAATGCATTTTTGAAGCACCTTTTGATTTAATTACAGCATTCAGTCTTCTTGGGTATACACCTGTCATCAATTAAAGATACTCTGATTAACCCCAAATAAAGTTCAGCTGTCCTAGTAGAATTTTCCTGACATTTACTCAACTGCCTGCTACAGCAAAAGCCATGGTTCGCAGAGAGCTTACAAAGCATCAAAGGGATCTCATTGTTGAAATATATCAGCCAGGAGAAAAGTACAAAAAATTTCCACAGTATTGGATATACCATGGAACACAGTGAAGACTCATCAAAAAGTGGAGAAAATATGGGACAACAGTGATGTTGCAAAGAGCTGGACAGCCCTTCAAAATTGATGAAAAGGCAAGATGCAAAATAGTCAGGGAGGCTGCCAAGAGACCTACAGCAACACCGAAGGAGCTGCAGGAATTTCTGGCAAGTACTGGTTGTGTACTACATGTGACAACAATCTCCCATATTCTCTGTATGTCTTGGCTGTGGGGTAGGGTTGCAAGACGGAAACCTTTTCTTTCACAGAAAAACATCTAGGCCCTACTAAAAATTTGCAAAACAATACATCAGGTCTCCAAAAAGCTTGTGAGAAAATGTGTTCTGGTCGGATGAGACCAAGGTTGAACATTTTGGCTACAATTCCAAATGGTAAGTTTCGTGCAATAACACTTTGCATCACCAAAAGAACACCATCACCACGGTGATGCATGGTGATGGCAGTACCATGCTTTGGGGTTGCTTTTCTTCAGCTGGAACTGGGGCTGTTGTCAAGGTGGAAGGAATTATGAACAGTTCCAAATACCAGTCACTTTTGGCCAAAAATCTTCAGGCATCTTCTAGAAAGCCGAAGATGAATTTCACTTTTCAGCACAACAATGACCCCAAGCGTACATCCAAATCAACAAAAAAATTACTTCACCATAAGAAAATTAAAGATGTTATGTGATCCTATCTCGCCTACATTCTGTACTGATGGGTTCGGAGCCGATCCTCGGCTCCGACTCGGCACGCTATGCTATAGAACGAAGTCTCTTATTGGCTGAGCTTTCTATATCCCAGGATGCACCACCACCAATTCCCCAGATCTTGTTTGCCGCTAACAAACTAAGACGTGGTCTCGAACTTGGCTGAGCTAAGTGCTTTTTTTCTAAAATTTTCCTGTCCGGAAATTCTTTATTCTTCACCCAAAAGCTGTTTTAACAGCTATCGTTGTATATAAGTGTGTTTTTGTAATATTTTTGTGGTAATTTTGTGTGACTGGAAAGGGATAGGTTTCCATTTAAGTTAGAGGGGCCTGCCCCTAATTCTTAGTGAGTTTTATTTCGGAGAGGTCAAGTACCTGTTTAAGTTAGAGGGTTCTTGGCCCTCTTTTTGTCATATTTGTATTGTATTTGTATTTCTTTAACCTTTTGGGCTTCCGCCTATAGTTTAAAAAAAAAAAAAAAGAGAGGACTTTTTGTTATTGTGAAAGTCTTTACTGAGTTTCATACATAGTGTTTTTCTCTATTATACTCAGTAGTCTACAGGCATTATGTCTAAGGAGCATAGACCCTCAGGATTCAAGAAGTGCACGAGATGCAATTATATAATGTCCATCACGGACGATCACTCGTTATGCGTGTACTGTTTGGGCGCCAAACACCTTCAAGAGTCCTGCAGCGTGTGTCACGCATTTTCCTCTAGGGTCCTCCAAGAGAGGAAGAATAAATTAATCTTAAAAGGGCTTATTAAGCCCTCCTTCGAAGAGGCCTTATCTTCCTCTCCTTCTCCAGCTAAAAAAAAAAAGAGAGCGTCGGCTCCGACCAGTCCGTCGGAACTGACCACCAAGAAAGCTAGGCAGGCTTCTCCATCGGCTCCACGAACTTCGGAGCTGAGGGCGGAACGGTCTGCCTTGATGCCTCCAGCCTCAACTCTTCTGGTTTCGGAGCCGATGGCTGGGGCTTCGAGAGGCGGGTCACCTTCATCGGCTCCACTGATACTGGAGCCAATAAGGGTTGCCCGCTCAGACTCTTCCCCTTCGGCGCCGAAGTCCTCTTCGGCACCGAGGGAAATTAGTTTGGGGTCTCCCTCGGCACCGATAGTGATCGAATCAATTCGGAGCCGGTCCCCTAGCCCTTCGGAGCCGATAGAGAAGTCTGCTCGGACCCGTTCGGTCTCCTCCAGGTCTTCCAAGATGTCGGATTCGGACATCGACAGGGTGCTTCAAAGGCTGTTCCAGTCTCCAGTCTTTCAGAAATTAGTTTCGGCTCCAGCCCAGTCGGCTTCGGAGCCGATGACCCACTCTGTAGTTGTGATTCCTCCTCCAACAGCCTCGGCACCGTTGGAGCCGGTGCTGTTGGAGCCGATGGAGATTCTCGGGTCGGCTCCGACCCTTACTCCAACCCCGGCCTTTGGGTCGGAGTTCAGTACATGGACCTCTTCGGTCGGGCCCGGGGGTGACGTTTCTGGACTGATGTTTTCGGTTCCGAGCCTCCCTCTCGGTGCGTCGGCTGCGGGGGTTCCATCTACTGTCGTGGCTCCGGGGGTTGGACCTTCCCAGGACTCTGGTGGTCCGGCCTTCAGAGCTATGAGGAGTGCTTTGGCCAAATCATCTTTGGCTACCTCCACGGTATCACCGGCACCTTCCCTAGGCGCGTAGTTCCCCTGTCCCTAGACAGTGGAGCCCCGGGGCCTGAGGTCACCCCCAGTGGGGTTTCCCCCCCCTCCTGGGGGTCCCTCTGAAGCGTCTTCGGAGGAACCCCCAAGGAAGAGATCGTGCAAGAGGAAGCACGTCGACTCCCCCGATGAGTCTCTCACGTCGGACACCGATCTTGATGATGCGGAGGGGTCCCCTAAGTCGTCCTCGGATGATGTCTCCTTTGCAGACATCCTAGAAGTCCTCCAGCAACGAGGCAGCTGGAATTCCAAACCCCCTTCCGCTGACGAGTCGGTGTTCCTCAAGGCCTTCGGGGCTCATCCCTCCGCCTCCTGGGTGTCTCCGCCCTTCGAGCTCCTAGATTTGATCTGTCGAAGGGCGTGGGAACACCCAGACTCTGTGGAACCAGTGCCTGCTCGCCCGAGTAAATTCTTGTCTGCACCCCCGGAGAAGGAATTTCTGACTAAAGGTGTGGCTGTAGACGCCCTGGTGGTGGCATCTGCTACCCAACAAGATGTGGCAGAGGCTTCGACGTCCATCCATCCTCCTAATAAGGAGTCTAGGAGCATGGACCGGTACGAGAAGCGCACCCTTAGTTCAGCTGCCTTTACATTAAGGTCCCTGAACTATTTGGCACACTTCACCAGACTGCAGAGGGATTTGATTAAAGAGCTCTCAGATACCCTCTCGGGTAACCTACCTGAGCAGCTGGCCCAGACGGTTAGCTCTCAGTTGGCTACTCTGTCATCAATATCAAACTCGTCCATGAGGCTCATTTTGTATGCAGCCGAAGGGGCGAGTAGAGCGGCGGGTACAGGCGTTGCTCTACGGAGCAAGCCTGGCTCTGTCTGTGTCATTTTGCGGAGGCCTTTAAGTCTTCTTTTGCCGACGCTCCCTTTGACGGGTCCTCTTTGTTTGGACCCAAGGTAAAAGACACACTGACCCTCTGTGAGCAAGAGGGAAAGACTTTAACTGCTGTAGGGGCATGATTTTCCACTCCCTTTTGGCCTTATCCCAAGGCTAAAAGAGGAGGGAAAATGTGGTTCCGCAAATCCCAGAAGTCTTATCCCCAACAACAGGATGATCCCCCTCCTAGAGGCAGAGGAGGGGGAAATTTTTCTGGAAGACTCCGTCCCAGAGGCGGCAGAGGCCCCTGCAACACTGGAGACCGCGAGTCCTTTCGTGGCTCTTCAGCCTTCCACAATCCCTGAAGGATTGCCCGACTGTGCAGCACCAACTATTCAGGGATTACGCAGGTCGAATGCCCAGATAGATCTTTGCACCCGATCTGATCATCAGCTGCCCGGGTTTGCACCAGTCCTTCTTTAACAGCTTGGCCAAAAATCCCTGTCCCGCAAAACCCTTCAAGGATATGCCTTCCTTAGAAACCTCTAAGCCTGAAAAAGGGATAAAACAGGACAAGCCCAAGTTCCTCATCTTGATTGCTCCAAATTGGCTCAAAGTTTTGGTATCCAACTTTAAAGCACCTGTTCTTGGGCTCTGATTCTCTCTGAACCCTTGCCAAAGCCCGGCATCAGGGTCCATTTTGACATTCCAACCTCAAGACCCTTTGCCTGAGCTAGTTCTTCAAAGGAATTTGATTTCCTAGTCTTCCCAAACAAGTTTTGGATGTTCTTGAAGCTAGACGGCCTAGCACTAGAAATCCTATGCCTCTAAATGGAAGAGTTTTGTATTTGGATGCAGGACCAGGCTCGATCCTTGGTACCTGATCTCTTCTATTTTGCTTTACCTTCAGCCTTTTGATCTAAAGGATTCTTTTCTTCCATTAAGATTCATGCTTCTGCTATTGTCCATTGTTCTGATCTCCTGTTTTTCTCATCCTTTGCGAACAATTCTGAGATGGGCTAAGAACTTAGCCCTCCAGGACTCCCTGTCCCTGCTTGGGATCTTAATTATGTTTTAGAAACTTACTTTGCCTCCTTTTGAGCCTGCTGCATCTTCAGATATTAAGTTTTTATCCTGGAAGACTGCTTCTTATTAGGATTGACTTGCCAGAAGGGTCTCAGAGTTGCAAGCTCCATGGCTGTGGAACCATACCTTATTTTCCATCAGGACAGAGTATCCTTGAGGACCAATCCTACTTTCATGCCTAAGGTGATTTAAAGTGGCTTTAAATCAGACAATTCACCTTCCTCCTTTCTTTCCAAATCCTCAAAATAAAGGGAAAGGATTTTGCATTCATAGGGCCCAGACAGTTACGATTTTACCTGGACAAGACTAAAGAGTTCAGAAGTCTAATCAATTGTTTGTTTCTTTTGCCTCCAGTTCTCTTCGGAAAACCTTTTAAACAAACTATTTCAAATGGATTGCTTATGGAATCAGATTTTGTTACACTCATCATGGGAAACAGTTTCCTGCTACCATTAGAAGTCATTCTACTAGACCAGCTGCCACTTCTACAGCTTTCCTCAGGCGAGTTCCCACCAAGCCTATCTTCGAAGCTGCCACTTGGAGTTCTGTGCATACTTTTTCCAAGCACTACAACTCCCTGTTTCTAAGACCAGGGCAGGCTTTGCCTCTGCTGTCTTGCAGGGTTTCTGCCTCCATTCTATCCCTAAAGCCTCCCCCTTTTACCTGCTTTGGGATTCCACTACAGTTATGACTGCAACAGTGAAACACGAAGAACATAGTACAGTTGTGTACACCTACCATAAATGTAGATGTTCGAGTGTCTTCACTGTTGCAGTCGAATTTCCTCTCCTAATCTTTTTCCCCTTTTCCTTGGGTGGTATTTGTGTTTCCTTGTTGGATTCATTTTGTTTTGTTGGACTTCTGACATCTCGCAAGAAAGGCTGGAGAAGATGGCGCCCTGAGGGCATAATGATTTTGCCTGACGCCAGGGCCTGCTAGGTACGTCCCTGACCCAGACTTTGGGATTCTGGCCGACTGGCTGCCTCGGCAGGAGCACCCTACAGTTATGACTGCAACAGTGAAGACATCCACATCTACATTTATGGTAGGTGTACACAACTGTACTTTCATATGTCAGATATGAATTACCGAAGTTATACGTATCTTATCCTCGGCCCACAAGTCCGCCACTAAGAAATTGTATACTAGCAAATGGAAGAGATTTGCTATTTGGGCTCAATTCAGAGGTCTAGATCCCATCACTGCCCCGCTATCAGAAGTGCTGAAGTTTCTAACTTCCCTATTCAATCAAGGTTCTTCAGTCTCTACCATCAAGGTCCAATTGGCAGCTATCTCCAATTTTCATGAATCTATAAATCCACCTTTAATGAGCAACAGATTGTGTAAAACCTTCATGAAAGGTGCTGCGCTCTTACGACCTCCGATTTCTCATCCTGCTCCTCCGTGGGATCTCGATCTGGTATTACGTGCCTTAACATCCTTCCCCTTTGAACCGGCAGCAACATGTGATTTGAAATTTCTTTCTTGGAAAACTGCCTTTCTGGTCGCAATTACTTCTGCCAGAAGGGTTTCAGAGCTTCAAGCTCTATCTGTCAAACCACCGTACCTGGTCTTTCACAAAGATAGAGTATCCCTCAGGCCTAACCCATCCTTTGTCCCTAAAGTTTGTTCCAGTTTTTGCCTACAACAGTCATTAGAACTGCCAGTTTTCTTCCCAAAGTACTCAAACAAAGCGGAATACATCTTCCACACATTGGATGTTCACAGGCAATTGTGTTTTTATCTAGACAGGACCCAACAAACACGGAAAACAGATCAATTGTTTGTGTCCTTTTTGGATAATAAATTGGGCAAAGCTGTCACTAAGGTCACTATTGCCAAGTGGATCAGGGACTGTATTAGTCAGGCTTATTCCTCTTCTAATAAAGAGCTTGCAACCTCTGTCAAAGCTCACGCTACAAGAGCTATGGCTACTTCAATAGCATTCCATTCTAAGCTTGCCATTGGTGACATTTGTGCTGTGGCTACATGGTCTTCCCCGCACACCTTCATTTCTCACTACAAATTGGATGTGGCATCTCGGGGGCGAGCTTCATTTGGTTCCACAGTCCTCAGGAGCGTTTTCCAGTGAGCCACCCAGGAATCAGGTGCTAGGGACGCTGTCCCATCAGTACAGAATGTAGGCGAGATAGGATCACATAACATCTTTTAGTTATGTACTTAACATAACTTTAGATGTTTGGGATCCATCTCGCCTACATTCCTAATACCCACCCTCCTTCCCCCTGCCTTGGAGATCAGAAGAGACCGGACGGTTCGAGTTCGACCGTTTCATCTTGAAACATCTGGCAATGTTATATCAGCAGTACATGTGTGTGTGCATGTGTGCGGGCAAACAAGATCTGGGGAATTGGTGGTGGTGCATCCTGGGATATAGAAAGCTCAGCCAATAATAGACTTTGCTCTATAGCATAGCGTGCCGAGTCGGAGCCGAGGATCAGCTCCGAACCCATCAGTACAGAATGTAGGCGAGATGGATCCCAAACATCTAAAGTTATGGTAAGTACATAACTAAAAGTTTTGGAATGGCCCAGCTAGAGCCCAGACTTGTATCCAGTAGAAAATCTGTGGTGTGACCTGAAGAGGGCTGTGCACAAGAGATGCCCTTGCAATCTGATAGATTTGGAGCGCTTTTGCAAGGAAGAGTGGGTAAATATTGCTAAGTCAAGATGTGCCATGCTAATAGACTCCTACACAAGAAGACTGAATGCTGTAATTAAATGAAAAGGTGCTTCAACAAAGTATTAGTTTAAGGGTGTGCACACGTATGCAACCAGCTTCTTGGTACTTTTTTTTTTTATATTTATTCCCCTAACAGATTTGTTTTTCAACTGAACTATGCAGGTTATAGGTCACATTAAAGGTGGGAAAAGTTTTGAAATGATTTATTGTGGTCTCATTTTTTTATATCACACAAACCTGACATTTTAACAGGGGTGTGCACACTTTTTATTTCCACTGTATGAATGCATGAATATTTTATTGATGTTAATATACATGTTTATGCATGACAAAATAACTGTATACATTTAGTGTGTACACACCAAATTTGAGGGTATACTACTATCCACTGCAAAGGGTACTGAGTAGGGCACCTTATAGTTATATCAAATGGGATATTTCTCAAGTCTTTGCATGCAGTGTATTTATTATTACACTTAATACTGTGACAGAATGTTGGTGAAGGTCAACTGCAAAGGTAGCTCCATGCAGATTGCACATCAGCTATAAAGTGGAAAGCTGGGTTCAAAACCCACCTTTTCATTCTTTAGCCTGTACCAGGTAATTCACCTGCTTATCTACTTAGGTCTGCTGTTCGGCATCTTATCAGAGGCATATGTCACATGTTCATGACAGGTATACAGATATATTTATTACCACCAATGTCCACAACAAAATTATGTTTTTTACTCCCCGTATAGATGTGTACATATATCTGTGTATGCATGTGTATACAGACAAGTTACCACCTATATCTACATATATTCATATGTGTGCTCATATACCTATTTGTATGTATAGAGGCATCTATTTCTATTACCACCTATATCTACATATATTCATATGTATGCTCATATACCTATTTCTGTGTCTAGACGCAAACATTTATTTATTTATTTTACATTTGTTTACCGGGTTAGTCCAACTGGATACATATCCCTTTTCAGCAGAGACCTGGGGAGAAAAGCTCCACAGTTAAACAGGTATTAAGTTACATTTCAAATAGGCAACATAACATGGTAAGGTATAAAATGTTTCAACATAACAGTTACAAGAAAGTTCAGGGAAAAACGAGTAAAGCGTATACATAATTGAGACTAGGTTTAGGTTTGACATATAACAATTTCATAATAACATGGTCAGGTAGTCCGAAGTAGAGATATAACAGTAGCAATAATGTTCCAGGTAAAAAGGAAAACATATACATAAGTGAGACAGTGTTTAGGTTTGAGTTGCGTGTATACAGATTATAGATTTTCTTAGGATGAAGAGACATAATGTTAAAAATTAGCTATACACAAGTAATTCCTATGAAAAGTAGATTAATAAAAACATATGATTTTAGGACATTATCAATGCTGATAGTATAGGCTCAATATGTCGGTAAAGAAATATCGAGTAAATATGATAATAGCTATGGTTGTTACAGTGAGGAGATCCTGTACTATAGTTTAGGACAGTAGTAGTAAAGAAGAGAGAGATAAAAGCAGGATAGTATGGGTAGTATTGGTATTTTTAGGATTAGTCAGGTTTTGTACAGGAACATAGCCAATGTTCTTTTAGGAAAGATTTGAGGTTGCTTTTGAACTTACTCAGGGAGGTAGTTAGCCTTAGGTCACTGGGAAGAGAGTTCCATAGTTTTCCAATGGAATTGGCGTAGAGAGCATCCCCACCCAAGTTATTAGTTTTGATTGTTTGTATTAGTTCACTGTTGGAAGATCTAAGGCAGCTGAGATTAGAATAGGGGATGAATAGTTTGTTTAAAGAGGGGGTTTTATGTGGTTCCTTGATAATTTTAAATGCTTCAGTAAGTTGATTAAGTTTAAGAAGATTTGGGGATAGACGCAAACATAGGTGTATAGATTTTATAGTTTCAAAACAGTTGAAGGACAACACTTTTTTAGTACAGCATTGTGTATTTCTGCAATTATGTATGTGTGTTTGTGCATATAAATATATAAACACACATTTTTATACCAGTCAATGGGAAATATTCATGTATATCTGCATATGTGTGTATACATATATATTAAACACTATATATATTTTATATATATATATGTATGTATTAAGTATGCCATATGACAGTGCTAGAGTTGCTAGTTAATGTATGACTTATACACATGCGATTTGTTTCCCAGAACATAATTGTAGCACTACTTTAATACGTATGTGTATTCTATGAAATAAATGTTCAGATGTATGATACACGGAGAAAGCACATATACATTTGGTTATGTATTAATATTTGTACTTCACAGTAAATCTAGCTGTCAGTCTTTCCATCAATATAACCTGATAACATACCTATATATTTCTACATACATCTGTTTATATATTGCAAATATTTGTGAAGTATGATTGACATACCAAATTTGTATCATCAGTAAAATAGGTAATAACATCTGACAGACCACTACAAACGGACATTTAGCAGTTGTGATTAGCATAGTATGTGCAGCTTAATGGGTAGGATTCCTTACTTTGATTTAAGAGTAGGATGTGTGTATTGTTTTAAATCTAACATCTTATAGGCAGGTGTCACAGAGTAGGATGTGTGTATTGTTTTAAATCTAACATCTTATAGGCAGGTGTCACATATCATTGTGTGCTAGACGACTATACATGTGCATGGTTGTCTATACCTAATTGCAAAACACACATCTGACAGACTACAGTGTATTACATGGGTGCCACATAGCTTCAGTGCTGGAGTCATGATCCCTTTAGTATATTAAAATCTATTATAACATAGCAACTGAAATGAATTACATATTACTTTACATGAGTGAATTACATTTCCAACTGAATCGAGCACATGTATATGGCTTTTTTCAACATTTGCCTTGTTTTTTTGTCATCCAACAAGTGTGGAAGAGCTTATCTGGAACTGACCTATATTCATTAAGCAGGTGCATTCCCTGGAGGTGCAACATTTGGAGAAAGATTTGGGTTGTATCTGTGTAGCCTGTTACCATAACTGATGCATACCTCCAGTAAAGCTTTCCTTTTTATCATGTAAGTCCTGGTATCCATTGGGTGAAAAGAAGCCACTTTATACAAATGTATATATTTGAACACCCATCATGCACCACTGTTTCTGTTTTTCCAGGTTATGCTTGTACACCATAATAGCCATGATAAGCTAATGTAGATATGCAGGTTATAGTGTGATAAACAATTTGGTACTGCCTGTCCTACATTCGTTTACATTTTAGTGACACAATGAAAAAGATGGTCACTTAATGTCTCTACAGAACAGTACACATTTGTATTGCATACTTGCTGCTTTATGTTGTAAGTGTGTGCTGCCTTGGTACTTGTTACTAAATGTGATATCCACACTTGTCACCAATTTTTATCATTCACACTATCAGCTTGTCAGTATATATGCATATATTGCAGTGGTGGTGGTGCTGCTGCTTTAGCATTGTCGCCTCACAGTAAGACGTTGTCCCATTCGATTCTCAGCTAGAGTGTCTTGTGTGTGGAGGCATACATGAATGGGGCGTGCCTTCGTTGAAGGTTGTGCGTCAGGGCTGGTAACCTGGTATGTAAAAATCCACTACCAAACATTAGCAGACCGGACTTACGCTGTGGCAACCCCTAACCGGGAAAAGCCAAAAGACACAAACAAACTGGTACATTAGTAGGGTACTCCACAGTGATTATATCATACTTGTTCATATGTTGGATGGATTTTTGGCATCTTAACTTGTACAAGGTATAGAAAGAGGTGTATTACTTTTTTACATCTTTTGTTTGCTTATTGCAAACACCTCACAATAATTAATATGGTAGTTGAGTAAATTTTAAATGTATAAATTGTGGTATTGTCATTTTTGTGTATACCTGTATAGTTGGTGATGTTTTTTTCCTTGCATGACATATACAGTATACAATGTTAAGTTGTCTATCTTGCCTTCTATTCTTGCTGGTTGGGTTCGGAGCTGATCCTCGGCTCCGACTCGGCCATCTCCAAAAGCTCAAGAGCTGCTTACTGGCTCGAGGTTCTTTTTGGTACCAAAAAAGACAGGGGACTGGAGACTCATTTTGGATCTCAGCAGACTAAACAAGTCTGTACAAAGAACAAAATTCTGGATGGTCACGCTTCAGTCCATTTTACACGTTCTGGGTCAGGATAATTGGATGTGCTCCATAGATCTTCAGGATGTGTACTACGACATAAAAATGGACAGACGCTTCCGAAGATTAATCCACTTCTGGCTGGGAGCCAGCCATTATCAGTTCAGAGCTCTGCCCTTTGGTCTCACCACAGCCCCCAGGGTATTTATCAAATGTATGGCAGTAGTTACCGCTCATCTGAGATGGCAAGGATTCCAGGTGTTTCCATATCTCTATGACTGGCTCCTCACTGCTACCACCAGACATCACCTTCTGTGAGCCAGAGACTGCACCATCGACACTTGCTCCAGGCTAGGTATCACAATAAATTTCAAAAAGTCTGCATTGTTGCCCTGTCAATCTGTCACCTTTATAGGCACAAATTTAAATACCAAAGACATGTTAGCTAGCCTCCCACCAGACAAGGTTTCAGTGATTCGTCAGCCTGTATAGGTTTTATTAGCTTGCAAAAGGATTCAAGCCAGGTTTGTCCTTCAAACACTAGGTCTCATGGCAGCAGCTATCATACTTGTTCCCCTAGCTCATTTTCACATGAGGATTCTCCAGTGGCTTCTTTTCACCCAATGGTCCTTCCAGCAACTTCCCATGTCTTACACGGTTATGATCACTCAGGCATGCAAGAAACACCTTGCGTGGTGGATGGTCTCCACATCAGTGCTCCACTGCAGACCATTTGTTCTTCCCCCTCCAGTGGCTACAGTGACCACGGACGCCTCCCTGATCGGGTGAGGTGGGGGGGCATTATCAGGGCAGAACAGTCCAAGGCACCTGGCAACCCCACGAGTATCATCTGCACATAAATGTCTTGGAGATGAGGGCCATGCTCTTAGCGTTGCAGGCTCTTCAGGACTCTTTCTACCGGGACCATTGCAGTTCAAACGGACAATATGTCCGTAGTCTGGTACATCAACAAGCAGGGCGGAACCAGATCCTACCCCCTATGTCGAGAAGCACTCAGACTCTGGCAGTGGGCGATGTCTTCCCAACGGTTTCTGATTGCAACACACATCCCTGGGAAGTCCAACATTATAGCAGACAGACTGAGCAGAGCAATTCTCATGCCTCACGATTAGTTTCTGAACCAGGTGGTTGCGGACCAAATCTTCCGCAGATGGGGTTAACCTTGCTGCGACCTTTTTGCAACTCCCCTCAACAACAAGTGCAGCAATTTCTTCTCCCTCCTTCCACTCCCTGGGCATCCCCCCAGAGATGCTCTAGTCCACGATTGGCCCCAGGGACTTCTTTATGCATTTCCTCCTTTCCCCCTCATACTGAAATTGATTCAGAAGGCTGCCATTTCGGGTTGCAAAATGATCCTCATTGCTCCTTACTGGCCTCGACAAATATGGTTTCCGTTCCTGCACTCCTATCTTCTCGAATAGCCTTGGACTCTGGACCTAGTTCCAGACCTCCTGATTCATCAGTCGGGTGGGCTGCACCAATCCCTGCACACTCTTCAGCTCACAGCGTGGTTGCTCCACTTCCAACTGTAGCCAGGCTCCCAGATATTTCCCCATCTGTGAGAGAAATCCTTTTTGTCATCACACAAGTCTACGACCAGAAACACTTACGCTAGTAAGTGGAAACGTTTTTCTTCCTGGGCAGAGGCAAAAAGCATAGACCCCTTTTCAGCCCCAGTGCAATCCATTTTGGAATTTCTAGCAGAACTCTTCCATGCTGGTTCTGCTTCAGCTGCAATTAGAGTCCAGTTAGCAGCAATTTCAAATTTTCACATTGGCCTTTCGGAAAACAATATCCTGTCCCATAAGCTGTGTAAAGCCTTTCTCAAAGGAACCACTCTGCTCAGGCCCCCAGTGAGAGATCCTCCACCACCGTGGAATTTAAACTTGATTTTAACTTTGCTAATTTTGCCCCCCTTTCGAACCTGCAGCTTCTTGTTCGCTGAAGTTCTGATCTTGGAAAACCCTCTACCTGGTAGCTATTACTTCAGCCAGAAGAGTTTCGGAACTACAGGCTCTTTCTGTCCGTCCCCCATACCTCATGTTCCACAATGACAGGGTTGCTCTTAGGACTAGTCCGTCCTTCCTTCCTAAGGTCTCTTCAGAGAGTAACTTGAATCAGTCCATAGACCTTCCTGTGTTTTTCCCTAACCACTCCAACAGGGCGGATATAAGTTGCATCATTTAAATGTTCACAGGCAGCTACGCTATTATTTGCATAGAACCACGGACATTAGAAAATTAGATCAACTTTTCCTGTCTTGTGCAGTAGGTAAACAAGGTCTTCCGGTCTCCAAAGTAACCTTATCCAGGTGGTTGACTTCTATCATCACATTCATATATCATCTGAGGAATAAAGAATTGCCAGTTAAACCAAAAGGTCACTCCACCAGAGCTTTAGCTACTTGGGTGGCCTTTCAGGCTAGGTTGCCCATGGAATCTATTTATGCTGCAGCTACATGGGCCAACCCACATACTTTCATTTCGCATTACAAGTTGGATTTGGTTTCCAGGAGCAGAGCTGACTTTGGTTCCACTGTTCTAAAGAGTCTTTTCCGATGAGCCACACAGGTTTTTAGGTGCTAGGGACGCTGTCCCAACCAGCAAGAATAGAAGGCGAGATAGACAACTTAACATAAAGAAGTTATGTACCTACCATAATGTTCCATGTTAGTTGTCTTCTCGCCTTCTTACTTGCGTCCCACCCTCCATCCTAGTGGACTTAGAAGAGTTGTTCTTTGATTTTTCACTGGCTGAGTCTTCTCTGGCTATTCCTTTCTGACTAGTAGTCTCTCCAGTAGGATTTATGCATTCTAGGATAGGATTCCTTTATTATTATGTCTGCAGCTAGACTTACCAAATGAGATCTGGGTATCTAGTGCCAGGCATCATGGGATATAGGGGGGCCTTGAGCCAGTAAGCCGCTCTCGAGCTTTTAAAGATGGCCGAGTCAGAGCCGAGGATCAGCTCCGAACCCAACCAGCAAGAAAGAAGGCGAGAAGAAGACAACTAACATGGAATGTTATGGTAGGTACATAAATTCTTTTTATTCAATAAGAATGTTATCCATTGCCAGACGCTAGTGTGCAATCACACGTGCATGTTGTGTTTGTGAGATGTAAGACACATAATTAGTATTCTGTTCTGTGCTTTATCATGTATGTTATACAGATATTGTGCTGCATGTAGTGTATTGTTTATGCGACCAACATGGCAATTTCACAGTATATTTTACTGACAAGTGGAAACATGATATGGCAGTGACATTATCCACAATTCAGTGTTTTATGTATTTGCATACACATCTCTGTACAAACATGTTTATATCAGATGTGGAAATGAGTTACTTATCATGCATTCATGTAAATGCATAGGTATGGAAGATGTACATCACTTTCCACATTGCTATCTTCAAGCATCCTGTTGAAACCAAAATGTATGTAGGACACTAACTCATTTAAGTGATGGTATATTGTTTTCTGTATGGTAAACCTATCTTGAGTGTAACATGGATATAACTAACAATGTCTTCATAATGTGTGGTGATGGATGTTTTCTTTATTTTGGAGCCAATTCTTGCATATTTGGCCAATATTGCTTACTTTTGCTGTGCTCTGTACATGTGCTCTATCCTAGTTTTGTAGATGGTTATTACTCATTCACTCCTGGCGAATGCTACTGAATGTAGATTCATTTGGCAACAGAATGGTAAATGGCTTGTTCAGTCGCACTGTAGACATATGTATTTAGATAGGTTCAAACCATGTAACCTTGGCACTGATGGTAACCTATGCAACACATATGCCTTTTATTCCAGTATGCCAACTTCCATACAGTCCTACCACAAATTGTAACGGTGTCAGCTCTTCATATAGCATGAGACTGTTATGGTCATGCAATTAGCCATCTCTTCCCCTTGAAGCTTTGGTGCTAGATAGCTCAGCTCCAACTCCCTGTTCAAGTGCTGTGGCTTTGGATTGGAGAGAGCGTACAACCCTTAAGCATGTGTTTTTCAGAGCCATTGGCTTTCTGCTCTGTGAGGCATGAGGCATTCTGCATTCAAAGTAGTGGAGAGAGATTTCTCTATCCCTAGAATTCAGACTTCTCCACATTCCTTGGCTCTGAACACCCAAGCCCAGTCATCTCTGTGTCTTGAACCTCAGTCAGCTGTACCACTGGGACAGCCAGCCCAGGTTAGTCACCAGGATACTCAGCGGGGTATACTAACTTCTTCCAACACTCCTCCAGGGCATCCCTTCAAAGAAGCTCCTGGACTCTTCACAAGAGTCTGTCACAGAAGATATCTACTTCAATGAGGTGGAAGTGTCCCCAAGATTACCACCCAACAACATCTCATTTGAAGGCATTCTGGAACTTCTAAAGCATAGTTTAAAATCAAAGGTTGGTTTCCCGACAACCCTTTCCAAAAATTAGTTGGTATTCCTGGAGACTTCTGTTGCTGGCCCAGTGTACCTCCTGGATGACTCCACCCACTGATGAACTCATTGATTTGGTCTCTCAATGGTTGTGGAAGGAACCTGATACCATTAAATCAATTGTCAAGAGACCAGATAGAATCCTGGCATCACCTAAGGACAGAACATTTTTGAGCAAGGGAGTAATGGTTGATGTCATGGTCACAGCGGTGGCCGCAAAGAAAGAACTAGTGGAACAAAGTTCCTCTGTCCACCCCCTAACAGGGAGTTTAGGGTGTTGGAACAGATTTGGGAAGTGCATTTATGCTTCAGTGACCTTTGCTGTTTGGCCACTGAACTATTTGGTACACTTTGCAAGACTCAAGAGGGATTTGATTAAGGAACTTACCAAATCCCTCTCAGGCACCATATCCTCAGAGAACACTGTTGTCTCACAGTTGGCTACCCTTGTGTCCACTGCCAATTTGTCCATGTGGCTTATCTCCCATGCAGCTGAAGGTACCTCATGAGTGTGGGGTTCAGGCATTTCCATCAGAAGGCAGGCCTCGATGCACTTTTGTGACTGTGGAATCCTTCAAAGCTTTCTTTGTCAGTGCTCCCCTTGATGGAAGGTCCTTATTTGGCCCCAAAGTGAAAGCCACACTCTCTAGATGTGAGCAGGAAGGTAAAACTCTGTCTGCTTTGGGCAAGTATTTTTCGACCCCTCAACAAACTTTTTCTAGGAATCAATGAGGTGGTCAAAAATGTGGTTGAAGAAATCCCAGAGTCCCTTCCACGATCCATGTGGAGACAGTTCCCTCAGGGGCAGAGGGGAGAACTCTAATGGAAGACACCATCCCCATGGCAGAGAATACCTTAGGGGAGAACTCTAATGGACGACACCATCCCCGTGGCAGAGAATACCTACAAAATCAGGGATCTAGAGATGCTTTCTTTGACAGGTCTTACCAGCGCTCCTGAAAGGAGGTCTGACTCTCCATCTCTATAGGTGGTCAGGGGTTGTTTATCCCTGCACCAGACAGCCTAGTTAGAAATTACAAAACAGTGTAAGAAACTTCTCTGTGTGGAAGATTTTCAATCCATATATATCTAGTTAATTACTGTATATTAATCAGATCAGATAATGGTAGTAGAAGTAGCAAACAAACTCGTCCTAAGTAAAAAAAAAAAAAATAAATAAATAATAAAAAATATATAATTTGAAATATTGTACAGAATTGCTAAGTATTCAAAAGTAATCCAAGCAGGGTAGGCAGTCTGTTTCCAGTTGAAAATCTTTTATTAAGTACACAGACATGCAATCCAAGTAAAACAAAAGTAACTGTTTCCTCACAAGCTTTTTTAACTATATATATACTTTTTATCAGTCAAAGGAGCGGTTTATTGTGCTGTAAAACAAAGTGTTGTTAATACATGTTAAATTCACATCCCTTCCCCCATTAGTGTGACATTCGAGCTTGTCCTGCCCTACTTGGCTGTCATAATAATATAACCCTTATGTACTTTAAATAAAAGTAATAATGATGTGGTACCTCTTATTTAACCAGATTATTAAGTCTGTGATATTATCCAAGACAATATACTACATGGCTGGAAATATATAAACCTTAGACCATTTAGCAATCAAAATATATATAAACATATACACTTTGCATGTAAAAAATCCATTGTAAAAATCATATTTTATTTTTCATAACCTATTAACAAAGATCGCTTTCATCCTTCTAGACTTCTTTAGGTCTGTCTGTATACAAGAACCCTAAAAACAATCTATAAAATATATTATTGTATAATGACAATACTAATTATACAATAATATAGTCAAATAATAAAATAGTATATTTTTGTAGATAGTTTTTACGGTTCTTGTACACAAACCTGAAGAAGTCTAGAAGGATGAAAGCCACCTTTGTTAATAATAGAGGCAATCATTCTGGTACCATTGGCAAGGTACCATATTAGAATTCTTCAGTGGGCACTTGCAACTCAATGGTCCATTCTTCTTCATCAATTGTCCAGTCAGATCAAAATAACTCAAGCTTGTAGAAATTATCTCCTTTGGTGGATAAACTCCTCCCAAGTACTAAGTCATCCCTTTGTTCTCCGCCAACCCAAAGCGACTACAGATGCCTCCCAGATTGGGTGGGGGGGGCACTTCTTGAGAAAGACAGTCCAAGGCACGTGGTTCCCCCAAAGAGGCTAACAAATATATCAATGCCCTGGAAATGAGAGCTGTCCAAGTGTTGCAGGCCTAAGACACTCTTCCGCATTGGGACTATTGCAATTCATATAGACAGTATGTCAGTGGTCTGTTGCATCAACAAACAAGGAAGAACCAAATCCTATCCCATGTTGAGAAGCTTTGAGAGTGTGGCAGTGGGTGATCTCATCCTATCGATTTGTGATAGCAGTGCATATTCCTGGGAAAACCAGTGTGACTGTAGACAAGTTGAGCAGGTCTTTTCTTGATGCCTCACTAGTGGTCTGTCAACATGAAGGTGGTGGAGAAGATATTCCGTTGATGGGGCCTACCATGCTGCAACTTCTTTGCATTTCCTCTCAACAACAAATACAGCAGGTTTTTTCTCCTCATCCCTCCCACTGGCGGAGTCACAGAGAGATGTTATACTTCATGATTGGACCACTGGTCTCCTTTATGCCTATCCCCATTACCGCTAATCTCTGAATTTTTCAGACATCTTGACTGAAGAGCACAGTAATCCTCATTGCCCCTTATTGGTCTCACCAACTTTGTTTCCCTTTCTTTGGCCTCATCTTCTTTACCCTTCATGGACTGTGGATCCTGACAGACTCGAGCCACCCTGACATTTCAGGCCTAAAGTTGACCACATGGTTTCTCTTGTTCCATTGATCACTAGACCGCCCAGGCTGTCCTCCCCTGTCTGTCGCATTCTTTTATCATCCTACAAAGCTTCCACTAAGAAGCTTTAGAAATGCACGTGGAAAAGATTTGTAGTTTGGGTGCAAAAAACAGAATTAGATCCCTTTTCAGCTCCTATTCCTAAAGTTCTAGAATTTTTATCATCAATTTTCAATGAAGGAGCTAGTTCTTCTACTGTTAAAGTATAGTTAACTGCCATTTCCAGTTTTCATAAAGGAATAAATAACTCATCTCTGGTGTCTTCCAAACTTTGCAAAGCCTTTCTAAGAGGAACCTTTCTTCTTAGACCTCCTATTAAAGATCATACCCCCCTTGGGATTTAAATGTAGTCTTACAAGTTCTAACCCAATCTCCATTTGAAATTTCAGCTAAAACTGAGGTAAAATGTTTAATCTGGAAAACTATCTTTTTAGTAGCTATTACCTCTGCCAGAAGAGTTTCAGAATTACAGGCCTTGTCTTCTAAGCCCAAGTACAGCATATGGGAAACCAGTCCTTATTTTCTTCCTACGGTGGTTTCAGAATCCAATATCAATCAAACTATTAACCTGCCAATCTTCTTTTCCAAAATAAAGAAGAGTATATGTTACACCTATTGGATGTTCATAGACAATTACTGTTTTACTTAGATAGAACCAACGATTTTAGAAAAATAGACCAATTGTCTGTTTCTTTTTTGGATTCAAAGTTAGGCAAATCAATCTCTAAAGTAACATTAGCCAAATGGTTGAATGACTATTACCTTTGTTTATAATAAAATGGGCATGCCTATACCCAAACCACACTCCGCCAAGTCTGTGGTGACTTCATCAGCTTTTTTGTCTAGAACTTCACTGAATGAAATATGTTCAGCTGCAACTTGGGCTAATCCTCATATCTTTATTGCTCATTACAGATTAGATCTGGTCTGTATGGGAAGAGCAGTCCTAGGCTCAGTGGTAGTCAACAATGTCCTTCCTTAGAGTCCTCCCAGGGTTTAGGTAGCTGGGTACTCTGTATCAAGATTTGAGGAATAAATGAAAATCGACAATATCAGGTAAAGGAGTTATGAGCTCACCATAATGTTCCATCTGTGTTCATTTTCATTTTTCACTCAACTTTTCTCCCACCAACCCCCTTGTTGTCTTTTGGAAAGATCAAAGATGCTAAAGGAAACTTGTTCCTTTGTTTGAGTCCCAGATATTGTTATTTTATCCTATTATTTATTTCTTCTGCAATGCTCTACAGATATAATAGGCATCAAACAAGATCTGAGGTGTAAAACTAGGTATGCAGCATCTCAACAACACAAAAATGTGAAGTAAATAAAAATAAAAAAATGCTCCAAGTCAGAACCATGGATCCATAAATTAAAAAAATATAAAAACATGACTTCATTAAATCTTTAATACATATTTGTTCTATTTAATATGGGCTGCAAAGAAATGTATTCATTAATTCCCAGAAGGTGTGATGGCATGTAACTTCAACTGCCATATAACCTCCCTTTCTTCTGAATCCCCACCAATATCTTCTCCCCTAGGGCTTGCAGTAATGTGGTCCAAAATCACAAATTTTAATTTTTGGAAATTAGGGCGTACTTTTCAGTGCTTATATAATACATTGTTTTCATTCATTTTTTTCCAATATGGTACAGATGTTCATAAATTCTCTTCTTTAATGCCCTTTCCATTTTGCCCACATAAAAGGTTAGGTATAACATTTTGTTAAATAAATCACTTTACAAGCTTGACAATTCCCTTTTCTAAAAAAATAATTTTTGACCTTACTCTATTTTTGAGGGTAATGGAACTTGATTCCAAAATATAACTACACTGAGCACAGCACCCACACTTTTTAGTCGCTGTACTTTTTTCTTATTCTCATAATTCTACTCTTTTCTCTCAGAACTTCCTTTAAGCTTTAACCCAGTCTTAAAGATTAAGCACAATTCTAATTCTAACAGCTGGAGTAATTCCAGGTTTGTTTTTAAAATGTTCCATTTTTTTCTCACAATGGACTTAATTTCCTCAGCTCAAGTCCCAAATTCAATTATCAAGCCCCTCTCATAATTGTTATTACTAGAAGTATTTACTATTCTTGTTAGTCCTAACCCTAGGAAGGGTTGGTATCTCTTCCACCATTCATTATACACATGCTTCATTAAATCATCTGTAAGTTTCTGGGGGTAACCTCTTGCTAGGAGCATTCCCACTACTTTTTTTTTTACTCTCACATGACATCTTTTGTGGGAGGTCATTCTAGCCACCATAATAAGCTGTCCTTTTACAATACTCTTATTTTTGCTTAAAGGGGTGGCAACTTGAAAAATGCAAATAGGAATTTCTAAAAGTCTCTTTCCTATAAACATTAGACTTAAACCTAATTCAGTGTGTCTAACTAAAGTATCAAGAAAGTTTATTCCACTCTTGTCAAACTTATAAGTAAATCTTAAAAAATCTGAAGCACTGTTTAAGTAATGAATACATTCCTGGACTTGATCCTCATTTCCATTCCATAGAATAAATATATCATGCAGGAATTGAACGTATACTTTAATATAGTTATTAAAATCACTTTTAAAAACATTTTTGGTTTCCCAGTCTAAAAACAGTAAGTTTGCATATATCGGGATGCATAATGCACCCATAGCAACCCCTTTGTTTGGTTTAAATAGCTGTCCCTCAAAGAATATACAATTATAGTCCAACATGATTGCCATTAGGTCATGTAAAACAGAAATTTTACTGAAGTTCATGTTAAATGTTAATGCTACTAAGAAAATGTTTCAAGCCCTCATCTCTGGGGATTGATATAAAAAGATCCACAACGTCTATAGTTAAACATATATCATTTTTATTCCAAATGTCATTTTTGAGTCTACCCAAGAAATCCCATGAATCAATAAGCAGATGAAGGACTTTATTATAAATAGGTTTTAACCATTTATCAATACAGATCCCAGTGCGGTAAGCTTTAGAACCACCTGCTGCTACAATTGGTCTAAATGGAGAGTGTTGAATATTTTTGTGGACTTTGGGGATATCAAAAATTGTAGGAACTTTTGCATTAGTCATTTTCAAAAAGTTGTAAATATCCTCTGAAATCATTCCTTCCAAGAGATATTCTTCAAGAAAAGAAACTGTCCTTCAATAACTGATCTTAATCTTATTGATTGACATGCTAGAATAAGTACATTTGTCATTTAAAATGTCAAGGATATCTTTACTATACTGCATGGATTTATAAATAACACCCCTCCCCCAATCGGGTTTTGTTATGCGAACAGTGTTGTCATTTTTAAGCTGGTGATATAATTCCATTTTTTTTTCTATTAAGGTTACTAGAAAGAGTATTTGTTACTTTACATGCAAGTTATGTAACTCCTCTGAAGTAGCTTTTTCCAAAATATTTAAAGTTGGATACATGCGGGGGGTTGAATACACTTCTCTTTTTAATCCCTCTCTCAACACATCTCCTTTGGTCATTAACCTTAAATAAAACAGCTAATTTTAATTTCCTAATAAACATCTTTATTTCAGTCAAACTGAGTAGGTACAAACTGCAACCCTTTTTGGAAAAGGGTAAAATGTTCTTTGGTAATATTACCATCCATATAGTTATAGAGGTTGAATTCATAAAGTTGTGTACAATTTTATTAGTGTCCCTTAGTAATAGTTCTTGTTCGTCCACCTCGTTTGACCTATGGCAGATGGATGGTTATACTTTCTCTGCCCCAAATCATGGTAGTTTTGATACTTCCCTTCCCTTTCCTGTAATCTATCTGTTGATTTGGAAAAAAGCACACTTAGTACTAAGGTTACTTCTAGTTGCTGTTCTTTTCATATAATTACATTTAGGCCCAAATTCCTTACCCTCCCTATCAT
Organism: Protopterus annectens; assembly: GCF_019279795.1. Lineage (NCBI taxonomy): Eukaryota > Metazoa > Chordata > Ceratodontiformes > Protopteridae > Protopterus > Protopterus annectens. Next base: position 151,838,875 of record NC_056735.1, on the reverse strand, counting down.
TTGAATTATTCATGTTTCCAGAATAAACTAATTTCCCATAATTACTTCCATTTTTATTTTCCTTAATTGGGTAGGCTTTCAAGTCAGTATATTCTTTTGTATCCATTTCCAATTTCTTGTATTTCCTCTTCACAATCCCATCACATCTCCCCTCTACTTTCCTAATTTGTTTTAAATAATAACCTTCCCATTGTCCAAAACTTAAATCATTCATTATATCAACATTAAGCTTCACATATTTCATTAAAAGGCACAAGTTAACATTATTGAATTTTATAATCTTCTTAATTAGTCCTAACCCATGCTGATTAAACATATCAACAAATACATCATACATTTCACTATTATAGTGCAGCCCAAAAGGAGAAATTTAAAAACATGAAGTTCCTGTGGGATTATTTTCAGCAACATTTCAATAAATAGTTGTTCTCGATCTGAAGTGTTTTACTTTAAACAGTTTCCTTTCCAAATGGTGAATTGCATCTTTCAAGGACCCTACACCATTTGGACAAAAAGATGTGAATTATGTTAGTGACTAGAGTATTATGGGAAAGGGAAGAGCTTGAGAGTTTTCAGTGATCCATGAACTGGTAGAAGAGGCTGAGCCAGATCCAAGGATCAGATCCAAACCCAAGAGTTGAGGAGGAAAGCAAATGGACAACACAGAATGAATGTTATGGTGAGTACATAACTGCTTTATATGTAGACAGTATTTTATATATCACTGAGAAAGGTAATCAGAAAATAAAAAATAAGAGTAGATGCATAGATCCAAGGATAAAGTACCCACATCTGGAGTATCCTTGGAGCATAAAAACATTCCTACCACAAGGCTTGTCTAGGCTCAGAGTGAGGGTGCTATGCCATGGAAGAAGTAAGATATATCCAACAAAAAAAGGGGAAAACTGATAGACTAAGTAAGAAGCATAGAAACAATAAAGTGGGCTGTTGAGGATAAAAAAGAGATTACATATTATTACTAATACACAAAAAAAAACAGAATTTTCAGACAGAGGATATTTAGCAAGGGTAAGACATGAATTAAAGAAAAGAAAGTACTAACACAAAAAAACTTTTAAAAGCTACATGTAATAATTTAAGGTCCTTAATGCAGAAGATTACAGCAAAAAACTTCCAAGATAAAGAAACATTTTTATGCTTGGAAAAGTAAATGGCAGAGGAAGTAAGACAAAATGAAGAAAAAGCAGAGATTATTGAAAGGTGTGTGTGTGTATATATATATATATATATATATATATATATATATATATATATATATATATATATATATATACGTGGACATGACAAAGAAAAAGACATCTGATGTGTTGCGATATTTATGCAGAGAAGAATACCAAACTAATCAGTAGGAAACAATGCAACTTCAAAAAAAGTTTGAAGAAAAACTAGAAGACCTTCAGATATGGTAAAATTCATAATAATTAAACTCACAAAGGTGGAATGTAATTGAAAAAATCAATCATGGCAGTAAAACAAAAAGAAAGCTTTAAAGATAATCTACTCTTAAAGTCAAACAGAGAGCTGTAAAAGGGGTGAATCTAAGTATGGCACAGATATATAATAAAAGCATTTGACAACATCCCATATCCATAATTATGGAATGCTTACAGTTGCATAAGATACACACTACACCAATAAGATAAATAGTGGTGACCACAAAACAGTGGCAAACCACTTTACAACTGAGGCATGACAAAGTAAATTATAATCTTGGGTATAAAAATGCAAGGTGGGGTGTATTTCAGGATGATTCTTTGTTACCATTACTGTTTTGTCTTGCCCCTTGCTCATTAAGCTATTCACTTAATAGACTAGACTAGGCTATGGCTATAGTTTACTTGCTAGGAATCAACCTTGTGTAAACAAATCTCAGCCATTTTTGTGGATGATTTAAGATTGCATCAGACAAGTATCTGAAAACAGAACTATACATGGATAAAACTTTGTCAAGTAATATGAGTGGCATTTGGTCTTGAAAAATGTGCAAAAACAGCATTTATAGCAGGAAAGCTGCTGCATCAGGAAAATAACAACAGAAAGTGTAAAAAAAAATAATCAAAAGAACAAGACCAGAAGAAAAGGAAAACCAAAAAGTACAGTGGCAAATATAGAGAACTCCTAGAAAAAAAATTATCAAGATTTGATGCATGATTGGTTAAGTTAAGAGGTAAATTTAAACCAAGAGATAAAACACTAACAATGTTAGTTCGAGTTAGTCTGCTATATACATGTTGGTTTAAAGAGTCTGTAGAAAAAGTGGGAGAACTAGAAACAGTTGTTGGAATATCCTCCACAACAATCTGACAAGATTGTTGAATTGGGGATTGTGCAAACAATACAACATACAAGTAGCTGAGGAGCAATGGAAACATGAACCATAAAGTATTACTGAAAATGTAGTTCTGATAACATGAAAGCCTCCAAGACTAACTGCTAAGATGGTAGAAGCAGGGAAAACCAGATATAGTAGTCAAACAAAAAAAGGACATAAGTAGAATTATTTACTGAAATAGCTACAACCAAAAATTATAGTGTCCTACATACTGATAGACACAGCATAGAACATAAAACCTCCAATGATCCAGATGAAGAGCAGATGTCACTGAGCCATACAAATAATATAAAATCCATGAAAGGTAAAGTTATTTACAAAAAAAAAATTCTGTAGTATTAATAACTGGGTGTCATGTTTTTATCCCATTTCAATAATAACACAAGCTTCCTTAACAGTCTTATGAAACTAAAATCTGACAGGAAGAAAGCCAAGCAAGTAGCTATTGTTGCTATGGAATCATGGTCCCTCCTACACTTAGGTCAGACCAATAAACTCCATATGTAGGCATAAGAAGGTATAAGAAACCAGCCTAACCATGAATAGTGTACTTAGCTCTAAGTGCCTGGAGGATGTAAACCCAATGGGCTCTCTCTTTATGAATGTCTTATAATGAGATGACTAACCACTCTTGAGAGCTTCATCTTGGTGTATGTTACACAGTCATCATTATAAATATTTTCTGGGACCCATCAGGCCTATTACATTTTATCTCGGTGACCGGTCTCCTTGATCAGCCATCCTAACTTCAGACAAGTTCATATGAGCTTCCATTTCAGCTGTGCATTAATTCATGCTTAAGAGTGTAGTGTCCAACTTCATTAAGTTATTAGAATGAGTAGATAAGTGCTATCTATTGTTTCAAAACCTCTTGTCAGTTTTTTCATATATTGTATCAGTGCCAGTTTGATCTTTTGTAACTTTGACATTATTTGTTCTAGTTTAGCATCCAGAGAGAGTGAATTGAAGTTCAACATACCTTTCAAAATTGTACTGGCATGAGAGTTTGAACCTTTCTGTGGATCTTGTCATTCCACGTACCCAGAGTTCCCATATAATAACACTGAAGTAGATAGGTTTAGACTTCTAAATCTCCTTTTTACCTTGCCAGACATATGCAATGGTCATCTTAATGACAGAATACAAATACTGAATCAGTGAGAGCCCAAACTCTGGATACTGCTACATTATTTCACTTTTTGAATAGGGTTAGAGGGTGAGCCACTTGTAGATGCATGATATCAAGCCTCCATATTAACTGGAAGTCATGATTGTGTCACTTTTGAGGAAGTATGAATGATATGGCAAAATGAGGTTGTTGTGATGTAGCATAAGGTAACTTTACTATATTTTTGCTATCCAGCATGAACTTACAGCTAACAAACCAGGCAATGGTCTGGTCCAAGATCTGCTGGACAATCTGAGTGTTTAAATAAGATTTGACACCTACACCTAGTTTGGAATTGTTTACAGACTTGTAAACTAAAACCAAATCCTTATACTGAACCAGCCAGTAGCAAGAATTAAACTTTTGATGTTATTTTCATCCATTCCTCAAGTGTTGGATTCATTTTTGACTCAGCTGCTTTTTCCAGCTCGTGGAACACTGAATCTCTCATGCTCCTCCTTTATGCATAATGTCCTGGTCCCCTAACTTACCTCAGATCTCATTTGCTACCTTAGTGTACAGACATGGTCACTGCAAACTATCAAATAGGTTATTTGTGAGTGAATTTTTTTTCCTTACAATTTTTTTCTTAGATCTTTTATTTCTTTATGAAACTTATTCTTTACAGCTCTATCCTCCCTTATTCATACCCCTGCTGGTGTAAATGTTAATACCATCATTGGTATTCCCCTTTCTTGTAGTTGTTAGTACTTCTTTGCCTACCATTGTTTATAACCTTTTTCCCCTTTTCCCATTAAAACAAATACATTTCTCTATATATTTCTTGTTATTTTAGTATTTGTTATTTTAGTTCTTAAAAATGTCTGAGAAGCCTTCACCACAGCCCCTATAGTGTTCACTAAGTATATGGCAGTAGTCGGGAAAAAAAAACTCTGACCAAGCACAGCAGTCTCAATTAAATGCAAAATTTAATGAAAAGAAAAAAAAATAAAACCGCATAAAATACTTATAAAATGTAGGTAAGTGCTTTCACGACCATCTGTCTCTTCATCAGACCAGGTAAAGAAACAACAAAGTGAGAATCCTTAAATAATTGAAAGCCAGTTAGCACAGCTAATTAATGATGTAAAGTCCGTGATTTAAGTGCTGGTATTTCTTGGAATCAAACTTGGGCAAATCAGCCTCTAAAGTGACTTTGGCTAAAATGGCTAACTGATTGCATTACCTTTGTTTACAAAAAATTAGGTTTGTCTTTACCAAAAATCACCAAAAGTTCATTCCACCAAGTCTTTGGCAACCTCATCAGCTTTTTTACTTAGATCTTCATTGGATGATATTTGTGCAGCCACAACTTGGGCTAATCTTCATACCTTTATTGCTCATTACAAATTAGATCTGGTCTCTAGGGGAAGATCATCCTTTGGCTCAGCAATGCTCAGGAATATCCTTCCTTAGAGTCATACTGTGATATAGGTAGCTGGGGACTGTGTCCCAATAGTTGAGGAATGAAGGCAAATCACATCAGATAAAAATGTTCTGTTCTCACCATAATGTTCCATCTTCATCTTTTCCTTATGTGTACAGGCTTAAGAGTCAGCAAACAAGATTTGAGGTATGTTAAGGGACCAGGGCATTATGGGTAAGGGAGCAGCTTGAGAGTTTCAGTGTTCCATAAGCTGGTAAAAGGGGCTTAGTCAGATCCAAACCCAACAGTTGAGGAAGAATGAAAACAGAAAACACAGATGGGATGTTTTATGGTGAGTACATAACTTTTTTTTCAGTCTTTTAAAAAACTTCATCATAATTAAAGGATAATAAATTAATACATTTATAGATATGTAACATCATGTGATCTCTATACCTAAAACAGTACATAAGTTATATAATGTAGGGATATACACACTCAAGTTATACTATACACTATTTTTGAATTTTTTTCAGCTCTCATTCTTAAAATCTCTATTACTACAGCCTATTAATTCAATAATGTGGTTTGTTTTAACCCATTTATCACTCTATTGATTTCTAAAATGCATAGATCAAAATTTAAAAAGTACAGTAATCTAGTCTTATGCTATAACTTAGCTGATTCAATTTTTAATGTACTAGAAATAGATACAAAATCATTTATGCCAGGTTTTTGCATTGCATTTAATTTTAACTGCCATGACAATTCCCTTTGCTCTAACCTATTCTCCCATGGTTCCCTCTTCAGTCTTCTTCCACCATTTCCAAAATTAAAAAAATAAAAATAAAAATCTTCTGAAATTGTTGCATACCCTTGAATGTTTGTAGAGGGTGTTCACATTATTTGTTCTGATATCATAACAGTGCTTAGAGATTCTAACATGCATGTGTCTTTCTTTCTTTCTTTCCTACATAAAAACTATTGCAGGAAATGCATGGACCACTGTACACAACACTACTTATTTCACAGCTGTAATGTCCTTTACAGCCAATCAGTCTATCATAAGTGTTTAGTGCCATATAGGTTCATAGGTTGGTACTAGGCTATCGGCCCAAGGACCTATACAAGCCTAGCCATAACAATTCCCTGGCTATTTCTTCCCACAAAATTTAATTCCTGCACCCCTGTCTAGCAGAGCAACTGATGTGATCTCCGGGTTAAATTTCCTATCTCCCATCCAGTCGTCAAGGTTCTTTTTGAAGTGGGTCAAGGAGGCGCTCTGCTTGACATGTATGGGCAGTCTATTCCAGAGTATGGGGAGTCTCTGGGTCAGGAACCTATACCTCCAGCATGTTTTGTTCATTGTGATGACAAGGTTTAGGTCCCTGGAGCATGTGGCTCTGATGGATTGGGATTTCTTTAAGTGTAGCATGTCCAACAACTCTGGGTTTGACATGGCCTTGTATGTTAAGCAGAGATTGTCTCTGAGTAGACAATATGCGACAGAGTATAGCTGGAGTTTTTTTAGTCGGTCAGCTTAGGGCATTTGTTTTAGGTCTGTGATTCTTTTAGTGAGGTGTTTCTGTGGCCATTCCAGTTGTTGCAGATGTCTTGTGAAGTACATACCATATGGGGCGTTGTACTCTATGATGGGTCTAACGAGGGATGAGTACAGTGGGGCAATAACCTCCTTTTTTCTGGATGAAAAGCCCTTAGTGATGAGGTGTGCCACATAGAAGGATTTCCTGACAGTTGTGGTGATGTGATTGTCGAAGGTGAGACCACTGTCCACCTGTGTTCCTAAGTCTCTTATCACACTTTCAGTGTTTAGTGTACTGCCACCTATGTGGTAATTCATGGGTACATGTTTTTTTCCCAAAGGGGATAACTATACACTTCTTGTCATTGAGCTTGAGCCCATGGCTCTGGCACTAAGCATCTGTTTCTGTAAGGCCCTTTTGTGGAATATCTACATCATTTGGGGATTCAGTAATGGCTCCCAGTTTGCAGTCATTTGCAAACTTTGGTAGCCAGAGTCCCTGAGTGTTGGCCTGTACTTCAGAGAAGTACTCCACTTGTCACTTGTCACTTGTCTGGAGCTGGATTTGGAGTCTGCTACTTTTACAGTGTTGGTTCAGTCAGTAAACCAGTTGGCAACCCATCAAGTGACATAGGGATTTATGCCCAGCTTAGTAAGTTTATCTATGATTCCAGAGTGGGGGGTGGTGTTGAAGACCTTGGCAAGGTCCAGATAGGCTGTATGGACTGCCTTACCCTCATGTACTGCTCTGGAGGCTGATTCAAAGAAGTTAGTCAGGTTCAGGAGACACAATTGGCCCTTCACTAACCCAAACTGGGTGGGGTCCAGTGTTTGAAGGTTGCCAATGTCTTTGTTTATAAGTTCCTTGATAATCCATTCCATGGCCTTGCAGATCAGGCTTGTCAGATTGATGGAATGGTAGTTCCCAGGATTCAAGGTGGATCTCCCCTTGTGGAGTGGGATAACTGTAGCTGTGCGCCACTCAGTGGGTACGAAGCCTGAGGTGAGGGTATGATCAAACATGATACTTAGGTGAGGTGCCAGTTCATTTTGTAGTTTATGTAGTACACAGCCCAGGATGTCGTCTGTTCCCATGGATGCTGTATTCTTAGCTTTGGAGAGTGCAGTTTTTACCTGTGTGGCCGTGATTACTGGAATTTGGCAATCTTTCTCTGTTGAGAAAGTTTACTGATGTTAGGCTCATCTAGAATAAATATGCAGTACTTGCATCACCCACATGTTGACACATTTAATAGAATTCATGTATTTTGTACTCGCTTTCTGTTTTTCTAATATTTTGTTAATGTTTTTACATTGACTAAAAACTACCACTGGTTCCTTCCCTAATTTGGCTTTCATATCATAATTATAGTATATTTTTTAACTTTTTTGATAAAGTCTCTGGATGTCCCCTTTCCAAGAACATGCATAATAAATTATCTGTCTCTAATATGGAGGTATTCTTCATAATCAGACTAATTGCCCCTTTACTATATTGTACTTCTAATAATACAGATGGCAACTGTGGAAATGTAAATAGGAATTAGGGAATTTATCTTTTTATATATATTGTGGATGTAAAAGCCCTCTATAAAAATGTTTTTCAATATTTACACATCCAACTAATTAATATTATAATAGTTTTATGAATACACAAGTTTTAAAAAAGAAGTGGTGTTAGAAATATACTCAATAAAATTATTCAGTTCAGTACACGTACCTTTCCATAAGATAAATATATCATTCAAGAATCTATTTTAACTGATATTTTTCCCATGAACTCTGAATTTAAAATATATTGTTCTTTCCAGACAGTAAAACTATAGTTGCAAATATTTTTAAAAAAATTCTCCTTCAGAGAAGAAAAAAAGATTATACTTCAAAACTGTTTCAGTAAAATAATGTTTCTTACATCCTTATTTGTTAATTATTTTCTTAAACTAAAATACTTAAGAAACCAAGTTAGCCCAAATGAGTGTGGTATCTCTGCAAACAAATTAACTACATATATTGTTAGTAATAACAAACTTCATTATATCCTACTGCATTCTTTTTTTTTCTCAAATAAATGTTGTGAATCCTTTAAAATGTGGAACTTAGAATCAAAAATATATTTTAATTTCTTATCAATATAAACTGCAAATGGTTCTGTTTTTGACCCCCATGTTGTCTCAGTGGGTCTAAAAGGGGGAATTGTTTGGATCATTGTGAATTTTGGGTGTGCCAGACATGGCTGGAATATTGGGATGTTCTATTTTGGGTGATTTCATGTAGATATCTAATGCTTTCTTTTTACTGTAAAGTTTACTGATATGAGAATCCTTCCATACATGTTTACTTCTGAACTTACCACTATTTTATGGTAGATGGGCATGTTTTCTTTTGTTTGTCTATCTGTAACAAAGCAGAATTCTGTGCAGTAATTTTTTGGGGTGTTTGGAAGACCAATAATTTTATGCTTATTAATAATGTTGGTGAGTAGTAAGAAGATGTTTTGGTAGACATCTTGAACAACAGTTTGATTTTTTGAGAGTTAAAATTACTACTAGGTGGTTAGATTTGACAAAGAAAGTAGTGACACTGGAATATATAAGAAGGGGGGCAGTTGGTAAGGACAAGATCAGGTAGGCTGACACCCCTGGTAGGTAGGGAAACAATTTGATCAAGTAATTTGCATTTCCAGATTTGAGGAAACCTTTGGCTATATTGGTTGACAGATGTATAGGCTGGCCAGTTGATTGATATAACTGATGTCTACAAATATAATTGTATTTGACATAAAAGACATATTTTTTGTTTTAGATAGTCAGTGTTCACTGAGGGTGACATAGAGGAAACCTGTAATTGGCAGTAATGTAGTAGGTGACTTTACTGATAGTCACTAGGACATCAATAAGTTACTGCTCTACTAAATGCATATCCTAACCTGAAATGGAGATGCATATGGGATATATGATGTACATATGTACAATGTACTTACTGAATATTGTTTCTTCACTTTTAATATAAACACTGGGGTCAGATTTGAGGTGGTCTGTGAGCACTTGCAAGCTTAAAAACTACCACTGCTGGCAGAAGGTCAGAGATGAATAGGTGGGCAGCAGATAGATGTAGTATTTCACAGACTGGTTTGAAAATGAAATGTGTCATCAGACAAGCTTGTAGAACTCAGGATGAGAGATATTTAATTAGCACAGAGTAAATAGAACAAAAGTCGTACTGAAATGGGGGAGGGGCAGCTGTAAGGGGGTAGCTGCAGCATATGGACAAAATGTGCAGACCTGTTTGATCTCCTTCAGGCATTATAATGGTATGCTGTAGCAGATGATCTTTTTGAAAAGGAATTCCTAGCAATAAATTACTTGTTAATATGCATCAAGCAATTACCTGTGCCAGCTCTGTTGTGACTGTTACTGGCATCACAGGTTTCACAATCCTTTCCCTCACTGACTTACAGATTATAGCTGTGCTATATGCAAATGAATCAAATCATAGACACAGCTATTTAACCTGTGTCTTGTGAGTTACACAGCAATTCCATGTTTCCTGTGTTTCATCCTGGGAAAAAGAAAGCACATATACATGATCTGTCCCCTGCTGTCCAACTCTGCAAAGGAGTTCGCCTCAAAAGTAGTCAGTACTGCATTTGTGAACTTTGGGTGAACTGAGTCATGAGGTTTTCAATTATGAGATGCAGTGCCATCTTTATTACAACACAAGCTACATTTATCAGGCTCTTAGTAAGCCTATAGATAAGCCAGGGGAAGTGAATCATTTGAGCACAAATAAATGTTGTGTTTTTCTTATGAGATAAGCAGGGCATGCTATTGTCCCTCTCAAAGCTCTTTTGTGAGCACAACGTGCTCCCATTAACTCAAAGAGCATCATTCTTCATTAATGGCACTATCCTGAGGAGTTAACAAAAACTAAGAGACCCTCTGTGAGGATATTTGGAAGTTAAATGTCAACATACATTCTTATTTTTTTTTTATTTCTTCTTATTTATTTATTTATTTAGACTAAGTGAGGTCCACTCTGCACAACTGCTTTTTTCTGAGCAATAGGCTGTATTATCAGGTTGTGACTTACCCACGGTTACACATTATACATGCATAGTTTATGAAAATCAAATAAACATCAATTAATGAATATATTTATTAACTCACCCCTCATGCTTACGCCTCTCGTACATCTTGCACTCGTCTAAGCTTTACATTATACACAGCCTTCACCTACCTGTTACTCTCATACTTTGTTTTATAAATATAATTACAATGTCTAACCTCCCAACATAGTAAATTGTATGTAAGATAAACTAAAGGTGTTACTACTCAACACTAGAAGTCTCAACAAGAAGCTCCACTCCCTGGAAGCACTCCTCTCCCTAGAGAGTGCTGACATCTGTGCAGTTACTGAGACATGGTTTAAAGCCATGGAAGGCACCTCAGCAGTACAAGGCTATAACGTCTTCCACACTTTTAGATCAGCTGCCACACAAAAAGGGAGAAGAGGAGGTGGTGGTGTATAAATCTGCATAAAAAAGTAAGCACACCTCAAGACTGGTCAAACATTATGACATGCTTGAGCTACTCCATGCCAAACTAACCTCAGATAAAGTCAAATACCATATCCTTGTTAACTATAGGTCCCGTCTTGATTCGTGATCACCATACCACATAACTGAATGTACTGAAGTCACTCACAGTTCATCCCAACACTATATTCATGGATAAATGAACTGGCATGCATACACAACCACTAACTTGTAGGCTCGAAGATTCCTGGAATTTGTCAGTGCAAACTTGCAGGCTGTAAGATTCCTGGATTTTGTCAATACAAACACCCTGGAACAGCTAGTTTGTACACCTGCTAGAGGTGCAAATATCCTGGACCTAGTACTCACAAATATGATGGAACATGGAAGTGGTAATCTTGAAATAAATATGAAAGCTGAACTTGAAGCAAACCCCAGAACCTTTAAAAACTTTTCCAAGGTTAACTACATCCTATTAAGTGAAGGCATAGCTAAATTCCCAGCCACTACTCAGACTTGGAGAACATGGTGGCCTATGCAGAAATGTTTGCAGAAACCCTATACAAGCATATAAACAACTGCATAGAAACAGAAGTACCAAACTGAAATAAACTTAGGACAAACTCAAAAAACAAGCCCTCCCTTGGTTGACTCCAGCACAAATAAGTTGTAAAGCAAAAGAAAGAAAATCCTGTCCAAAAAGACGAAGAGCAATGCCCAAAAGTCAAAAAACGTCTTCATCAGTCTCAACAAGCTACTCTGGCGACTAAACAATTCCATCAAAGCCAATTTTGAGGCAAAAACAGCCTCCCAGGCTAAAGATAGCCATACGGCATTCTTCATTAAGTACCATCCATAAAGGGAATACACAACAGTGTGCTGCTCTAATAGTAAGTAGAACTTCCTATATTGTGCCGTGGGATAAAGCAGATTTGCCTGCTGATAAATTTAGCACAAATTTCACCCCCACTATCATCCCCAGATCCACCCAGAAAATACCCTTAACATTTCCCCACCAACTATCACTAAAGAACAGTTCCTCACTGCACTCTCCACAGCTAAAAACACTACATCAATGGGTCCTGATAATATCACAGGATGCCTCCTAAATAACTTGAAACATGACCTGTCAGGCCCACTAGAATCTCTGTTAAACCACAGTCTCCAAACAAGCTTCATTTCTGGGAATAGAAGACTGCAACTTTCATCCCTCTACATAAAGGTGGACCACCAACAGACTCAGGGAACTACAGACCCATTTTTTTGGCTAATCTTATATGCAAGGCCATGGAAAGAATTACGGTGCAGCTGATAAACAGAGACATAGGAAATCTTCAAATTGTGGATCCAATTCAGTTTGATTTTGTGAAAGGTCTGGTTATGCCTACTAACCTTGGACTTCTTTGAGAAGGTCACTAGAGCTTTGGATAATGGCAAAATGGTATATACTGCCTACCTTGATCTGGCAAAGGCATTTGACACAATACCTCACATGGGTATTATAGACCATCTCCCAAATATAGGCATAAATCTCAATGTATCTCAATGGATAGGCAAATGGCTCACAGATAGGACACACAAAGTTAGGGTGAGGGAATCCACCTCCATCAAGAGACCCGTTACTGCTGATGTCCCACAGGGCTCAGTACTGGGACCTCTCCTGCTTGGAATATACTTTCCTGAAGTCAAGGCAAATGTGTAGGGCCTTTGGCTGACCAAATTTGCTGATGGCAGCAAGCTGGTTGCAGTCATGGAATCCTCCAAATATACAGACATCCTCCAGGAGGTTCTGACAGACAAATAACTGGTGTTAGAATCATTGCAGAAAACTCTGCAAAAAATGCATAATTATTCCCTTTGGGAAGATGACCACCCCTGAAAATTACAACACTGATGATAGTCCACTGACAGCAGACCCAGTGGTAAGGGATGTGAGAACTCAGGTTGACAGTGACCTGAATTTTTATCACCATCTGTCCATGATAGTGAGAAAATCCTTCTGTATGGTGTAATCTATAAGTAAGGGCATGGCATCCAGCTCTAAGGGGAACATAATCCCATGGTAACCATTTGAAATGTTTAGACCAGCAACAGCAAGTCTCAAAATGCAGAGACTGAGTGGCCAAAAGAACGGACTTATATATAGTAAATCCCAGATGCCATTTCTCAGAATATTCCCTTTTCTGCAAGGTATGGTGATCTCGGAGTTGGTCTGTATAAGTTTGGGGGGTGTGAATGCTTGCCAGCTCACATAGGGGGGGTGCAGTGGGGGCTTGCCCACCTGCAAAAATATTTTTAAGGTGGTGAGCAATTTTCGAGATTTGCTCTTCTGCTGTGTTTTTGGTCTTTTTTTTTCTGACTTGTCAGCACTGGGCATTTCAAGTGCTGATATTTCAAAAAGGAGCCTGATCCCACTATAATCAGTCCTCGTTAGACCAGTAATTGAGTACAATGCACCCTTCAGCATATACCTGACTAGGCATTTGCAACAGCTGGAGTGGTCACAGAGATTCCTCACTAAAAGAATGCAGAGTGTAAACAATATGCCCTATGAAGACCATCTAAAAGCCTTGCCCTTGTCTCTCCCAGGCTACTGAGCTGTACTCTATGCCTATCTCCAATAGAGCCTTGATGGATGTACTACATGTTCACAAAACAAACTGAACTAGAATTACATGCTCTATGGATCTAAACCATGTCTGTGACATAAATAAAACATTTTGGAGGGCAAGTATCTGTCTCAGAGGCTACCCCTTCTCTGGGACAGACTCTCCGTTCATGTGAAACAGAGCTCTTCCCTAAACCTATTCATATGCAGCTTGGACCAATGGATGGGAAATTGCAAATTCACCCCTGGCTTGTTGCCTGTGGCCCTTATGAACAGGGGAAGTGTGTAGATGTCCCAAGGTACAGACATATACCAAAGCCATTCTAGGCTATGGTCATTGATAATTAGAAAAACTGCGGCATGATTGGCTAGGCTTAAAAAGGCTGTATGGCAATTGGCCTAGTAACATCCTATGATCCTATGTTTGTACTTTCACAAGATGTAATTTTTTTTTCTAAATACATATTCTTTTACATTTTATGTTAGATGCCTGCAGTAATTAGTATAGTAGACATTTCCAAAATGTATATTTATGATTGTATATTCTTCATGTAATTTGCTCATATATTCTGCTATACAGCATGTTTTTCTCAATATTTCCAATATTTATTTTGGAGATTTTCTCCCTGGGGCATCTACTAAAAAGGGATGATTTTACTCAGTCAGACAATCATGATAAACAAATGGTGATATTTTACATTGGGACTCTAGTTTCCTTGGGTTGTGCAGACATTTGACAGGCACAACTGAATGACAGTGTTTTACACTGTCCTGACAGTTTTGACAGTGATAGTTAATGATTTAACCCTTGAGACAAATGTTGCAAATAAGCAACAAATGTAAATGATTATACCAATAAAGGCAATCTCCTTAAAAATCTCTCATCAGTTGATTGTCTAAACACCTAAGGAGGACCAGTATTCAGAAGAATATAAGTCAGTGATCTAACAGTCTACTCTATTATATTGCATGCTTACTGAAACAGAGAGAGAAAGTGTATGTGCATATGCTACAGGATAATATGTATATATGTATATATATATATATATATATATATATATATATATATATATATATGTATAAAATGAGATTATACTTAGAAATTAATAAATTAATTCATAACACCAGCATATGAATCTATAATACTTAGAAATGAAGGAGATGCAGTCATAATATTCAAAAATGAACAGTAGCCCTTTAAATGGGTGTATATGGCAGCATGGGCAGTGCGACTTAGCATGATCTACCCACGCATAAGGTGAGTCTCAATGTAAAATGTGGGGTCCAAATGGAGAGATGATAAATCAGCAGGCAAAGGAAAGTAGTATTGCTGGAATTTAATTCATCCTCAAGTCTTGGTGAGTACCTTGTTTTTCACAAAAATCTCACCAAGATGACACTGATATATAGCATGTATTTTATATAGCATATATTATGGACATAAATAAGTTAACATATAAAAAAAGATAGCTAGGTGCACAAGTCCCAGGATAAAAGTGCCCAATTCTGGTAGGCACACTGCTGCCAGGACTGGAAAAAATGACAGTGTAGAATCCTCAAGACACAGAAACATTCCTACAAGGCTAGGACAGCCTCAAGGGGGTGATGCCCCCCCCCCCCCATTGTAGAGGGAAGTTGAAGTCCACAAAAGTTTCAAAAACTTAAAAAATATGGACTTGGAAAAGAAACAGAAATCTGATATGGTACAGTATTTACATAAAGGAGAAGGCCAAATTAATCAGTACAAAAAAAAAGCAGCCCCAAAGATATTTGAAGAGAAATACAGGCAAAGGCATCCATATATGGAAAATTTCACAATACATAAAATAAGATCACAAAGAGGGAATGCAGAACAGAAGATTAGTAAAGTAGAAGTTAAAAAAATAGAAGCTGAAGTTATGGAATATCTGTGAAGGGAAGGATTTAATGTAGAAAGTCTAACACAGGTTATATCATAGTATGATGGAACAATGAGTCCCCCAAGTAAGGAGAAACAGGAGGAGTAGGAGACATCTAAAGAAGAAATATGGACATGACTAAGAAAAATGGATCTGATATGGAGCAATATTTATGTAAAAGAGAAAGCAAAACTAATCAATACAAGAAGAGCAGCAGCAAAGATATTTGAAGAGAAATACAGCCAAAGGCATCTGGACATGGAAAAGTTTACAATACAAATATAAGAAAACAAAGAAGAAAAGTAGAAAAGAGGATTTGTAATGTAGAAGTTAAAGAAATAGAAACTGAGGTTGTGGATTACCAGCAAAGTGAAGGATTTTGTGTAGAAAATCTAACGCTGATAACACCACAGCAGGATAGAGCAACGGATTCCCAAATTAAGGAGAAACCAGTGGAGCAGGAAACATCTGCTCATTTACCATATGAAGATACTTTGGAGCCTTCAATAGGGAACCAGTACAAAAGTTCAGTTGGATTTGCACAGCAAGGGCAGGAACAGGAAACTGTGACAACTCTTATGCAGTCAATGTTGTGGAGTGATAGGCCAGTGAATTCCCATATGAAAGAGCAATGGATGACATAGGATGAAACTGATGAGAATGTGGCACAGGAAGATGCTCTGGGACTTTCTGTAGAATCCCACAGGAAATGGAGAACAAAGACTGTGCTCTCAATTTAGAAGAAAATGATCTAAGAGAAGAGTTGCTTGGTGTAATACAGATGGACAAAGATATTATGATCAATGAAAGAAACAGAATACAGAAAGTCAATACAATCCCAAAAGTTAGAAGTTTGATAAAATAAACAAACACTGTAATTAGGACTGTTTATAGAAATTCATGCACTATAACAGATGTAAATAAGATATACTACTGTGCAGCTAAATTAATAACTGATAAGTCTTACCACAGAAACACAGGGCAAGAATCAAATAAAGAAAACTATTAAGCAATTAATACAAGTATCACTGTTAAAAGAGTACAGAAGAGGAAACAGATCAACAAAAATACTCAGAAAGATAGATGTGAGAAAAGCAATGTGCAGTACCAGAACAGATCGGGATCTATTGTGCAATATTGCAAATAATACACTAAAATATAAGCACAGGCAGAACACCTAGAAGATATGATGATAAATATAAAGGTAAAGTACAAAATAAGTAATTTATTGATGACCCCAAAAAGTTTTATAGAGAATTGTGAAACAAGGTAAAAGGAATTGAAACACCACCAAAAAAAAGAAATGGATACATTTTAGTGAAATATCTATGAAGATCCTGTGGAACATAATAAAGATGATGAATGGATAAAAGAAGTAAAAGAAATAATAAGTTCAAATGTACAGGATATGAAATGGGATGAAGTAACGGCCAGAGAAACTGAAACAAAATTAAAAAATCTCCTAATTGGAAAACCCCAGGCCCAAATAAAGTACATAGCTAGTATTAACATTTTTACATGAAGATTTAGCAATGAGTAAGAACTATTTATATGAGCACCCAAAACAGACACCAATCTGTTAACAACAGGAAAAAATCAATACTTCTACTTAAGAGCAAATCTGCAAGTTATCCTAAAAACTATAGACCAATAACTTGCCTTCCGACGACGTATAAATTATATACTAGAACTGATCCTGACCTAGTTTATAGTCATTTAGAAGAAAACTCAATTATGGGAATAGAACAAATGGACATAAAAAGAAAGTCATATGCAACAAAGGATCATCTGTTGTTAAATAAAGTTGTGATGGAGAATTGCAAAAAAGGGAAGAATCTAAGTATGGCATGGATAGACTACAAAAAAGCATCTAACAAAATCCCACATTCATGGATAAAAGAGTGCTTAAAAATGTATAAGATACACCTTATACTGATCAATTACATTACAGCAACCATGAAACAGTGGCAAACCACTTTGCAGTTAAGCCATGATAAAGGGCAAATTATTGTTCCAGGGATAAAAATTCAAAAGGGGGATATTCCAGGGTGACACTTTGTCACCACTGCTCTTTTGTCTTGCCCTTAACCCATTAAGCTGCTTACTTAACAGATTAGGTCATGGTTAAATTTTGGCTCCAAGAAAACAATGAAGTGTAAAGACTTCTTATCTTCTTTTTGTGGATGATTTAAAACTGTATAGTTCATCAGATGAGGAACTGAAAGCACAGCTGCAAGTGGTCAAACCTTTTTCAGATGATTTAAGTATGTCACTGGGTTGTGATAAATGTACAAATGCAACCTTTAAAGCAGGAAAGCTGTAGCACCAAGAAAACATCAGCCTGAGACTGGAATGTGATATAAAATAACTTGAGCAAGATGGAGTGTATAAATATTTGGGAACTGAAGGATCAACAATAACACATGAACAAATGTGAATAATACTTAGTAAAAAAATATTTTAGAAGACTAAAATTAATACTGAAAACAGCACTGACATTTAGGAACAAAGTCCAAGCTATAAACCAGTTTGCTCTGCCTGTCCTAACTTACAGTTTTGGGGTGATTGACTGACCCCAAAAGGTGTTGGATCAGTTGGCTAGGAAAACAAGAAGGATGCTTCATGTTTATCAAATGATTTATAATAACCAGTGTATACCAAGACTATATATTCCCCATTCTGAAGGAGGGATGGGCCTCCTCAAAATTGATTACATGTATAGATCTGCAATTGTAGGACTACATACATACCTGCTGACCTCACCAGACCCAGATGTTTTAAAACACAAGGATAATAAGTCTAAGATAACTTCCTTGCTTAGTTTAGCAGAAGAATATCAGTGTTAAGCGGGAATGGAAATCAAACCAGAAGTAGATAAAAATCGAGCAGCAACTGAATGTGCCAAAAAAACAAAAGAAAGAATGTAAGGTGAAGGATCAGATGAGAAGGCAAGAAATGTGGAAAATGCATAAATATAGTTGGAAGTACAGAAAACTCTTTGAACAACTTTATGTTGATCAGGATCGAATGCAGGAATAGTTAAGGAGAAATGAATTGAAAACAAAAGACAAAAGGTTAATATTGGTGGCTGAAGATAGTGGACTACTTTTATGTTGTTTTGTAAAGTCCATTAAACATGTGGGAGAAACAGACAAATGGAAGCTTTGTAAAACAGAATTGGAAACAGTTCAATATCTTGTTGCTGGTTGTGCTATACTAATGGCTGAAGGACTGTGCACTAAAAGTCATAATAATGTGGCAAGACTGTTGCACTGGGGATTGTGCAAAAATGATAATATTGAAGTAGTTGAAAAACACTGGAAACATAAGCAAGAAAGCATTATAGAAAATGATGAAGTTTGTATTACATGGGATCACTCATTACCAACTGTTCAAAAAATAGATGCAAGAAAAGCAGATATAGTGGTCCATGAAAAGAAGAGAAAAGTAGCATTGATCATTGAAATTATTACACCTAGTGACTACAGTGTCTTATGTACAGAGAGACACAAACTCATAAAATACCAGGATTTGCAGGCAGAAATCAGGAAAATGTGGAAAAGGATACCCAGACAGTTCCAATAGTAGTAGGAGCAACAGGTCTTATAAAAAATAATTTATATTCATACTTAGAATGTTACCAATACATGCAGCTCTGTATGAATTGCAGAAGCAGTCATTACTGGGCACATTGTAGGTGCTGTGAAGAGTACTTCTTGCTAACATCAAAGAGTGGAACAATACTAATTTTATGAACTTTAATCATACTTTGACTTAGGAATGGTGTCCATTGCCATCATAGTATTAGAACTCCAATAGTCTTGGAGAAATTTAAAAAGCAGATAAAATATTGCCAAACAAACAAATATACACAAATGAATACATAAATAAACAAACAGAAATCTGTTATGACATGTCTGAAGCTTATTACCATAAGCCACAAAAGTAGAATCCTCTGTTATCAGTCAGGCACTACATATTACTGACAGCAGTCTTTAGATTTAAACTTGCAGCCTTGAACATGACTGTATTTATGTGGAATCTGAACTACTGTTAAAAACAAGCCACAAACCAATAAGACTACTGAATGTGTCCCCAAAGAGCATTATTTAGAGGGGAATTTGTATTACAACACTGACTGCTGATGTCCATCAGGTTAACTGCCATCTTACAGATCTGTGCATATTACCCAGTGTTCTTGGTATAGGGTAGAGGAGGTTCAGCTGCAGTGGCACTGAAAGTTAGTATTGAGAACACTCAGACAGACACTGTAAACTACATTTTTTCATCTTCAACAGTACTAGATAAACTTTCACTCAACTACACTTCTCAGAATGTTTTAACACATTAGGATTTTGAAACACTACACTGAAGTTATTTTTTACTTTGGGGATGATGGCTCATACAGTGTCAACCTTGTTTGCTCAGGAATGAAAACATGACATAGCTTGTTAATAATAAATATTTGTCTGTCCTGGAAAACTGGCAGTGGGCTTTCACATTTCCCCAAGTTGTTTGTGCGTAATGAAGTACATGGAGGAAAAGGCCATTGATCAGTCATAGAAGACAATAATTTGTCAAATGCCCAGCTTGCCTCTGTCAAGCTGACTTTTTGCCCTACTTTTCTCATTCTAAACTTGGGTGGAAGCATTTACATAAAAGCAAAGATTATAACTGCACACTCATGGATCATCTTCAGTTAGTGGTGATTGTTTATTTTAGGTTCATTGGTTCATAGGTGTGTACTAGGCTAATGGCCATGGGGCCTTTACAAGCCTAGCCCATAGAAGTGCCCTGGCATTGTGCCACCCATCATTAGTTCACAGTGCCTCTATCAAGTAGAGCCACTGGAGTGATCCCCGGGGGTGAACTTTCTATTTCCCATCTACTCACAAAGATTTGTCTTCAAGAGTACTAGTGAGATGCACTCCTTGACATGTATGCAGTCTATTCCAAAGCATGGACAGTCTCTGGATTATGAACCTGTCCATCCAACATGTTCTATTGATTGCGGTAATGAGTTTGAGGTCTCTGGAGCATGTGGTGTGGAAGGAGTGTGATTTCTTTAGATGTAGCATTAATAACAGGGCTGGGTCACACATGGCTTTGTAAGTCAAGCAGAGATCACCTCTAAGTAGACGATATGAGACACAGAATAGCTGGAGTTTTTTTAGTCTGTCCATGTAGGTCAAATGTTTAAGGCCTAGGATCCTCTTCGTGAGGTACTTTTGTGGCCTCTCCAGTTGTTGCAGGTGTCTAGTAAGGTACATGCCAAATGAGGCATTATACTCTATGATTGGTCTAATGAGGGAAGAGTAGAGAGAAATGATGACCTCTTTCTTCCTGGATGCAGAACCCTTGGTAATGAGATGTGCCACTTAGAAGGACTTTCTGACCACAGTGGCAATGTGGTGGTCGAAGGAGAGGTTGCTGTCAACCTGTGTCCCAAGATCTCTTATAATGCCTTCAGTGTTCAGTGGGTTCCCATCGATGTTGTAATTAGTGTGAACTGAGTTTTTTCCCAAAGGGGATGACTATGCATTTTTTGGCATTAAGCTTAAGGCCATGGTTTTTCATTGGTCTCAGTGAGGCCTTTCTGTAGGATGTCTGCATCACTTGGGGAGTTAATAATGGCTCCCAGCTTGCAGTCGTCTGTGAATTTGGTCAGCCAGAGTCCCTCTGTGTTGGCCTGGACTTATGAGAAGTAGATGCCAAACAGGAGAGGACCCAGGACCGATCCCTGTGGGACTCCACTCAAGACTGATTGGCAGCCTGACTTGGAGTCCGCTACTTTCACACTGTGGCTTCTATCTGTGAGCCAGTTTGCAGCCCACCTAACGATATAGGGGTTGATGCCTAGTTTGCTGAGTTTATCAATAATTCCTGAGTGAAGAATGGTATCAAAGGCCTTGGCCAGATCGAGGAACACCATTATACTTCCAGCAGGTGTGGGCAGTGCTGGCTTGATTGACATCCCAATAGGGCTGTCAGTTAAGTGTTTGATATGTTTTTTTTAATTGTTATTCTAATTCTTTACTCTTTGAAACAGTAAAATGTGTACGAGGGTTAAATTATAAAAACTGAAACTATAATGGACATTACTATCTTGATGTCAGACTTATCATATCGCACAATCTAAAGAACTTGCACAGCTGAATTTCACCTGCAGTAAGCTAAAGTTCTCAAGCAACAAATAAAGTTAAATCTATGTAAGGCAATCTGCAAATAACTTAATTTGTTAAGTCTAGTGTGCATTGTTTTGTAGTGTTGAATCTGCTGGAAGGATATCCATTCCCCACCCACAGTCACTCACCCACACTCACAGGCCTTTTACTGCTGAAGGTGAAGCTACATTAACACCAGCATATTTCACTCATCAGTATAATATATCCCTGGAAAGACATTGAAAAGCCCATAACTATAAAATTAGATGCTGTGACTCAAGACAAGTATTTAGAGTTCAGACAGCTTGCCTTTTGTATCCCTGGACATCCTACCTCACTGATTGTTTATGGTGGTAAACCATCTGGGGGTGGGAGAAACTGCTTTCCATTCAAGGAACTGAATGCCCCTCCCTGCATCATAGCTTCTTCTCCCACTACATTTGCCACAGTGGCTCCAACTTCAGAGTCACTTCACTAACCCATGTCCCAAGTGTTTCTCTCCAGTTGCTTCACTCTACAAAAGGGTACATTGGATTCTTGTATTTTCTTAATCATTATGGTTTATTTCATTTTTATTCATACTTGTACTAGAAAATATAACTAAGATTTCACTGTGTTTAATTGTGGCTAAGTGTTGTGTCTTTGCTGTTAATGTGTAATAAATATGTCAGCACGTCTACTGACTTTTTACTCTAAGTTGCAGTAGTAACAGTAAAGTTTGTCTTTCTGCTATTAATGTGTAGCATATTAGCAAGTTTCTGTTGCCATCTAAGTGTTCTTTCCTTTTTCCCTGCTAATCTGTAGTACATATGTTTATGTTGTGTATATATGTTCCACTCACTTCTACTGAAAGCTTCTATTGTAATACCTGCTTTTATGTTTGTATGAACAGCAGTTACCGGATAATGTAGGTGATTGTAAATATATGAGAGTTTCTGTTTGTGAAGAGTTTTGTCATTGTCTAGAGTTGCTTCCTTTTTTATTTATATATATATTACACACTCTAGCTGACTGCGTTTTCTAAGTGCTTAAATGTCAGATTTACAGATGTATGTTATGTAGAAATGAGTGGGAAATATCGGATAGGCTTGCCTCCTGTCCCTCTAACATATGTAAACCTACATCTCAGTAACCCCACACTTGCATGCATACACATATTTCTTGTTAGTTTAGTTTATTTTTCTTTCTGTCCTTCTATACTGTGGAAGCCACCATTTTTTGTTTTTAGTAATCCCAAACTTGCATACCTACAAATATCTCCTGTATGCTTGTCCTGTTTAAAGGTTAGAAAGCTGAAATGGAAAACTGTGGAATATTGTGCACTACTCGTTTGCCAAACATTACATAAGGTGGATGATTATATACAAACAGAACTGTACCTAACTATTTCAACCATCTAGAAATCCTTAACTTTTTTTCTCTCTCTCTCCCTCCCAGTGAAACAAGCACATATTCCTTCTGCAGCAGCAGCAGTGGTTAGACGTTTCATATCACACTACCTAAAGAACTTGCACAATTGAATTTTACCTGCAGTTGGCAAGAAGTACACAAGCAACAAATAAAGTTAAATCTATTGAAAAAAGCACATATACCTTCTGCAGCAGCAGTAATCAGACTTATCATATCACACTACCTAAAGAACTTGCACAGTTGAATTTCGCCTGCAGTTGGCAAGAAGTACACAAGGAACAAATAAAGTTAAATCTATGTAAGGCAATCTGCAAATAACTTAATTTGTTAAGTCTAGTCTGCATGTCCTTCATGTGGTTGCGTGGGTTTCCTCCAGGTGCTCCGGTTTCCTCCCACATCCCAAAGACATGCTGTAGGTTGATTGGAGACACTAAATTGGCCCTGTGTGTGCCTTCTGTGGAAGGTTGGGTGCCGGGCTGGCAACTCGACACCATAAAACTCCACTGCCAATCATGAGCGGACAAGGTGATCTGCTGTGGCGACCCCTAACCGGGAAAAGCCGAAAGAAGAAGAAGAAGAAGAAGAAGTGTGCATGGTTTTGTAGTGTTGAATCTGCTGGAAGGATATCCCCACCCCCACTCACTCACCCACACTCATAGGACTTTTACTGCTGAAGGTGAAGCTACATTAACACTTCAGTATATTTCACTCATCAGTGTAACATAACTATAAAATTAGATGCTGTGACTCAAGACAAGTATTTAGAGTTCAGACAGCTTGGCTTTTGTATCCATGAACATTCTACCTCACTGATTGTTTATGGTGGTAAACCATCTTGGGGGGGGGTCCTTTCCGCTCTGCTCACTCTGCACCCCTGTCCTTCCCTCATATCACACCCTCCCCCAGCACCTCTACTGTTATCCTAAGCAAACCACTCCCCCTCATTCCTATGATCCAATTATATACAACTCTACCTTGTCCACACCAGGGTTGCCAGACGTCCCTATTTGGGCGGGACTGTCCCGAGATCAGTAGCCTGATCCCGAGTCCCGCCCTGCCGGTTTAAATCCCGGCCAGCCTCCACTTTGTTTGTTTTTTTTTTTTTTTTTGATTGACCCGTATACCTGGCATACGGGCCAATCAAAATTGCTAAACACGGAGCTTTGTGTTTCGATTAACACGAGAAGCTCGCGTTGATTTGATTGGCCCATATGCCGTATACGGCCAATCAAAAGCCGTAAACACGAGCTTCTCGTGTTTAATGCGGAACTGCAATGCATTAAACACGAGACACGAGAAGCTCAGTGTTTATTGCAGGCAGAGTGAGCTCAGTTAATGCGGAACTATGTTCCGCATTAAAGACCTTTTTTTTTTTGGTCTTCAGTTGCCACTTTTTTTTTTTTTTTTTTTTTTGGTCTTCACTTC
Source organism: Protopterus annectens (assembly GCF_019279795.1). Classification (NCBI taxonomy): domain Eukaryota; kingdom Metazoa; phylum Chordata; order Ceratodontiformes; family Protopteridae; genus Protopterus; species Protopterus annectens. The sequence continues at coordinate 151,814,406 of NC_056735.1, read as the reverse complement.
GTGAGAGACCTTCTTTTTTTTTTTTTGTCCCAACCTGGGTTGCTGGAAATCTGGCAACCCTGGTCCACACCCACATTTCATGCACATCTTACTTTCTTTTATTTAACCAAGCTTATCTGCTCTCCCTTACATCCATCACCTTGAATTCACATGCCCTCTACTATACTTTTTTGCATCTTACTCTACTTTGCCATCACAATACAATCACCACCTCAAAGTATTTTAAACTAACTCCAGGCTTACCACCTTCTCTTCTACTATACACACAAATTAGCATTGCACCATCATTTTATTACTGACCAATCACATCTCTACAACCCACCATTATCACAAACTGCAGGGTAAAATACCTAACCACATTTTCAAGGCCCAGTCTGAAGTCAAAACATTCCAACCTTACCTTCAGCTGTACATACATCACATGATAATCTTTATTTACACCTGATACTACATTCAAACACACAAATTACACTTTTACTATTTTTAAACCCACTGACATCCGCAGTGGTGCAGCGGTAGCATTGTTGCCTCACAGCAAGAGGTTCTCCCATTCGATTCTCGGCTGGAGTGAGGGGAGTGCCTTCTGTGTGGAGTCGGCATGTCCTCCGCGCGGTTGGGTGGGTGTTTGAAAGACATGCGTAAATGGATGTGCCTTCATTGAAGGTTGAACGTCGAGTTGGCATCTCGGCATTCATCAAAATCTACTGCCAATCATTAGCAGACCGGAGTTCTGCGGTGGCGACCTGTAACCGGGAAAAGCCGAAAGACAACAACAATTATTTTTAAACCCACTATCACAGTTAACATGCTCCTCCTAACTTGCTCAGCCTCGTTACTCTTAATTCTCAACCTCCCTACAGCTATATCTTCACATACCCCCCACACACCACTACACATCAACAACCTCCTCTAACCCTCTCCCCAATAAACAACACAGCTTCTCACGTATCTCCTCACAGCTTTTCCCCTGTACCCTCCCATTCTATTCAAGCCACAAACTGGCCTCCTCATCTCCTATGAAACCACACGTGACACCAGTACCCTCATCTAGGAATAAAGAACACTTGCCATGGCACACATTCCTCATTACATATCTACTCAAATGTAGAGACATACATCCTAACCCTGGCCACCCTCTAATCCTAATCACAAGAGTAACCCCAAAGATTTAAACATACTTACACTTAACCTTAGAAGTATATATAATAAAATAGCCCCACTGCATGCCTGGATTGATGAAAATAAACCTCACATATTAGTCCTTACTGAAACATGGCTATATCTCAATGTAAAAGACTCAGAAATAATACCGCCAAACTTTGCAATAACCAGAAGAGATAGATCTAAAAAAAGGGAAGGGATAGTACTTCTATATCCCTCTACACTCAACATCATACCCTATACCAGTAATATACCCATCTTTTCCAGTGCTGAGGTACTAATCTCCTGTTTGAACCTCAATATATCAAAAATAAATTGCATAATACTAATATCTATCCCACCAGGTAACAATATACCAGTGTTGGAAAATATTTTATCCTGGACCCCCCAAGCAATAAACCTTGAAACAATAATCTTAGGAGATGTAAATATAGACTGGCAAACTATAGCTTCCAACTCCCCCACAAATAGTATAAATCTGTATGTTTTTTCTCAGCTTATCAATGCTCCAACAAGATACAGCAAAGATATTACCTGCCAATCCACCTTAGACTGGATTCTAGTATCCCACCCTGCTAATTACCCCTCTTCTGGTACACTGTCTAGCTCCCTGAGTGATCATCTGCCAGCATACTCCCTTAGAACAAACTTCCAACAACTAAGAGTACACACTATAAAATTAATTAGGAACTCACCTAATTTTTGTCAGCATAAATTCAACAATCTCTTACAGGAAATAGACTGGACACCCCTTAAACAACTACCCCTTAATGATTCTGTACTATATTTTAACACCCTCCTTCACTTACTTAATACACCAGCTCCCATTCGTATGAAAAGAATCAAAAACAACTCGGCACCATGGCTCTCTTAAGGAATGTAAACACCTGATGAAGCAAAGGGGCCTAGCCTGGTCGACCTGGAAACAAAACAAAAATGAACAAAATCATGTTAATTTCCAAACACTACGTAACAAAGTGACAAAACTAATCAACAGAGATAAGAAGCCATATTATTCCCAGCTCCAATTCTGCATAACATCAAACCCAGTAAATTTTGGCACTCCATATCTTCTCTACTTAACCCTGGAAGAAATAGAGAGCACACCCTATCATCTGATACCCCTCCATCACAAATAGCCGAAAACTTTAACAAGCACTTCATAAAATCAATTTCAGACCTACTAACACCCGTAATGCTGGACCCCCCCCCACCCTTTAACCTATTCAGACACTGACCCCAAGCCATCAACTACATCTAACCCTGTCATTACTAACCCCCAAACACAACATAATGTCATACAAACCCCATTCTCATTTCAGCCCATACCCACTGACACCATTAAGAAATTGCTACAAAAACTAAAACCCTGCTCTACTTCAGCTGTCAATCTCTCCCCATACTACCTCAAACTGGCTGCTAATTCAGTCACCTACCCAATCAGTACCCTTATAAATAGGTCTTTATCCAAATCAGAAGTACCTACCATATGGAAACAATCTCACATCACCCCCAGCCACAAAAGAGACAACTCTCTTGATCCATCCAAGTTCCATCCTATATCCTTCTTGTCACCCATATCCAAAATTCTTGAAAGGTATCCATCAGCAGGTAATGCAATATCTATTGCAAAACAATCTTTTAACCAAAACCCAACATGGCTTCTGACCTAGCCACAGCACAGCTACAGCCCTATTATCTTTTACAGACACCGTGAATAAGGCCAGAGATGCAGGATGCTATACAGCCTCAGTATTCCTTGATCTCTCCAAGGCATTTGACACAGTGTCTCACCCCTTACTTTTGAATGCACTGTCTAACCTAGGCTTCTCACATAACACTAATTGGAATCCCTTTTTTGTAAAAAAATTCAACCCAAAAAAATAACTGGACCCCCTTAAAAAACTTTAATGCGTCATTTTCCCCTTCCCTTCTTAAAAGCTCCTTGTATGGAAAAAACCCCATGCTTTTAGTGTACTGAGGAGAGGGTTGTCTGTGTACATGAGGCAGTTATAACATTGCCTCAAGATTCCCAGATTCACCAGCTGGACCGGAGAGGAGATTGACAACTGACCTTTGGACATGCTAGAATAATATTGGCAAATCCTTAATTGAAAACAAGGGCCAGTGGGAGTGAGGGTGTAGTGCTTTTAATTTTAGTGCTGACTTATATAATTGCTTTAGTGAGCAAGTGCCAGGTAACTTGAGTGCAATGTGTTACAAGTAACTAAATGCAAAACGACAAACAGTAACTTTCTTTTCAAGTGAAACAAGGAAATAAGTACAGTAAGCAATGCAGATATCACTAGTGATCCACAGAAGCTTGAGAAGTTGCGTGTAGGTGGAATTAGCTTCCAGGGAAATAACAAGCAAACAAACAACAAGCATATAAACAAAGCTAGATTCAGTAGGCCTGGATCTAGTCTATGCTAGAGCAAACAAGGTGAACCAATTTCAGTAAGATACAGTTCAAATATTCAGACACTATAAACCTTTAACCAGAAAATTCCCAGCTCAGAAGGGCAGAGTCCAGCCTCTTCTCCCACAAGAGTGCAGACCACTTAACCTTCTTAATGTAAAATAACTGGCCTGAAGCCCAAGTGCCTAAACCAGAACTAATACACTTGGACACTGGGCTCTCAATCAGCAGTTCCCAACTTAGAAGGATGAAAGCTACCTGTCCTGCCACCACAGTGCTTGCCACAAACCTTCCTAATGTAAACAACTGTTCTGAAGCCCAAGTGCTTAATCCAAAAGACTTGAATGATAGCTACACTTTAATCAAGTTACAACCAAGCAGTAATAAATACCATTGAATACTTTAGAGAATGTCTGGATTAGTGCTCAGTTACACAAACAAAGCTAGATCCAGCAGGCCCGAATCCAGTCTATGCCACAGCAAACAAGGCGCACTCAACTTCAGTAAGGAACAGTTCAGATATGCATGCACTATAAGCCTTTAACCAGAAATTCCCAGCTCAGAAGGGCAGAGTCCAGCCTCTCCTCCCACAAGAGTGCAGACCACTTAACCCTCTTAATGTAAAATAACTGGCTTGAAAGCCCAAGTGCTTAAACCAGAATTAATACACTTTAGAATAACAGACACTGAGCCCTCAATCAGCAGTTCTCAACCTAGAAGGATGTAAGCTACCTGTTCTGCCACAACAGTGCAGACCACAAACCTCTCAGTGCAAAACAACTAACTGGTCCGAAGCCCAAGTGTTTAAACCAAAAGGCTTAGAATGAGTTACACCAAGCAGTAATAAATACAATTGAGTATTTTAAGATGATGCAAAAGTAAAAAGAAGTAGGTAAAAACACAAGTACAGTAAAAGCAGATGAAATTTTTTTTTTTTTCTTTTTCTGAACAAGTGCTGAGATCAAAGAAACAGATTTGAGTGCTGAAACTAGAAAACTGGCTAGTTATAAGAAATAAACAAGCTAGAAGGCTTCCCTCAAACACAGAAGGGCTTGGGGGCTCAGAAGCCTACAAATAGTCTGTACCACTTAACAAGAAAGGCAGGAAATAAGCTTAATTTTTTTTTTTTCTATTTCCCAGATGCTCTCTTTGTACACAGTAGGAGTGCCTGAAATCAGAATATGATCTCACTGCACTCAGTTGAGTGAGCAAATGAGATGGGCCCAGAGGCAGGCTGAGGGGCGGGCAGTTTCAATGCTGAAGGTGAAGCTACATTAACACCAGCATATTTCACTCATCAGTATAATATATCCCTGGAAAGACATTGAAAAGCCCATAACTATAAAATTAGATGCTGTGACTCAAGACAAGTATTTAGAGTTCAGACAGCTTGCCTTTTGTATCCCTGGACATCCTACCTCACTGATTGTTTATGGTGGTAAACCATCTGGGGGTGGGAGAAACTGCTTTTCATTCAAGGAACTGAATGCTCCTCCCTGCATCTTAGCTTCCTCTCCCACTACATTTGCCACAGTGGCTCCAACTTCAGAGTCACTTCACTAACCCATGTCCCAAGTGTTTCTCTCCAGTTGCTTCACTCTACAAAAAGGTACATTGGATTCTTGTATTTTCTTAATCATTATGGTTTATTTCATTTTTATTCATACTTGTACTAGAAAATATAACTAAGATTTCACTGTGTTTAATTGTGGCTAAGTGTTGTGTCTTTGCTGTTAATGTGTAATAAATATGTCAGCACGTCTACTGACTTTTTACTCTAAGTTGCAGTAATAACAGTAAAGTTTGTCTTTCTGCTATTAATGTGTAGCAATTGTATTAGCAAGTTTCTGTTGCCATCTAAGTGTTCTTTCCTTTTTCCCTGCTAATCTGTAGTACATATGTTTATGTTGTGTATATATGTTCCACTCACTTCTGAAAGCTTCTATTGTAATACCTGCTTTTATGTTTGTATGAACAGCAGTTACCGGATAATGTAGGTGATTGTAAATATATGAGAGTTTCTGTTTGTGAAGAGTTTTGTCATTCTCTAGAGTTGCTTCCTTTTTTATTTTTATATATATTACACACTCTAGCTGACTGTGTTTTCTAAGTGCTTAAATGTCAGATTTACAGATGTATGTTATGTAGAAAAGAGTGGGAAATATCGGATAGGCTTGCCTCCTGTCCCTCTAACATATGTAAACCTACATCTCAGTAACCCCACACTTGCATGCATACACATATTTCTTGTTACTTTAGTTTATTTTTCTTTCTGTCCTTCTATACTGTGGAAGCCACCATTTTTGTTTTTAGTAATCCCAAACTTGCATACCTACAAATATCTCCTGTATGCTTGTCCTGTTTAAAGGTTAGAAAGCTGAAATGGAAAACAGTGGAATATAGTGCACTACTCTTGTTTGCCAAACATTACATAAGGTGGATGAGTATATGCAAACAGAACTGTACCTAACTATTTCAACCATCTAGAAAGCCTTAACTTTTTTTCTCTCTCTCTCTCCCTCCCAGTGAAACAAGCACATATTCCTTCTGCAGCAGCAGCAGTGGTTAGACGTTTCATATCACACTACCTAAAGAACTTGCACAACTGAATTTTACCTGCAGTTGGCAAGAAGTACACAAGGAACAAATAAAGTTAAATCTATGTAAGGCAATCTGCAAATAACTTAATTTGTTAAGTCTAGTCTGCATGTCCTTCCTGGGGTTGCGTGGGTTTCCTCCAGGTGCTCCGGTTTCCTCCCACATCCCAAAGACATGCTGTAGGTTGATTGGAGACACTAAATTGGCCCTGTGTGTGCGTGTGTGTGCCTTCTGTGAAAGGTTGGGCGCCGGGCTGGCAACTCGACACCATAAAACTCCACTGCCAATCATGAGCGGACAAGGTGATCTGCTGTGGCGACCCCTAACCGGGAAAAGCCGAAAGAAGAAGAAGTGTGCATTGTTTTGTAGTGTTGAATCTGCTGGAAGGATATCCCCACCCCCACTCACTCACTTACACTCATAGGACTTTTACTGCTGAAGGTGAAGCTACATTAACACTTCAGCATATTTCACTCTTATCAGTGTAACATAACTATAAAATTAGATGCTGTGACTCAAGACAAGTATTTCGAGTTCAGACAGCTTGGCTTTTGTATCCATGAACATCCTACCTCACTGATTGTTTATGGTGGTAAACCATCTTGGGGGGGGGGTCTTTTCTGCTCTGCTCACTCTGCATCACTGTCCTTCCCTCATATCACACCCTTCCCCAGCACCTCTACTGTTATCCTAAGCAAACCACTCCCCCTCATTCCTATGATCCAATTATATACAACTCTACCTTGTCCACACCCACATTTCATGCACATCTTACTTTCTTTTATTTAACCAAGCTTATCTACTCTCCCTTACATCCATCACCTTGAATTCACATGCCCTCTACTATACTTTTTTGCATCTTACTCTACTTTGCCATCACAATACAATCACCACCTCAAAGTATTTTAAACTAACTCCAGGCTTACCACCTTCTCTTCTACTATACACACAAATTAGCATTGCACCATCATTTTATTACTGACCAATCACATCTCTACAACCCACCATTATCACAAACTGCAGGGTAAAACACCTAACCACATTATCAAGGCCCAGTCTGAAGTCAAAACATTCCAACCTTACCTTCAGCTGTACATACATCACATGATAATCTTTATTTACACCTAATACTACATTCAAACACACAAATTACACTTTTACTATTTTTAAACCCACTGACATCCGCAGTGGTGCAGCGGTAGCATTGTTGCCTCACAGCAAGAGGTTCTCTCATTCGATTCTCGGCTGGAGTGCGGGGAGTGCCTTCTGTGTGGAGTCGGCATGTCCTCCCCGCGGTTGGGTGGGTGTTTGAAAGACATGCGTAAATGGATGTGCCTTCATTAAAGGTTGAACGTCGAGCTGGCATCTCGGCATTCGTCAAAATCTACTGCCAATCATTAGCGGACCGGAGTTCTGCTGTGGCGACCTCTAACCGGGAAAAGCCGAAAGACAACAACAATTATTTTTAAACCCACTATCACAGTTAACATGCTCCTCCTAACTTGCTCAGCCTCATTACTCTTAATTCTCAACCTCCCTACAGCTATATCTTCACATACCCCCCACACACCACTACACATCAACAACCTCCTCTAACCCTCTCCCCAATAAACAACACAGCTTCTCACGTATCTCCTCACAGCTTTTCCCCTGTACCCTCCCATTCTATTCAAGCCACAAACTGGCCTCCTCATCTCCTATGAAACCACACGTGACACCAGTACCCTCATCTAGGAATAAAGAACACTTGCCATGGTACACATTCCTCATTACATATCTACTCAAATGTAGAGACATACATCCTAACCCTGGCCACCCTCTAATCCTAATCACAAGAGTAACCCCAAAGATTTAAACATACTTACACTTAACCTTAGAAGTATATATAATAAAATAGCCCCACTGCATGCCTGGATTGATGAAAATAAACCTCACATATTAGCCCTTACTGAAACATGGCTATATCTCAATATAAAAGACTCAGAAATAATACCGCCAAACTTTGCAATAACCAGAAGAGATAGATCTAAAAAAAGGGAAGGGATAGTACTTCTATATCCCTTTACACTCAACATCACACCCTATATCAGTAATATACCCATCTTTTCCAGTGCTGAGGTACTAATCTCCTTTTTGAACCTCAATATATCAAAAATAAATTGCATAATACTAATATCTATCCCACCAGGTAACAATATACCAGTTTTGGAAAATATTTTATCCTGGACCCCCCAAGCAATAAACCTTGAAACAATAATCTTAGGAGATGTAAATATAGACTGGCAAACTATAGCTTCCAACTCCCCCACAAATAGTATAAATATGTATGTTTTTTCTCAGCTTATCAATGCTCCAACAAGATACAGCAAAGATCTTACCTGCCAATCCACCTTAGACTGGATTCTAGTATCCCACCCTGCTAATTACCCCTCTTCTGGTACACTGTCTAGCTCCCTGAGTGATCATCTGCCAGCATACTCCCCTAGAACAAACTTCCAACAACTAAGAGTACACACTATAAAATCAATTAGGAACTCACCTAATTTTTGTCAGCATAAATTCAACAATCTCTTACAGGAAATAGACTGTACACCCCTTAAACAACTACCCCTTAATGATTCTGTACTACACTTTAACACCCTCCTTCACTTACTTAATACACCAGCTCCCATTCGTATGAAAAGAATCAAAAACAACTTGGCACCACGGCTCTCTTAAGGAATGTAAACACCTGATGAAGCAAAGGGACCTAGCCTGGTCGACCTGGAAACAAAACAAAAATGAACAAAATCATGTTAATTTCCAAACACTACGTAACAAAGTGACAAAACTAATCAACAGAGATAAGAAGCCATATTATTCCCAGCTCCAATTCTAGCATAACATCAACCCCAGTAAATTGGCACTCCATATCTTCTCTACTTAACCCTGGAAGAAATAGAGCACACCCTATCATCTGATACCCGTCCATCACAAATAGCCGAAAACTTTAACAAGCACTTCATAAAATCAATTTCAGACCTACTAACACCCGTAATGCTGGACCCCCCCCCACCCTTCAACCTATTCAGACACTGACCCCAAGCCATCAACTACATCTAACCCTGTCATTACTAACCCCCAAACACAACATAATGTCATACAAACCCCATTCTCATTTCAGCCCATACCCACTGACACCATTAAGAAATTGCTACAAAAACTAAAACCCTGCTCTACTTCAGCTGTCAATCTCCCCACATACTACCTCAAACTGGCTGCTAACTCAGTCACCTACCCAATCAGTACCCTTATAAATAGGTCTTTATCCAAATCAGAAGTACCTACCATATGGAAACAATCTCACATCACCCCCATCCACAAAAGAGACAACTCTCTTGATCCATCCAATTTCCATCCTATATCCTTCTTGTCACCCATATCCAAAATTCTTGAAAGGTATCCATCAGCAGGTAATGCAATATCTATTGCAAAACAATCTTTTAACCAAATCCCAACATGGCTTCTGACCTAGCCACAGCACAGCTACAGCCCTATTATCTTTTACAGACACCGTGAATAAGGCCAGAGATGCAGGATGTTATACAGCCTCAGTATTCCTTGATCTCTCCAAGGCATTTGACACAGTGTCTCACCCCTTACTTTTGAATGCACTGTCTAACCTAGGCTTCTCACATAACACAGTAAAATGGTTTCAGAGCTACCTCAAGGATTGTAAACAAGCAGTGAAATGGTCCAACAAACTCTTACTCTTTCTCCACAACCCTACTGGAGTCCCCCAAGGCTCCATCCTAGGACCCCTTCTCTTCAACATTTTCACAAACAACCTTCACACTGCCTCTCCCCTGGGACCCTCATTCAATATGCTGATGATTCCATCATAATCTGCACTGCTCAATCACTACCAGAACTACTCTCAAAAACTCAACAGTCCTTTACAGCAGTAGAATCCTGGCTAAGAAATGCCCAACTCTTTTTTTAATCCAAAGAAGACAAAACAAGTACTCTTTCATCCCAAAAGCACCTCCCTTGTCATTGATCATTTCAGCATCCTTGCATCTGACAACACTGCCATAGAAATAGTGCAGGAAACCAAACTTCTAGGTGTTATCGTTAACAATAAACTTTCATTTGATCCCCATATACAGCAAAATATAAAGAAAACTCATCAAAAACTGGGACTCTTATAGAAACAAACATTTCTTTACTACCAGCAACCAAAACTACCCTGGCAAAAACATTTTTACTTCCCTCTCTTCTGTATGGTGCCCCTATCTTAACTAACTTAAGTTGGAACAGTGCTACAACAAAGTTGCAAAGTTTGCCACAAACTCTAAATATCGCACACACAACTGTAAACCACTCCTAGAATTAAACTGGCTTGAACTACCCAACCAACTTGCCTTTTTTCAGCTATCCACCTTGCACAGCCTTATTTTCAAGCCTACTGCCTGCCCTGCACTAGCCAGTCTAGCCACACCTTACATACCAAATCGATCCCTACGATCTGAAGACAAAAATCTCTTAGCTATCTCAAAACCCACAAGAAAACCTGGTCACTCTTTGTATTCATACTCTCTATATATACATTGGAATTCACTGCCTCTAGCTACCAGGTCTATGCCTGGCCTAACCCATTTCAAAGCGCCTCTAGAAAGTCATCTCAAAAATGCATGGCTGTGCTCCTGCATAAAGCCTGCCTAGTGCTCATGTCTTCCTCTTCTGTCACATTTCAATCCCTCACAGACTGCAAGATGCTAAAGTTCTTCTAACTCCTTCTCTGCTTCTATGCCATATCCTTAAGCTACTGCTCAGCCTTTATTGCTTCTATTCTTCTTAACTCTCACTCACTATCTATCTGCATCACTAACTTTCTGGCTGCTATTTTCCTAACAAACTAACATTCTATTTTGCATGTACTACAGCAGTCAATGTCACACATTGCACCACCTATGTACTTTTTTTTTGACACTATCTACATCACGTATGATGAGAGTGACTATTATCATCTGTAATGTTTTAACTGTATAGAATTGCCTAGATGTGTAGTAATATATTACAACATCTTGTAGCAGTTTGTTCTTTCAACTTATTTTTGTATAGTATTTCTAATGTTATTTGTATGGTATTGTATTTTACTGTATTTGTATTGTACTGTATGTGGAGCTTTTCTCCATGGACTTCTGCTGAAAACAGGTTCTGTAGACCCAATCAGACCACCCCAGTAAACCAATGTCAAATAAATAAATATAGGTACTTTCCCGTTAAACCCCTACCATGCATTTTAGGAGCTGTACTGCCTGATTCCGGCTTATTTGTTTATCGAATTCCTACTCCATCATAGACAAGTCATTTAATTTTGTTTGCAGTTCTTTCATTAAAATTTGTATATTTTGAGGGGCATCTTTTCCTAATGATTGAAGGGTATGAAACCTAAATATGTTTACAGGCAATTATCATCTCAAATTAACGTTAATTGACCTCTATTGTTCCTAGAATCTACTCTGTTGGGTCTAACAGAGCTGTCTGGTAACAAATTACTATGACATGGTAGTAACCTTAAGGTTTGTGTTGGTTTTTGTTGCGTATACGCAACTGTCATCGTATACGCAACTGTCAAATATTCCTCATTGTGAGTCTTAATAACTCCATGATCCTGGCAGTTCCAGACCAAAAAAGGTCTGTAACACTTTCACTGATAAGAATTTGTACATTGATTAATACTGAATCGTATAACTTTTCACAAACTTATAAAGAACACCTTATTCATCCGGTGAGCTTTCTAGTTGAAGTTGTTAGGTATTCCACGTTTGTGCTTATTCGTTTCGCATTGTGAGAAGTAGTGCTCCATAATGTAGAGATGGAATGTGGACAGCTATGTGTAGATGCCTTTGCTTTTGTGTGTGTGCCAATGTATGTGCTTTTACTATGCGTATAATTTGGAACTAAAGAAATAACCACTTATATTTCTCAATGTTTTTCAAACATATCATTTACTGTATCTGACTGTAGCATTATAAGTTTTCCTGTGCATTTTAAACATGAAGAGAATTGTGCATGCGTGAGCTTATGGCACCATTAGTGTATAGGACTGCATTAAATATTGTGGTTGAGTATGGGTAATGGCCTGGGTAGTACATGTAAGTCTTCAAAATGTGAAATGTGGAAGATTAGATTGGTTTTGAGGGGCCCAGTTGTTTACATTGAGGTAAATGTGGGTATTACTGAGAAGTAACTTAAGGAAGTTCGTTGGGAGGAGTAGAATGTTCTTTCTTTCTTTATGAATTCAGAAAATTCTTAAATGTGCTTAGAAGAGTAAAGAAAGAACAAGAAAGTGAAATGCATAGTCCAGTAGTTTTGAAAGCTATACTGTCAGTGTTTGGTGATAGCTGAGTTTGTACTATGAGCTTATTCTATTTATGTTTGTAATGAAGTCAAAACATTTTAGATTACAATTTTAGGTCGACAGTTCCTAAAATGCGTGGTAGGGGTTTAACGGAAAAGTACCTACACATACTTTTGCTCCATCATATTTGTACTGATCTTTATAAATCTAAACCTGTTTTAGAGTACAAGCACACAAAGGCTTCCAATGACTAATTACTTTTTTACTCTGGTATCTGAAAGCATTTTTCTGAAATCTCAGAAAGTAATCCTCTTTCTGATGATGTGTTGTGTTTTTAAAGGCCCCCTGCTGTGAGTGTTAATACTCAGAGGTATGTTTGTCAGGCTAGTCAGAGAGTCGCATCTCCTTATGGCGATCCAGAATAAGTAACAATGTTCATCATTAGATCCCTGCTGCAGTAGCCTAAGCTTTATAGACATATAGTGCCAAGTTCCACAGTTTTAGGCCACGTTTCACACTTGATAGCCAGAAAATGCCAGATTGAAAGTAACTGTAGTTTGTATTCATATAAGCGAGTCCAGTGTTCTCCATTATCACCCAAGGGGGCTGCTGCCCCTTGCAAACCCTGCTTTACTTAGTTTTAAATGCCTTACAGTTCTTTTTGGGTGGTGTAGGGGATGTTAGCTCCTGATGGTTGTTGTGCTGTTTTTATCTTATTTTCTAAAAAAAAAAAATTGATTCACACAAACATTTATACAAAAATAAGAGGTTTGGCATTATAAAGTTGGAAAACAGTGTAAGAAACTTCTCTGTGTGGAAGATTTTCAGTCCATATATTTCTAGTTAATCACTGTATATTAATCAGATCAGACAATAGTAGCAGAAGTAGCGAACGTAAACTCGTCAAGTCAAAAAGTAATAATAGAAAATATATAATTCTACAGTATTACTAAGTATTCAAAAGTAATCCAAGCAAGGCAGGCAGTCTGTTTCCAGTCGAAAATCCTTTATTAAGTGCACAGACAAGCGATCCAAGTAAAACAAAAATAGAGTAATAATTTCCTCACAAGCTTTCTAAATATATATATACTTTTTATTAGGCATGGGAGTGGTTTATTGTGCTGTAAAACAAAGTGTTATTCACATCCCTTCCCCCATCAGTGTGACATTCGAGCTGGTCCTGCCCTACCTAGTAGCTGTCATAATAATATATAGCCCTAATGTACTTTAATGGTACATCTTATTTAACCAAATTATTAAGTCTGTGATTTTATACAAGGCAATATACTACATGGTTGGAAGTATATCAACCTTAGTTCATTTTGTGATCAAAAATTATATATAAATATATACATATACATTTTGCATGTAAAAATCAGTTTCTATTTTCATAACCTATTAACAAAGATCACTTTCGTCCTTCTAGACTTCTTCAGGTCTGTGTACAAGAACCCTAAAAACCTATATAATTGTATAATTAGTTAGTATTGTTATTACCATCATTTTGAATAAAGTGGAAAAAAAGAGAACCAGAAAAAAATATATGTATGATAATGGAAACAAAATATACACTTAAATTTCAAATGATTTAAAATGGTATTTAAAACCAATTTGTAGAAAAAATAAAATAAAATTAGTCATGTAAACAATGTGGCAATTTTCTAAGTTCCAGTGCACTTTTAATTGAACAGTAGTAGTTTAGTCCAGGCTTTCTAAAAGAGTTCAGCTTTAATTGCCACATGAGTTCCTGTTTCTCCAGAATATTGGGGATGTCTCCTTCAAGATCACCCATGTCTATGCGATCCAGGATCGCATTATAAAGTTGGCCCACATCACACCAGGGACAGTACTTCCTTAGGGGTATTCTGATGTGTCCTAACATAAACAATCATTCAGCTTTGTTCTATTGTAGAATATCTGGTGGCTAGTGCAACAGGAAGAAAAGTGCTGCAAGCATATATCTGCAGGCATATATTTTCTGATGTCTGCAGAAAATTGCCAGGCCTAGACCACAGTAATAGTACTTTTAGGAATCAGCTAAGATTTCTTAATTTGTAAGAACGTGCATATATATAAGTTAAAACATATGACTGTTGTGGAATACGCTCACTTTTATGGGGATTTGAATTTGCTTAAGTTTTTTAAGGTGCAAATAACTTTGCTGGATCTGCAGTCATTCTTTAAATAACGGTACCTGGTACAACAACATTTCAAGCAGCTAAACTTTCAAACTAGTGTCATTGGCACTGCATTCAAATCTGAAGATGTTCCCAAATGGGCTTCAGCCTTCAGATTCTTTGTATTTAATGCCAGACTACTGCCATACTATCTCAGAAAAAGATGAAAATGCTTATCATGCATATATAAACAGGTAAAAGTGTCAAATGTGTGAGCAGTGGCGATTTCTGAGTGCCATTGGTAACAGTGAAATAAATTACAGGCTTCATATCCACTGCTCAACAGTACAAGATAAGCTTTCTAATAACTTCAGTACTACAAACATTCAAATAGTTTGACATGCCAGCATTTTGAAATGTTGTATTGAAGTTCTGTTTATTTTGGAGATGATGGATGCCATGCAATGTTGACCGTTGCTTACGCACAGATTAAAAGCATGCCATGGCTTGTTAGCAATAAATATCCATCAGTCCCGGATAACTGGCAGTGGAGTTTCACAGTTCGGGTCTACTTCTGTGCTAGTTGACCATATATTGGCGGTTGCTGTGCACTTGTGTTATACCTCGGCGAAGTTTAAAGCATCACTCATTGGACACATAAAAAGCATGGACACTAGGGACGATGGAAATGCTAGTCTGAAAGATGAGAACCAGTCAAACCCGTCCGATAGTAAGTTGCTGCAGGTTAGTTGTTATTTTTGCTCCATTTATCCATATACTGACATGTTTTGTTATTTTTTTTAAATGTATGTTTCCATTTTAAAATTGGGGTTACTTCAATTCATGCTACTCAATACTGTCACTGTGTACATTAAGTGAATTACGTATCTCAGATATTGAGATGTTAGTTTTTCGTCTGTAAAATTTGTAAACCAGTTACGCGTGACAAGAACGAACTCCTGTACGCTCGTGCAGTTGTTAGGTACGCCGCATTCGTCTCGTAGCAACCCAGGAAGCTTTGCAACTCCCCGCCCCTTCGGGTCACGGATTGGTTTTGGTCTGCAGCCATCTTGATTTGACTGAAGGGGCAGTTTTAGAGCCTTCCTTCCATTGGTCGCCGAAGCACAGCGCGAATTGCAAGGCTTGGTAACGTGTCGCTGTGAATGGACTGGAATTGGGATATATTGATACTTGGCTCGACTATGAATGGGATCGGTTCGGGGACTGCTGTTTAGTAAGTGACCCATACCAGCTGTAGATTAGTCATGGGTGGGCTGCACAAGAAGGATACGCTCACTGCAGTCTAATGTTGTTTAGGGATATGTTAGCCAGAATGCACTATCACCTTTACAAAAGGTCTGAAACAGGTGCGATTTTTAAAACTGACCATTTACTGACAGGCTTATTATGTTTATTTCACTTGGTCTTACTAGTTCTGGTCTGGCTTTCAACGGAGCTTCCCTTGGTCTTATAGTTTTGAAAATCAGAGAAAGAAAGTTGTCGTTGTGATTGTATGGTGATCATACGATTTATATGATTGTGTTTTAAATTTGCAATTGTGTTGAGTTTATGTTCTGATGTGGTCTGAAAGCATGACCCCAGTGCATCTGTCAAGTAGTGATGAAATGAGTTGTTGCTGTATGAACCGTGTGTGAACGCAAAGCGCTGCGAGTCTGCTACTAAGAGGGAAAAGTGCCACAAACAGCGGGTAGGTATAACCGACATCCTCTATTTAGATAAATGCATAATGTCCGCGGAATCCCGGAACAGAGGGCACGGTGGTACACTTTCCCAATTATATTAATGGTCTCCTTAACTCACTGAGAGTATGATTTTCATTGTCTATATTGATTATGTTTGCAGTTGCTGTCAAAGGCAGGCATCATTTACGTTGCCCAACATTAAGACTGTAATGAAAAATTTAATTTTTATGATAATTTGACACGGGTAAACAATACTGTTTTTCTTAAATGCTTAATTCAAAATTATACAACAAACAAACAAACAACTAAGTAATATGAACCGCGTCAGTAACTTCATAGGAAATAATATTCATACTTGTCAACTGTCCAGATTTTTGCCTTATATTGTTGGTCTTTTCCTATACATTTTTGGTTTTCTGGCAAATGATTTGCAAATCGTTGAGGCTGGTTAAATGAAAAAAATAATGGCAGGTTTTTGTATTTCAGACTTCATACTCTTCAGAAATCCCATGCTAATGGAAAACCTGTTATTCTATCAACTTTCTAAGTTTGTAAGAGCGATATCTAAAAATTGTCTCGATTTTTGGGGCCTTTGTCCGCCATTATTTATGGCTTTGACAAGATTTTTTTGCTCTAAGAGGTTTAGAGGTTTGGGAAGAAATCAGCATCAACCCAACCGAAAAGAAAAAGCATCACATATGATCTACTACTATTGCCAGTCAATAAGAGAGCAGCATTGATGATGACCACCTCCATAACTTTCTTTGGAATGAAAGCCACATGTATTCTGGTTGGTAGTTGTTTAACTCATCCCTAAAAAACGGTCTACCATTACTTTGAACTTTTTAGTATGAACCCCTCATTAACAATATCAAGCCAATCATAAGAGAAGGGACAGTATTATCTTGAAACTGTAATACCCACTCCCTTTCCAGTTTGGCTAATTTATAGCCAAATGTCTTTACTTAGGGTCTTAAAAATGAGAGATCTGTCACTTTCTGTGTGATCAGACATTATCTTTTTTCCAGGGTCGCATACAGTGTTTTCATGTGTGCAGATGAGAGAGCTAGAAACCAAGACAATAATGGAGAACACTGGACTGAATGTTGTTTCTATGAAGATGAAAACGAGTTATGTTCAGTCCAGTGCTCACCATTATCACCACTTGAAGTCATTAGCACTTTGTAATAGCTGTTTTTCCAGAAGGTGAATACTATTGAATTAAACGTACAGTAGGAATCAATTTATTTAATGCCTAAAAGCTATACAATTTTATTTTAGCAACATTTTTTAATGATTGTATAGTGTCGTGTTCTCAGGCAGTAATGGAGAACACTGGACCATTTGTAAGTTTCATTCAAGAATGAAGATGTCAGTATTACCTGCATCACTGCCAACACCGCTGTAACACTTGGGAAGCTTTTTTTTAATCCACTTAAAAGATAATAAAACGTCAGCATGCATTTTACGAACATTAAGAAGTATTAAACTTTAATAATGTCTGACATTACAGTCTGATTGCACACCTTGATTATTTCCCAGAAAACCAACAATGTCAGAAGTGACAGGGCAAAAATAGGAGGCAAAATCACAAATGTTAAAAGTCAATAGTACAACAGGCTTTGCAATCAACTCACATTTCCTGAACTAGGAAGTTCTAATGTCTGGCATTGACTAACTGCAATTTTCAGTGGCGTACCAGAAAAATCAAGCATTTTAAGAGCAGCAGGGCAAAATTAAGATCACTCTGTAGAAACGTACAGGCATAGAAATGTTTATATTGCGTTTCAAGTGAAAGATCGCTTAGCTTCACTACTGATTTTCTTTAACTTGTTTGCTGGGTTTTTTCCAGCTTGACATTTTTATAAAATACTGTTTGTGATAAGGCTTGCTGTAACATTCTAAGAAGTACTCAAACACACTAGTGAAGTCCAGTCCACTGTTCTCCATTATCACCCTCAATTACAGACATATTAAGTACAATAGTATTGTTTATATATTTGTTTAAATAATATCATTTTATATTGTTAAAATTATTTAATTCAATAATCAGTGTTAAGTAATATCCATTTAAGATTAACTGTGAGCTTCTACATCATAAAGTGGGGACACAGCAGGTGTATCATCTGTTCATTTGATGGATTTCATCACAGTAACTGCCTTACCTTTCTCCGCCTGCTTCAGAATAATACTTTATCTTTCTCAAGTTCATTAAGATCATTGCTTTCTTATTTTGAAAGACTATAATATTTAAAAGAACACCCCTGTTCAAATAATTGATATATCTGTTGCTCATACATGACACAGATTTTATTTACAAGTGAGTAACTGTTAGGTATAAATTTATTTTTTAAGTTTATAACTGATAATAAATGTTTATTTTTACGTTTATTTATAAATAACCACATTTTCACTTGCTGGAGAAATAACAGGTTCAGCTGTCTTGTAAATAGTTCATTTAGTACTTCTACCAAGTCAACTTCACTTGCAGGTACAAAGGGTGAAACTTTGTTTAACACAGAGGATTGAAATTTAGTCAGATTTCACTTAAGCTGCTTCTAACTTGGTAATCAAGTATCTGTCTGCCGCTGGTAATGTATTCCTGTTGTCCTACTGCTCTTGTGCACCATCATCTTTTTCATCATTCTTGGGATCATACTCTATCCATTACTTTTGTCCTCTTTGCTAAATGAATCTCCACATGTTGCAGTAGTGGAAACGAAATCCGTACCATTTTCATTTAGATCTTACTTTCAGGAACAATGTTTCATGGTCTTGGTTATTGACCCATGCATTGGACTAGTTGGAGTCCCCTACAGCAACAAATGTAGTTGGAGCATTAACCTGTGTAAGACTCTGTTCATTTTTACTTGGGGTTGTCCTTGCATATTGTCTTGAAATTTTCTACATGTCTCTCTTCTCTCTCTCTCTCTCTCTGAAGTTTCTTTCTCTTATCAGTTATGAGCCTCTGTTCAAACAGCTACATTTCATCAAGAGTGTTACTGCACAAGGTTTGGAATGCTTCAAATGATGAGGTAATACTCAACTGCAGATCATATGTTTTTCTTAACACGTCTGTATATACTTTTTCAAAAAAAGGTTTTCATAAGTCCCATGCACTCAGAACTCAAGCATAAATTCAGTTGTTGCCATTGCTTAAGCAATTCTGGATAACCATTATCATGTGGGCATTTTTAATATTTTTTATCCCCTTGGTATTACACTCATTTTGAGGTATGCTTGAAAGTTCAAGTCTTTGCTATTGTAATTTCTTATAACTTTGTAGTTTGCATTCTAACATTTTAATATCCCCATTTTAGTAAATCATTAACTCTCTGCACTGGTCATTAGTAGTAGGGTACATAGGTTTTGCCCCCTGTAATAATTTAATAACAGATTGCAGTCTACCAGTTTATAGGTATCACCTCCTGTAATAATTTAATAACAGATTGTAGTCTATCAGTGTATATACTTTCTGTAATAATTTAATCATAGATTGCACTGTACCAGTTTATAAGTATCACCTCCTTTAATAATTTATTGAACTCTCATAGTTTATGGGTATCGCCTTCTGCAATAATTTAATAATAGATTGCAGTCTAACATTTTATAGGTATCACCTGCTGTAATAGACTACAATCTGTTATTAAATTATCAGTGTATAGACTTCACCTTCTGTAATAATTTAATCATAGATTGCACTGTACCAGTTTATAGGTATCACCTCCTGTAATAATTTATTGAACTCTCACAGTTTATAGGTATCGCCCTCTGCAATAATTTAATAACAGAATGCAGTCTACCAGTGTATATACTTTGCCTCCAGTAATAATTTAATAACAGATTGCACCCTCCCAGCTTAAAGGTCTCGACTGTTGCAATAATCCAATAACAGATTATACTTTACCTGTAATAGCATTTCTAATCTGTTTACATCCATAGCCAATGAAACCAAAGAAGCACCAGAAACAAGCAAAGGTGAAGCATTAATCTTATTGGTCTGTCTTCCTTCCATGTTCTGCCAAGCAGTGAATAAAGTCAAGCAGCAAAAGTAACATGGCTCAGTAATAGATAATTCTGAGCCTGACACAGTCACACATTCTAGAACAAAACAACTCAGCCCAGGAATTCACTGAATAGCATTTTATAGATTCATAAGTAGGTACTAGGCTATCGGCCCTAGGGCCTATATAAGCCTAGCCAAAATGTTCCCTGGCTAGGAGCACACAGAGGTGATCCCCAGGGTGAATTTCCTATTTCCCATCCAATTGCCCAGGTTCCTCTTAAAGAGGGCCAATGAGGGGCTCTGTCTAATGTGAATGGGAAGTCTCTGGGACAGGAATGTAGCTCTCCAGCATGTTCTGTTTATTGTGGTGGCAAGGTTCAGGTCCCTGGAGCGTGTGGCACAGAGAGATTGGGGTTTCTTTAAGTGTAGCATGTCCAACAGAACTGGGTTTGACATGGCTTTGTATGTTAGGCAGAGGTTACCTCTGAGTAGGCAATAAGCGACGGGGTAGAGCTGGAGATTTTTGAGGCGGTCTGCGTATGGCATCTGTTTGAGGTCGGTAATCCTCTTAGTGAGGTATTTCTGTGGCCTTTCCAGTTGTTGCAGATGTCTTGCGAGGTACATGCCAAACAGGGCATTGTACTCTATGATGGGTCTGATAAGGGAAGAGTAGGGAGGAACAATTACCTCTTTTGTTCTACCCTTTAGTGATGAGGTGCACCATGTAGAAGGATTTCCTGACTACTGTGGTGATGTGATTGTCAAAGGAGAGACTAGTGTCCACCTGGGTCCCAAGGTCTGGTTTGGTATTAAGAAGGCTACCGCCTATGTGGTAGTTCATGGGTACAGTGTTTTTCCTAAAGGGGATGACAATACACTTTTTGGCATTTAGCTTGAGGCCATGATTTTGACACCAAGCATCAGTCTCAGTGAGGCCCCTTTGTAGAATGTCCACATTGTTAGGCAATTTTATTATGGCTCCCAGTTTGCAATTGTCTGCGAACTTTGTTAGCCAAAGACCTGCTGTGTTAGTCTGGACTTCTGAGAAACAGATGCCAAACAGGAGAGGACCTAGAACTGAACCCTGTGGTACTCCGCTTGTCAATGGTTTGATTTCAGATTTGGAGTCGGCTACTTTCACTGTGTGAGTTCTGTCAATGAGCCAGTTGGCCACTCATCTTGTGACATAGGGATTTTTGCCCAGTCTAGTGAGTTTATCTATAATTATAATTCCAGAATGGGGGATGGTGTCAAAAGCTTTGACGAGGTCAAGATAGGCTGTGTGCACCGCCTTACCCTCATCCACGGCTTTGGTAACTGCTTCAAAAAAGTCAGTCAGGTTTAGGAGACATGATCTACCTTTTACAAACCCAAATTGAGTGGGGTCCAGCATTTGCAGGTTACCTGTAAATTGTTTATAAGTTCCATGATGATATGTTCCATGGCCTTGCAGACAAGGCTCATCAGGCTAATGGGGCAGTAGTTCCCGGGGTCCAGGGTGGCACCCCTTTGGGGAATGGGATAACTGTCGTTGTGTGCCATTCAGTAGGCATGAAGCCTGAAGTGAGGCTGTAATTGAACATGGTACTTGGGTGGGGTGCTAGTTCGTTCTGTAGTTCATGCAGTACGCAGCCTGGGATGTTGTCTGGTCCCACGGATGCTGTGTTTTTGGCTTTGGAAAGTGCGGTCTTAACTTGTCCATCCATAATTACAGGGGCTATGCATTCTTCCGGTATAGGGATGGGCCCTTTGGGGAGTGAAGGGGGTGTAAAGTTTGCAATGAACCTGTATGCCAAGATGTTGGCAATATCAGTTGGTTCTGTATATCTAGTGCCTTTGTTCTGTAGCTCAGAGCAGATCTGAGTGTTGCCATTCAGATTTTTGACATAGCTGTAGAATGCTTTGTGGTTGTCTTTAGAATCAGTGGCAATTTTATTTTTGTAGCTATCTTTGCAGGATATTATGAGGGATCTCAGCTTCTTACTGAGGCTGGCTAGGAATTTCCTGCAATCAGGGGATTTTGCTCTTTTTTTTGCAACAGCTTCTTCCTTCTGTTTTAGAGTTTGTTTATGGCAGGGGACCACCAGATTGGCTTCCTCTATATGAAGGATAGCGTCTTGGTTCTTTTGGGGATGGCATGATCCATGCACTCGTGTATGTGTTTATACAGTGCATTTGTATAGGATTTGGCAGTCGTACCATCATTGTCTGCACGGATGTAGTGAAGTTTGCCACTTCTGTCTTAAGATGCGGTTTTGGAGAAGTTTTTTTACTGTGGTTTCCTTAATGGGGGGGGGGGGGGACCGAATATTGATGTCTAGGGTGATTACCTTATGCTCAGATCTGACCAGTGAGGAGTTGATCTCTGGTATGGAATATTGGTTACCCATGTTAGTAATGAACAAGTCCAGGATATTGCTGCCCCTGGTGAGGGTATGGACAAAGCTGATCCGTGGCATGGAGTTTATGAATTCCAGAAAGCGTCGAGCTAATGAGTTAGTACATGAGTAGTTCATAGGTTCATAGGTTCATAGGTTGGTACTAGGCTATCAGCCCTAGGGCCTATACAAGCCTAGCCTTAACAATTCCCTGGCTATTTCTTCCCACATTATTTACTTTCCTGGACCCCTGTCTAGCAGGGTGACTGACGTGATCCCTGGGGTGAATTTCCTTTCTCCCATCCAATCGTCAAGGTTCCTCTTGAAGAGGTCCAAAGAGGCACTCTGCTTGACATGTATGGGCAATCTATTCCAGAGTCTGGGCAGTCCCTAGTTTTCCCAGTTAACGGTGGGGTAGTTGAAATCTCCCATTAATAAGGTATTGGGTTGTACCTTGATATTATCCAGTATATCAAGGAATGTGGACTGGGCATCCTGGGGCATGGTGGGAGATCTGTAGCAAGCTACAACCTGGATTGCACTCTGGCCTAGTGTTAGTTGCACTTGGATAATTTCGTATACATTGTGTTGTGCAACTAGCCCGGAGGTGTTTATATCCTTAATGAATATGGACACTCTTCCTTTGGTGTTTCGGCCCAGATTAGGTGGCCAAAGATGTGGTATGAATTATAGCCTAATAATGCAGGGATGCTCTCTGGAGCCTTGAACCAGGCCTCTGTTACTGCACAGATGTCAATGTCCTCAATTTTGAGGAGTGCTTCGAGTGAGTGCATTTTGAGGTTTAGACTTCTAGCATTGAGTAGCATTACCATTAGTTTTTTCTTGTTTGTACCTGCTACGGTGGTGGGTTTGTTTGAACCTTGCCTAAAAAAGGCACTATAGGGGTTGCAAGAGCCTTAGCCAGTATCCTGAATCCCAAGGGCGACAGATGCTGGCCATCTCTGGCAAAGCATCGTGGTCTGTCGATCATGTCATCCCAGGCAGATAGATACTGGATCCCCTTTGAATGGCACCAGAAGTGTAGCAAATTGTTGAAGTCAATCATTTTGTCATTGTTGGTGATGGCAGGATGCTACTCAGGGCTAGTGTCATACCTGCCTTGGCTACATGATCCGAGAGCTCCTCCATGTCTCTTTTCATGTTGTCCAGGGAGGTATGTCTCAGGTCATTCACACCAACATGGACAATGACAGAGTCATATTTGTACTTGTGGAGTGACCCGTGTGCATGCGTTATGTGGGGGATTCTGTCACTCGACAGGCAGCTGACAGTAACTTTCTCCTTTTTTAGCCTGGTGAGTGGGACATCTGTGTGCCTGACTATAGAGTCAGCTATGACAAGTCTGTTGGGTACATTGTTTTGCCTTAAGGGCTGAGGGTGAGTGGCACATTGATTTTGTGGTCTAAGTGTTATTTGCGTAGTGGGGTGTGGTGGTTGCTTGCGTTTCTGCTTTGGAGGTCTCTGTTTGGGCAGATTTTTATTGAGAGTCTCCACAAATGTAGGTGTGTGTTTTGTGTTACTATGTGTGGGTTTAGGTGGTGTACTATTTGATGAACTATACGTTGAGTATGGTGTGGTGCAGGTACTTACCTTCTCCTCTTGACTGTTTAGTCCAGTCTTGGCTAGAGAGAGCTTGACTTCCAGTTTGGTAATATAATTGTTTCTCTCACAGGTTGTAGTGCTGGGTGGTAGGAGGAGAGGGTTGTTGGTGTACATGAGGCAATTGCTACACTGCCTCAGTATGCCCAGGTTCATTTGGTGGACAGGAGAAACAACCGGGAGCTGACCCTTAGACATGCCTAGATAGGTGCTTTTTGGTTCAAGTACTGAAAACTTTTCTCCTCCTGACAAGTGAGGAAAGTTGAATGCTGTAGTAATTTGTAGTTTGTTTAGTGCTTGCAGTGAGTTTTGAACAAGTGCTGAACACAAGGATGCAGTTTGGAGTGCTAAAACTAGAAAACTGGCTAGTTCTAAGGGAAAAATTGAAGAGTAGGCTTTCTGGTACTGGGAATAGTTTAACCTTAGTTAAACGGTGCTGCACAAAACCATACAAACACAGTGTTTTAAACAGAAAGATGAAAGGGATAGAAATAGCTCAAAATGGACAATGAAACTACAGTTTCTGAGCTGAAACCACTCCTCCAGTGACAGATAGGCTGTTCCAAAGCTCACCACTCACTGATGAACAGATAATCTTGTCTCTATCTTAGAAAGGTCTGGGCAGCACAGGAACTTACAAACAGCCCAGAATTCAGCAAAATCTGAAAACTGGGCTTTACTAGTTCTAGAAAGGCGGGAAACGAGTAGAGGGATATGATTTTTTTTTTGAAAGTTAAGGCAAATACAGGAATAAAAACACCTTTAGCACAGAAAACAGGCTATCACGCTTGAGTGTGTAGCCCTTTACAGTTAAACAGATGAAAAAACACTTACAAGTGATAATTAAAAGTGCGAACAGTATAAGAGTACAGTATAAGGTTGCCAACTGGCTTACTGACAGAACCCAGACTGTAAAAGTAGCATACTCCAAATCCAGCTCCAGACAAGTGACAAGTGGAGTACCTCAGGGTTCAGTCCTGGGACCACTCTTGTTTGGCATCTACTTCTCTGAAGTACAAGCCAACACTAAGGGATTCTGGCTAACAAAGTTTGCAGATGACTGCAAACTGGGAGCCATTATAGAATCCCCAAATGATGTGGATATTCTACAAAAGGGTCTTACAGAAAAAGATGCCTGGTGCCAGAGCCATGGGCTCAAGCTTAATGCCAAGAAATGTATAGTTATCCCCTTTGGAAAAAAAACATGTACCCATGAACTACCACATAGGTGGCAGGACACTAAACATCGAAAGTGTGATGAGAGACTTAGGGACACAAGTGGACAGTGGTCTCACTTTCGATAACCACATCGCCACAACAGTCAGGAAATCCTTCTATGTGGCACACCTCATCACTAAGGGCTTTTCATCCAGAAAAAAGAGGCCATTGTCCCACTGTACTCATCCCTCATTAGACCCATTATAGAGTATAATGCCCCATTTGGTATGTACCTCACAAGACATCTGCAACAGCTGGAAAGGCCACAGAAATACCTCAGTAAAA
This sequence comes from Protopterus annectens, assembly GCF_019279795.1. Classification (NCBI taxonomy): domain Eukaryota; kingdom Metazoa; phylum Chordata; order Ceratodontiformes; family Protopteridae; genus Protopterus; species Protopterus annectens. Next base: position 151,788,555 of record NC_056735.1, on the reverse strand, counting down.
GAATCACAGGCCTAAAGCAGATGCCATATGCTGACCGTCTAAAAAACTCCAGCTATACTCTGTGGCATATTGTCTACTCAGAGGTAATCTCTGCTTAACATACAAGGCCATGTCAAACCCTGAGCTGTTGGACATGCTCCACTTAAAGAAATCCCAATCCCTCAGAGCCACACGCTCCAGGGATCTAAACCTTATCATCACAATGAACAAAACATGCTGGAGGGATAGATTCCTGACCCAGAGACTCCCCATACTCTGGAATAGACTGCCCATACATGTCAAGCAGAGCGCCTCATTGGCCCTCTTCAAAAGGAAGCTTGATGATTGGATGGGAGATAGGAAATTCACCCCGGGGATCATGTCAGTTGCCCTGCTAGACAGGGGTCCAGAGAAGTAAATGTTGTGGGAAGACATTTCCAGGGAATTGTTATGGCTAGGCTTGCATAGGCCTTAGGGCCAATAGCTTAGTACCAACCTATGAACCTAAGAGTTCAAAAAACAGTTCAAATAAGTAGCACAGTTAATAAAAAGTGGTCAGAATAATGCAGCTAGCAAAACCAAGCAGTAAAAAGCAGAACAGAGGTACTTATGCCACTCCTCTTCTTTTCTCTCTCTGCTGTTGTAGGACTCTGCAGGACACCCAGGCAGGCTTTTGCTGAGGTAATACAAGTGCAAAAAATGGGCAAACATGGGTTTTTAAACAGAAATGTGAAAGGGATAGGAATAGCCCAAAATGGCCAATAAAACTACAGTTTCTGAGCTGAAACCACTCCTCCAGCGACAGATAGGCTGTTCCAAAGCTCACCACTTTCACTGATAAACAGAGAAGCTTCCCTCTATCTTAGAAAGGTCTGGGCAACACAGGAACTTACAAACAGCCCAGAATTCAGCAAAATCTGAAAACTGGACTTTACTAGTTCTAGAAAGGCAGGAAACAAGTAGAAGGATAGGATTGTTTTGTTTTTTTGTTTTTTTTTTGAAAGTTAATATAAATACAGGAATTTCTTTTAGCACATAAAACAGGCTATCACACTTGAGTGTGTAGCCCTTTACAGTTAAACAGATGAAAAACACTTACAAAAGGTTGGGAGGGTGGCCTAATGGTTAAGGTGTTTGCCTTCCAAGCACAAGGTACAAGGTTTGAGTCTCACAAGGGATAATTGGCTAGGCTTAAAATGGCTAGCAAGGGCAGTTAGCTTAGTACTAATCTATGAACCTATAAATGATAATTAAAACTGCAAACAGTATAAGAATTCAAAAAACCAGTTCAAATAAGTAGCACAGTTAATAAAAAGCGGTCGGACTAATGCGGCTAGCAAAAACAAGCAGTAAAAAGCAAAACAGAGGTACTTAATCCACTCAAAGTCTCATTTTCTGTCTCTGCTGCTGTAGGACTCTGCAGGATACCCAGGCAGTCTCTTGCTGAGGTAATACAAGTGCAAAAGTGCACAAACATGGGTTTTTAAACAGAAAGATTAAAGGGATAGAAATAGCCCAAAATGGCCAATAAAACTACAGTTTCTGAGCTGAAACCACTCCTCCAGTGACAGATAGGCTGTTCCAAAGCTCACCACTCTCACTGATGAACAGAGAAGCTTCCCTCTATCTTAGAAAGGTGTGGGCAACACAAACTTACGTTTCTGTAACAATAACAAAATCATAAAATGTTTCACCATAACAAGTTTTCCATCTGTATTGTACATCATCAGATTAAAATCCTTTTTACAGTGATTCACTTAACTATGTCTCAATCATATGACCCACAGAAAATTACGCAAGACTTTGACAGTAACCTTTCGTTTGACACTCACGCTGCCAAAGTAGTTAGGAAGACCTTCTACATTGCCCACCTGATCATGAAGGGATTCACATCTAGATCAAGGGAAGTCATCGTCCCCCTGTACTCATCACTCATCAGACCAATGATTGAGTACAATGCCCCATTCGGAATGTATCTGACCCGACACCTGCAGCAATTGGAAAGGCCCCAAAAGTTCCTCACCAAAAGAATAAAGGGTCTCAAAAATATGTCTTATGCTGCCCGACTGAAGGAACTCCAGCTCTATTCAGTCGCTTACCGTCTGCTCAGAGGTGACCTGTGCCTGACATACAAGGCCATGTCCAACCCGGAATTAATGAACATGCTTCACCTCAAAAAATCTAAATCCATCAGAACTACAAGGGCAAGAGACTTAAACCTCAACACGGCTATTAATAGGACGTGCTGGAGGGACAGATTCATCACCCAGAGACTCCCCATGCTGTGGAACAAAATCCCGGTACATGTGAGGCAGAGCACCTCGCTGGCTTTGTTCAAGAGAAATCTTGACCAATGGACGGGAGATCGCAGGTATACCCCAGGGATAACCTCAGTGTCGCTGCTTGACAGAGGCACAGCAAAATAATGGGCATAGTATCCTTCAAACTAAAGGGGTGGCGAAAGCCACAAAACTCTGGGCTAGGCTTATAAATGCCCTTGGGCAGATAGCCTAGTATGAACCTATGAACCTATTCAGGAAACTTCCAAATGCATTTAAGGTGTAGCATGAAATAAAACAAATGTCGTGTCTCAGTTGCGCCAGTTTCAATTTTAATTTTAGTTTGAGACCTGTTGCCTTATTTAGTCTTGACAACTTTAAAGTGATTTACTGATATTCCCTGAGTTTTATTTAGTAGGTTTCTTGCCATCATTTACATTTATAATTATTTGTTCAATCTCCCCAAAAAAGAAAACATGATTATTACCTTCCCATACAACATGCTTTGACAACACATTAGTGTTTGCATTACTTCTTTGTCAGTAGTTTAAAAAAAATAATTATTAAAAATAATGATGATTGTGAATGGTATACATTTTTGCTTAAGATACATATTTCGTATAATTTGACAGAAAATTCTTATTTAGTTTGCCTAAGATCAGCATGTTTTCAATTCTATTTGATCAAGGACTTAAAAAAATTGAGAGATTTTTTTCAAGGTTGTTGTATGACTTTATTAAGAAAGCATTTTTCTTTTGGAAATGCACACCAACATTTCTTCAAGCCATCAAATTCTCTAATTTATGGGACAGTTTAAACACAACTTCTTGCTCTGAAGGTTGAACCTTTTAAGGTTATTTGTTTGTTAATTCATGTTACTACCTGTAAGACCATCCTTTATCATCTCTTGTTGGTGGTTATTTGACTTCCTGTACCTGTTTTAAAGTCATATTTTAGGTTTAGCATTGTTTAGCTAATGGCCATTGGCCTAAACTCCGGGGTCATTTTTATTCTGGATTATTTATTCTATAATAGTATAAAAACTGTGGTTGTGTTTCAATGATAGTGATCCTGTCTGTCTCATGAGCAGTTTTCCCGCCTCTTTCAACTTTCTGGTTTGCCCGTGTTTACATGGGTTTGTGCTTGTTTAAGCTCTGCAGATCCAGTTTTGGCATCCTGCAGACTCTTTCTGTGTTGGAGGGAAGCCTTCTAGCTTATCAGTGGGAGTGGTAAGCACTAGATAGCCTATCTACCACAAGAGGAGTGGTTTCTGGCCCAGAAATTGTAGTTTATTGGCCATTTGGGCAGTTTTTCCATCTCTTTCAACTTTCTGGTTTAAAAGCTTGTGTTTATGTGGGTTTGCACTTGTTTAAACTCCACGGATCCAGTTTTGGCATCCTGCAGACTACAAGAACAACAGGAAGGCGAAAAGAGGTACTCTGTGCCTCCGTTTTGATTTTTTTATAATTTACTGCTATCTACACTTGTTTTTTGTTGTTCTTAATTTATCTGCACTTATTTAAACTGTATTTGCCTTAATATTGCTGCACACTCTAAGTGTGTTAGCTTGTACTACATTTAAAGTGTTTTTGGTACTGTTCTTACTGCTTTTCTGCAAAAAAAAAAAAATCCTAAGCTTGTTTCCCACCTTTCCTGTAACTAGTCTAGTCCAGATACAGATTTGCTGTATCCAGGACTGTTTTGTAAATTTCTGAGCCCTCCAGACCTTTCTGTGTTGGACAGAAGCCTTCTAGCTTATCAGTGGGAGTGGCAATCACTAGGTAGCCTATCTACCACAAGAGGAGTGGTTTCTGGACCAGAAATTGTAGTTTATTGGCCGTTTGGGCATTTTTTCTATCTCTTTCAACTTTCCTGGTTTAAAACCCATGTCTGCACACTGTGCAGCGGCGCTTAGCTGAGGCAAACTATTACTGGTGCCAGAAAGTCTGCTCTTCAATTTCCCCTTAGAACGTGCTTGTTCTTTTACTTCTTGCACTTCAATTAGCGTAATCGACTAGCACTTTAACAGGCTTTTGTGGCATGTATTGTAGCACACTTAAGTGCTATCAGCACTAGCTGTTCCTATGCAGTAACAGCACCAGTACTTATTAGTTATGACCACCCCTCCTGGTATGATTGTAGGGCAATTTCCTGTGCTTTCTCCTGCTAACCTGGTGCATTTGGGCATTCTGAGACAGTGTGGCAACTGTCTAATGTACACAGACAATCCTCTCCTCTTATCTCCCAACACTCATACCTGTGAGAGATGCACTTATATCACCAGACTGGAAGCAGTGCATGCTCCAACCAAGACCGGACTAGCTGGTCAAGAGGAAAAGGTCAACACCTGCACACTACATAGAACACACAGCCCTCCAAAACAACAACCATCACAACCCACACATAGAAACACAAACCATACACCCACCTTCTTGGAGGCTCTCAATAAAAATTTACCCAAACAACAGAGACCCCTGAGACAGAAATACACTCAACCACCACAACACAACACCAACCCGAGAATGCATAGCTCACCACCACAGTGTGTCCCTTAACCCAAACCCTTAAGACAAAACACTTTTCTCAATGTACTAATCATAGGAGACTCAATTGTGAGGCACACTGATGTCCCACTCAGTAGGTTGAACAAGGAGAAGGTGTCAGTCAGTTGTCTATCCGGTGCCAGGATGTGCCACATAACACATGCACTCAAGTCCCTCCACAACAAGTACAAATATGACTTATCATTGTCCATGTGGGTGCGAATGACCCGAGATGTACCTCCTGGGACTACATGAAAAGAGATGTGATGGAACTCTTGGATTGTGTGGTCCAGACAGGTATGACCCTAGCCCTGAGCAGTATTCTGCCGTCACCCAGAATGATACCACAGTACAAGCAGAAAATTATTGACTTCAACAATTGGCTAAGTTTCTGGTGTCATTCTAAGGGGATCCAGTATCTGTCTGCCTGGGACAACATGACTGACAGAACTTGATGCTTTGTCAGAGACGGCCTGCATCTGTCACCTCTGGGATTACGGGTACTGGCTAAGGCTTTTTCCACCCATATAGTGCCTTTTTTAAGCAGTGTTCCAACAGCCAAAATTCCACAGTAACAGCTACAAACAAATGCAGTCTGAGGGTCATGCTGCTCAGTGCTAGAAGTCTAAATCTCAAGATGCACTCACTTGAAGCTCTCCTCAAAGTGGAGAATGTCGACATCTGTGCTGTAATGGAAACCTGATTTAAAGAGGCAGAAAGCACCCCTAAACACTCCCAGACTACATCTCATTCCATACCTTTCGGCCTCAGAATATGGCAAGAAGCTCCAAAGGACGTGGTGTCTCCATATGCTTAAATGATATGCACACCTCTATACTGGTAGCCCAGTGTAATGCATCCAATATACTTCAGGTACAACTAACACTGGGTAAGATGGCGATACAAGTCATAACCTGCTACAGAACCCCAAACATGTCCCTAGACTCTCACTCCAACTTCCTAAGCACCCTGGAATCTATCAAGGTCCATCCCAATACTTTCATACTGGGTGACTTCAACTACCCTTCCATCAACTGGGAAAACTATTCAAGTACAAATGTAGAGGCCCAACACTTTCTGTAATTTATCAATTCCAATGCCCTGGACCAGCTCATTCTGACCCCCACTAGAGGAAGCAACATAATCAAACTGGCTGTCACCAACATGGGAAACCATTGCTCCACACCTATAGTCAATTCCTCCCTGGTTAAATCTGACCACAAACTGATCACCATGGAAATCTCCATCTCACCTACTCCCCCCACTAAGGTGACCACCCTGAAAAACTTCTCTAAAGCCGACTTTGGGCTCCTAAAAACAGAGGTGGCTAACTTCTCAGCACCCATGCCAATGGAAAATAGCTGCATGACTACCGAATCATACACCAGCGCACTGTACGAGCATGTACACAAATGCATGGACCTTGCCATACCAAATAGAACTAAGACACTTTCCTCCAAAAAAAGGAAGCCAATCTGGTGGTCCCCAGCTATCAGTAAACTCTACAACAGAAGGAAGAAACTTGTAAAAAAATGAAGTCACAGGACTGGTAAACCTCCCTTATCAGTCTCAACAAAAAGCTGAGATCCCTTATCAAATCCTGTAACTCCAGCTATGAAGGCAGAATTGCTGCTGATATCAAAAACAATCACAAAGCCTTCTATAGCTGTATGAAAAACCTCAAAGGCAATACCCAGATTTGCTCTGAGTTATTGCACAATGGCACCTCCTATACTGAGCCAACAGATATAGCCAACATACTGGCTGACATATTCAGTGCCAACTTTACCCCTCCCCCCAGGGCCCTATCACAATACCAAAAGAAAGCCTGGTACCCACCATTTCTGCGGCACAGGTAAAAGCTGCATTATCCAAAGCCAAGAATACAGCGTCTATGGGACCTGATAATATCCCTGGCTGCGTCCTACATGAGCTACAAAATGAACTGGCATCACATCTGTGTGCCCTGTTCAATCACAGCCTTACCGCAGGCTATGTCCCTAATGAGTGGCGCACTGCTACAGTCATCCCACTCCATAAAGGGGAAGCAACTACAGAACCTGGAAACCATCGCCCCATTGGCCTGACAAGTCCGGTATGCAAAAATATGAAGCAGATCATCATGGACCTGCTAAACAAAGATATAGGCAATCTCCAAACTCTTGGCCCCACACAATTTGGCTTTGTCAAGGGGAGATCCTGCCTGCTGAACCTGGTTGACTTCTTCAAGGCAGTCACCAAGGCTGTGGATAAGGGTAAGAGTACAGCCTACCTTGACCTGGCCAAGGCTTTGATACCATTCCCCAGTCAGGTATCATTGATAAACTCACCAAACTAGGCATCAATCCTTACATCACTTGGTGGGTTGCAAATTGGCTCATAGACAGGACCCATAAAGTGAAAGTTGCAGATTCCAAGTCAGACTGTTGATCAGTCATGAGTGGAGTCCCATAGGGCTTGGTCATGTGCCCTCTCCTGTTTGGCATCCACTTTTCAGAAGTCCAGGCAAACACAGAAGGACTCTAGATGACTTAAGTTCACTGATGACTGCAAGCTAGGAGTCATTATCAACTCCCCAATTGATGCAGACATCCTACAAAAGGGTCTCTCTGAGACCAATGACTGGTGTCAGAACCATGGCCTGAAGCTTAGCGCCAAAAATGCATTATCAATCCCTCTGGAAAAAACTAATTTCCCATGAATTACCACATTGATGGGAGACCACTGAACACTGAAGGGGCTATAAGAGATCTGGGCACCCAGGTCGACAGCCACCTCACCTTCGACCACTACATTGCCACTATGGTCAGAAAGTCCTTCTATGTGGCACATCTTATAACCAAAGATTTTGCATCCAGGAAGAAAGAGGTCATCATCCCTGTCTACTCATCCCTCATTAGACCAACCATCGAATATAACACCTTTGGCATGTACCTGACCAGACACCTACAACAGCTGGAGAGGCCACAAAAGTATCTCACAAAAAGGATCCTAGGCCTTAAACACATGTCCTACATGGGCAGACTCAAGAAATTTCAGCTGTTCTCAGTCTCTTATCGTCTACTTAGAGGTGATCTCTGCATGACTTACAAAGCCATGTCTGACCCAGCCCTACTTGTAATGCTGCACCTAAAGAAATCCCAATCCCCCTGCGCCACATGCCCCAGAGATCACAACCTCAGTACCACAATTAACAGAACATGCCGGAGGGACAGGTTCATCTCCCAAAGCCTGACCATACTCTGGAATAAGCTTCCGATTCATGTCAAGCAGAGCACCTTGCTGGCCCTCTTCAAGAGAAATCTTGAGTGGATGGGTAACAAAGTTCACTCTAGGGATCATTCCACTTGCCCTACTGGATATGGGAACTGTGAACTAACATGTGATGGCACGTTGCCTGGGCATTTTTTTTGGGGGGGGGGCTAGGCTTGTAAAGGCTCCAGGGCCATTAGCCTAGTACACACCTATGAACCAATAACCTATGAGTTATACCTGTTGGATTTGGCCTTACTGTTTTATGTTATTTTTCTGCTGAATTATGCTGAAAATAAAACATACAGTTAAAAAATACCTCTGGCACAAAACATAGAACATCTGACAAAAAAGAACATTCAATAGTTTAATATCAAAACAGTATTTTAATCTTATCCACACCACTAATTCTTGTCTAAATAGTTTGATTATTCTGATGTTACTTCAGGGACTGTAGCTATAAAAAGTATGTTCCTTAGCGACATCAGACTCCAAATGCCTCTTTAAAGTTGCAGCAAGAACATATAACAGTGATTTCAGTGATTTATTGGTTACAAATGTGTCCACAAGCCCTAATTATTCGGTGAATATGTAGAAACACTTCCTGTCTCCACCCAAGTTCACCTTTTTTTCAAAACTACTCCTAAACACAGGCTGCAGTAGGAAACGGCTCACAATATGCACAATTTTTAGTATAGGATTAAAACATTCCAGACAGGCAGGAGTTAATTCAATAAAACTGAATGTTGCACACTTGGGCTTATTTTAGAAAACAGCTGTGCCAAAAAAACTTCCGTTGGAATCTGTTGACTCATCTTTTTGGTTATCAAATTTAAATAAACACATAAATAAATAAACAAACACATAAATAAATGTCACTGACATAAGCAAACAACTCATGAGCTTAATTAAATCTACCAAAGCCAAGTTTGATGACAAAGACAATCACAAGGCATTTTTTTTAACTATGTTTGTAATTGCAAAAGCACAAACAATTGGGAAGAGAGACTGGATAAGCAATTCACAAGGAAACAATGGGAGGCTTTATGTATGTCTCTCAAATGTGCAACAAAATCTAGAAGATTTAGGATTTTTGCTTGGAAATGTTTACATAGATATTTTTATACCCCAAATAGACTCCAGAAAAATTTTCCTCAAGTAGACAGCAAATGTTAGAGATGTGATGAGGAAGAAAGAAATACTTCAGAACATATTTTCTGGGAGTGCAGTGGGTTGGCAGACTTTAATGATTCCCCGTGGGATGCACTGTTGGAGATGCTGGGTGGGCGGATTGGTGTGATGAGGGAGATGATTTTTCTTAGCCATGATACAGAAAACTGGAATTGCCAGGACATGGTAAGGCCTTGCTGTGTCTAATTATGGTGGTTGCCAAAAGAAAAATGACTAGAAAATGGAAATCAAAATCTAAACCAACTATACTAGAAGTAGTGACTGTAGTAACAGAGATGAAACAACTGGAACTGAGATCTTTAGAAAAGGGTAGGAGCAAACTACATAGGAAAATGGAAATTGTGGGAACAATACATACAGGGGAGTAAGGCAGGACTTAAGTGAGCTATGTAATGTTTGACTGAAGACAATTGGGAAGATTATAAGTGATGTATAACATTTGCAATTTTGAGTGTGGCATTATGGTTTGTGATGTAAAATGCTTGCAACTAGAATTGTGTTGGTGTGGTTTGTTTTTATTTATATAAATATGTGATTGTCTATGTTGTGATAGTTTAATAAAGATATTTCTTGTTTAAAAAAAGCAGGAATTTAATAATTTATGTAATGTTGCTTAGGTTACATGATGTATAGCAATATATGTCACAAGTGATAAAGATGTTTAATAAAAAAATAATTTTACAGTCTTCAAAAATAAAAGAAAAACATCTGCAGTTTAAATAACTATAGCAAATTAGACATAATATAAAAAATGTTGGTTAAAAATTGATACAGGCTATATGACAATCATTTAATATTTATAGAAATTTTAGATAGTCTGTATAGAAATGAAAGGTAAGCTAGTCTAATAAAAATAGGAATTGCAATATGAAGTGAGGAAAAAACAGGCTTCTGGTATATTTAGAGAGAAGGTAAAGGAAGAGAATTAGATAGCAGTAAGGAAGTAAGTGAAGAAGGGAGACTAAGGTAATATAAGAAACGAAAAGATACCTGCTCACAATTAGGGATATAGTTTATCCTGGATTTGAGCAAGAACAGAGCCAAATTTTAGCTAGGATGTCTTTCAGAGTGGTTTTGAAAAATGGGAGGGAGAGTAGAGACCTGATGGATACAGGTAAGGAGTTCCAGGGCTTAGCAACCTTGTACGAGTACAGACAATGCCCAGCAGATTTGCTAGGTTTGTAGACAGGAGTTTTTGGCCACTGGATCACAATGACCGACTGGGAGCACAGTTGCGTAGAATGCTTTTTAGTGCTGGACAGGCAGATGGATGCTGGATAAGTTTATAGATGATAAGAAGTTGTGCATATGTTAGTTGATGTGGCAGTTAAAACCAATTTAGGCTGTTCAGTGCTATACAGTGGTGGGTTCTGAAAGGGGTATGTGCTGCAAATTTAGCAACTTTGTTACAGCATTGTTCAAGTTTTAATTTTTGTGAAGCCTGGATGTTCATACGGATGGTAGTGCCATAAAGAAGAGTGGGGAGGAGAAAAGTGGTGGCAAGTGAGAAAGGTTTTGGCTCTGTAAAGCATCCCTAGTTTTTGATGAGTTTTTCTTATGCAATTTTGTATATGTAGGTTGAATGAAAGATTATCCTCCACTATCACCCCTAATAGTTTGCTATGAGAACTGACTTCAATGATTGTATTGCCGAGAGAGGACTTAAAATTTTGTGTTTTATTGAGAGAGAGATTTGGGGAAAAAAGTATCAGTTTGGTCTTTTTTTTGGTTGAACATGAGTTGAGAGTTACGAAGCCATGTTTCAGTAGCTGTTAAAGCTTCTGGAGTAATTTTTTTGAGGTGTACCATGTTGTCAGATGTGCAAATGAGTGTGGGATTATCTGCGTATTGTATTAGGCTGGCCAGTTGTGTGGATGTATATAGGGTGTTGGTGAAAATGTTAAAAAGGAGGGGACCAAGGATAGAGCATTGTGGTACACCGGTTGTGACTAGGAGGTAAGGAGAGAGCATGGAGTGCCATTTTACTGACTGATACCTGTTGGACATGTAGCTTCTGAACCACAGAAGGGTATGCTAAGAGAGACTTAGTGGGCACATTTGAAGTTTGCTGTGACAGAGTCTTGAAGGCTTTAGACAAATCTAGAAATAAGGAAGAGACCATACCTCTCAGCCTTGAAACATCAAAAATCTGGATAAGGCCCATGAAAAATAGGTACAAATCTGTATACTGTTTAACATAAAATTTGCATACATAATTATGTAACCCCACCCACTCCAGTGGAATTATGTGATAGCAACTTTCGTGCAAACTGAAGAAGAGACAACCAAAATATGGTACCAGAGTCCCCCTGCAGCCATTCCAGTGTCCCATTACCTGGCTATTTTGCCCCATTTACCATAAACACCAATGTGTGCATACTGCTTTACTTCTACAATGATTATTTGGATTTTATTTTTACACTTTACAGCACAATACACAAACACCAATAGACACCTGTTAAACAAAGCAATACTGTCTCACAATGAAAATAGACTTGGCATTAAAACTTCTCTGCCCTTGAAACTCACATTAATTAAAATAGCATTGAAACCTACACCACATCCAAAGAAAATGCATCTGGCCAGTGGTGGATAAAGATTACCTTTGGGTTGTTTTTAAATCACTGGCCCCTTGCACACAAAACAAGAAACATACATGTGTTCTTTGATACACCTTCCTGTTGTTGTATCTTTTGGCTTTTCCCGGTTAGGGGTCGCCACAGCGGAACTCTGTTCTGCTAATGATTGGCAGTAGATTTTTACGTGCCAAGTTGCCAGCTCTGATGCACAACCTTCAACGAAGGTACGCCCATTCACGCATGTCTCCACACAGAAGACGCTTTAGCTGAGAATCGAACAGGACAATGTCTTATTGTGAGGCGACAACGCTACCGGAGCACTACCACCGCAGTTGATACACCTTCCTGACTATAGTAAATTATATTCCTTGTATAAGACAGCACACTTGTTAGACAGAACACATTTTAAATTTATTGTTTGAACAATTTTTTAGTAGGCAATAACAAAATGCTTGAAACAGTAATGACAAAACTGCCCAATTCAGAACATTTCCATCATAAAAGTTTACTTCCACACACACACACACACACACACACACACACAATATACATATAAAAATAGAATGACTATAGTGCAAGGCAAAGGCATCTTGAACAGCTTCTTACACTTATTTTCAATTTAAGTTTTTTTTTTTTTTGGGGAGAGGGGGCAAAAGACCAAAAACCAGGGACACATTTTAAACATTGCTTGTATAGTTTTGGAAAGTTGCTAGAATAAAATGTTGTGTTACTACCATGCATGTCACTGGCAAATCTTGAATACATGACTCTGTGCACTACAGTCAGAGCAACATACCACTATGCCAAATCAGCAGCTTGTTTCCCAAAATATAGGAAGACTGAAACTTAAATGGCTCTATCATTTAGTGAATCCAGTTCTCTCTTCTCACCATAGTTCTCAACCTCTTAGCACAAAAAACCTGGACAAAGCCAACAATGGGGGAACACAGCCCCAAATTAGGTACAAATTTCAAATACTGATCTTATAAACTTAGAAAGTTGCTAGAATAAAATGTTTTTGTTACCATTTATTTTCTGAAGAAAATGAAGTCTGACATTCAAATACCTGTCATTATTCAATAAATTCAACCTTCAGTGATTTGTCACAAACATCCTGAAACCACAGAGTTTATGAGGAACAGAAAAAAAAAAATTCACAAGTGGTGGTGGCTAGGGACATTAGGCTCTTTTTACCCTATACCCAGGGTACAGGGTTTGAGCCTGCGTACCTCTAGCCACCAGGTGTGTTATAATGGGGGCATTTACACACAGACACACAGACACACACGCACACACACACACACCCTTAAAATCTGTTTGAAAGCAAGCAGCAGCATTTGAAGTTTCCGCCCGTTACCTTAAAATCCAAACTGACAGGCTCATTCCACATAACGTCCGTTCGAACACATTTCCTGATAGCATTTGAACAGAAGACTTCAATGAAAGCAGCAGCAGCAGCATTTGAAGTTTCAGCCCAGCCGGCATTTGAACAGAAGCCTGCTTGCAGCATTTGAACAGCCAAGCCAGAAATGTGTGCAGAGCTTAATTCCGATAGTCTGGTAGCACTGGCAGTGCTGACGTCATCACGCACGGGATGACGTCAGCCAAAATGGCGTGAAATGTAAAAAATAAAGTGGGAAAAAAATCGGAAATGATGGGGTGTCACTCGGGAATTGTGGCACCCCATCATTTGGACCCCAAAACTCGGTACAAACTGAGTAATTCGGGACGATTGGGAGGCATGGAAGAAACTAGTTTGCCATTATCTCTAGCTTTATTGACAGTATCTATATAGGATAGAAGGCCAGTGCTAGTACTGTGGGAAAGATGGAAGCCATGTTGTGTAGGGGATAAGAGTTGTTCCTGCAGGAGATAGTCTAGCAATTGTTTTTAAATATATTTTTTCAAGTATCGAGGGGAGATAAGATTGTTGTAGGTCTAAAGTTATTAATGTCTGTTGAATTTACTCTTTTGTGCAGAGGGATAACATATGACTTTTTCCAGAGAGGGGGAATGTGGGATTCCTGGATTGACCTATTTCTAGGGATTGAGACAGGATAGGCAATGCTACTGGCTGCACTTTTAGGTACTCACTTGGAAGGTCATCAGCTGAAGAAGAGCACAGTCTAACTTTGTTTAAAAGTAGTTTTATATAGGATATGGGCACAGGTTTGAAGGTGAAAGTGGATGTGTTAATATGTGACTGTTGGGCAGGTTTGGGATTAGATGTTGAGGAATCCTTAGTTAGAGATTCTATACTATCTATAATAAGGGTTGAACTGTATTGTTGTTTCAAGTGGTGAGTTATCGGGAGAGGGGCTTGGGTTCATTTTTTGGCCGGAATGTCAGATTTCTTTTAATGCATGTCCAAAAATGTTTAAGGGTGTATTTAGTATTATTCTGAAAGTTATTATAGTATAGTTTTCATCTTCATTTATTTCCTTTTTAGCAGGATTGCGAAGCATTCTGAAGTTTTCAAGATATTGAGGTGTTTTATATTTCTGACATTCTTTCCATGCTTTTCTCTATCTTGCATTATCATTCTACTCTTTTTGGGTAGCCAAGTTGCATTATTTGTTTTCATTCTCTTCCTTCTAGGAGGTGTAAGGCTATTTAGGATATTTAGAAAAGTTGTATTGAATTCAATTACAGTATTGGGAAAGGGGGGATATATAGGAAGTTCCAGTTAATAGATGATAGTGTAGTAATGAACATTTCTAGGTTAAACTTGGGAAGGTTACGTGTTGTTTTATAAGTACGCTGTTTAACTGCATGTATGAGATGTCTAGTTGCATAGATTGGGAAATGATCAGTGAGAGAGACTGACATTGTACTGGTGATGGAGTATTTGCTAGGATCCCACCCTCAGGTGAATTTATAATGGAGATCAATCAACAGTTTATAGCCAGAACAAAGCAACTGACAAAGACATGCAAGTAAAACAGGTTGTCATTTCCTGAGACTAAAACTGGCATTTTCGCACATGCAGTATAGTCTTCTGGTCAAGTAAAAGGGGACAGTAGCCAACTTAGTAAGAGGTCCTTAGAGTGCACAGACTATTTCACAGAGATTTTAAGTCACAGAGCAGGCATATATTTAACTGATTAAAGTTAGTACATAGCATTTGACATTGCGTGATTTGACTCTTCCTGCACTAGACAAAACCATGTACTGGGGGTGAATAATCAATACATATATATTTACAGACACACACACACACACACACACACACACACACACAGAGGCACAAATATACAAATATACAAATGCCAATTAATATATTTAATATTACTTGGCATATATATATGTTAAGGGTCATTCTGTAAGACCCTTGGTCACTTATGTAGCCTTCTAATGTCATACATGTTTGGAAAATATTTCTGCAGCCACAATTTGTTCTAATCTGCATTATAAACTGGGGAGGTGATATGGAAAATGCTACAAGACATATTATAAATACATTTAATCTGGTTTTGCTGTCTTCTCTGGCTTCTGTTCCTTGTGTTCATGCTTTGGACTGTCTTACTTGTTGGATGTACTGCAAGAGGCACACTGGAGTAAGACAAAGAAATGATCTGAAGAGTTTAATATACTGACTGAACTTCAGAGGTATCCCTGCAGCTGATCCAAGAGTTTAATATACTGATTGAACTTCAGAGGTATCCTTGCAGCTGATCCACTAGCCTGCTCTTCAGGAGTCTTATCCTCTTGAAGGTGGTATCTTAGACTTTTCTCTTTTTTGTTTCTCCAAATGTTTATGGATTTTAATGCTATGGCATAAATGAAATCATATCCTAATGCAGAACATAGATACATTTCATGAAATGAGTATTACTTCAAACCTTAATTGTTGCCAAAATAGCTCTTCTCAGTTTGAAACTGATTGTGATCATCTCAGACCTGTGTTATATCCTTAATTATATATGAAGCAGTTGTCTTTTAGGAAAAAGGGTGCAAGCTGGTGGAGTTAGACTGGATGAAACTGAGAAGCACGTAGTTTGCATCAGGACTGACTTCAGGGAACAACACCTGGTGGATCTGCTGGGAATATAAAGCCAGTGCTGTTGTTTTTAACTGAGAATAGATGATAACTGCAAATGACAACTTTTTTGGAGCTATTTTTGGCTGCCTGGCAGCTGGCCATCAGATGCCACCAGTGTCTGTCCTTGGATGTCTAGTGTACTAAACTGTCCTGTTATCCTCTGACTATCTATGATAATGTTCAGGGCCATGGAGGAGAC